>NW_020954576.1:45706153-45737611 GCF_900497805.2 Vombatus ursinus
TGTGTGTGTGTGTGTGTGTGTGTGTGTGTGTGTGTGTGTGTGTGTTTTTCTGGGGGTGGGAAGGGGGAAGTGGGAAGTAACTAAATTTCAACTGCAGATGACAAACAGCTGGGTCAAAGAGGCTTATCTCTCTTTTCCAGGCAGTTCCCCCCACCTCAGCCCCTCCCCCAAATAATGGGGGCTTCCGGAGACAAATCCTTCTTTCTTCCTGGTTCTGGAGCACAATGCTCGGTTTTCTGCGTCTATAATTAGCCTCCGTCCCCACCCCAGTCCCCACTCCCCCCTCCTCGTTTATTTATTTTGAAGAAGGGTTCAGGAACTGAGTAAGCCCAGGGAAGCTTGATAATAATCCTGAGATTTCTGTGGTGACTCTATTTCCAAAACCTTTTCTCATCTATTATCTTTTCCTTTTGTCCTCAATTAAGAGAGAATTTTGCCCATAATGCAGATGGGGAAACTAATGCTCAGTCAAGTTTAGTGACCTGACTAAAATCAGACGATGAGGCCAGTAGTAGTGCAGGACCCGCCCTGCTGACCTGCCTCCTTACCTGCTGAATATCCCATTATATTCCAGTGAAGCCAAAAGACCCCTTACTAATTCAATGCAATAAACATTTATTAAGCACCTACTATGTGCCAGGCACTGTAGAATAATGTTTTTAAATGCATAAAGAAAACAAATTATGTTGAACTAAAGTTATCAAAATATAAAAAAAAAAAAAGTTTACGAACCCCAGGTTAAAAATCCCTGAGTGGAGGTAGTGGTAGGGGAAATGACTAAGGTCCAGGATAATTGACTCTCCAGTTTGCTACCCATTAAGCCTTAAAAGAGTACAAGGAGGTGGGAGGGAGGAGGTTGTCCGAACAAAAAGAAAAGGAGAAAGGGGAAATAGAGATGGAGATGTGGGGGGCAGAAAAGCCCTTCCTCTTCGGCCTGCCACAGGAGAAGGCAGCTTAGACTCTCAGAGACAGCAGGATTCTGTTGCACAGACCCAACCCATGTTTCCTGTACCTGGAGATAGTGGCCCAAGATAACCAAACCCACTCCAGCTGAAATAATTCCAGACAGTGTGAGGGGAGAATTAACCTAACTGCAAGGCTCTCCCAACAGAGAATTCCCCACTGCTAGTACCACCCAGACCAGGGGCAGGGAACCTTGGCCTCGAGGCTACAAGCGTCCCTCTAGGTCCTCCAGTGTGGCCCTTTTACTGAATCTGAGCGTCACTGAACAAATCCCTTTAATAAATGGACTTGTTCTGTGAAGTTTGGATTCAGTCAAAAGAGCGTACCCAAGGACTTAGAAGGCCACATGCGGCCTTGAGGCTGCAGGTTCCCTACTCCTGACCCAGACAAAGGCCTACCTGAGAGGCCTACCTCCAGCCACTTGAACAAGATGTGTGTCTAAAGGAATTCAGCCCAGTAGAATATAAACTCCATGAAGCCAGGTTATGTTTTGTTTCCTCAGTGACTAACACAGTGATTTGCATATAGTAGGTGTCTAATAAATTGAATGGTAAGTGAATGAATTAAACAGAGCTCTACACACACACACACACACACACACACTCACACCATACCCTCCATCCCTCAGCATAATTTAACACAAGACTTCTTTCATTTCCTGTGGCTTTGCATCACAGAGTGAGTAGCTCTAGTTGGGAGTACTACTCTCCTCGAGGTATACCTTGGAGTGCCCCTTCCCTTCCCCAACTGTGGACAGCCTGGTAGAAGGAGTTATTTCTTAGAGTCCTGGCCCTAATGCCTCTGTCCTCCCCTTCTGTGGAGCGGGGCTGGGCAGCAGGCTATAATAGAGATGCAGAGTTGGACTTTGATCTCTAAGGTTAGAGGAGAGAATGACAGGAAGGGGACAGCCCGGACACTCCAGATCTCTCCCCTCAGGCCTCCCAAAACAGGGCCCATGGAGGCTGGAAGGAAAGAAGAAAGCTATTCTTAGCCAAGGTGTGGGAGCCCAGCAGGAGCTGTAGGCGCTGCCCTGCGGGTCAAAGACAGGAACTGACCACCCACTCTGGCTGCTTCCCCTGTCAGCCTTGGACTGGTTTCACACGGGCTGGAAGAGTCTGACCCCTCCCCCAAGCTCACCCCCACGGCTGGTTGCCCTGGCTCTCTCCCAACCTACCCACACACACATGCTTGACTCTGGCTACTGGAATTCAACCAGCCAGTTAGTAATTTAACTAGGCACCAAGTCCTCTGCAACCAGGTTAGGGAAAGACAGGAAAACCCAAGGGAAGATGAATACCCACCACCTGCTTTCAGGAAGCTTTTTAACCTAGTTAGGGAGACAAAACACATACAAGGGTTCAAGAAGTTTTAAAAGGAGAAAGTACAAAATAATATATTATAAACAAAGTAAGAGGTAGATTGGGGCAATAGTAAATAGAGGATAGGCCTTGGAGGTAGAAAGACTGGTGTTCAAATTCTGATTCTGACATATGCTGTCTGTGTGATGCTGGGCAAGCATTTAACCTCTTGGCGCCCCAGTCAACTCTCTTAAGACTAGACAAAGTTATTGATCAATGAGTAAACATTTATTAATCGCCTACTATGTACCAGACATTGTGCTAAGTGAAGAGGATACAAAAAGAGGCAAAAGACAGTCCTTGCCCTCAAGAGGCTTAGAATCTAATGGATCAGACAACAAACAAATACATACAAAGCAAGCAATATACAGGATAAGTAGAAGATAATTAGCAGTGTGAAAGCAATGGAATTGAGGGGTTAAAGGGAGGATTCCTGTAGAAGGTGGGCTTTTGATTGGAACTTAAAGGTAGCCAGGGAGGTCAGTGGTTAGAGTAGAGGAAGGACAGCATTCCAGGCACAGGGGACAGTCAGAGAACATCCCAAGATGGAACGTCTTGTTCATGGATCTACCAGGAAGCCTGTGACACTGGGTCAAAGGGTACATTTTGGGGAGAAAGGTATAAAGAGGACTGGAAAGGTAGAAG
This sequence comes from Vombatus ursinus, assembly GCF_900497805.2. Classification (NCBI taxonomy): domain Eukaryota; kingdom Metazoa; phylum Chordata; class Mammalia; order Diprotodontia; family Vombatidae; genus Vombatus; species Vombatus ursinus. The sequence goes on from NW_020954576.1 coordinate 45,709,120, forward strand.
GGAGCTTGGTTAGTCTGTATCAGAAGTTTCTCACACCAGTGAAATCACAGATACAAACCTAACAAAAACAACTAGTATATAAACATTAAAGATGGAAAGTGTGTGTGTGTGTGTGTGTGTATGTGTGTGTGTATGCGCATGCTGGCCATATAGGTTATGTATGTCCATGTAGATTATCTAAACATATAGACAGTTAGATCTAGGGGAGGCATTAAAGATATCTCTGAAATCTTAATCATTTTTTTTTCAAGGGAGAATGAGATTTCTGCCATGAGAGAGGTTAAGAAAAAGGCATTAAGGGCAGTTATATAGTCTCCCTTTTTTCTTTTTATCATGAATACTTTCTCTTTTTATTTATTTTTATTTTTCTTTTAAAATTATTTAGTATTTTATTTTTCCCCAGTTATATATAAAAACACTTTTAACATTCATTTTTAAAATTTTGAGTTCCAAATTCTCTCCCTTCCTTCCTCCCTACTCCCCTCACATATTCTCCTTAAAGAGAGAGAAGCTATACTAGAATTATGTCCATCTGTCCCCCTAAATATTGCTGGTCTAGAGATATGACTTTTAAGTTAAAAACCAAAGAAGCTTTTTAGCTTTATTCAGTAGCTACCCTTTAAAGGGGAAGGGTACCCCAAACTTAAACCCACTGTCTTGGCCCTTTCCCACCAAATGCTATTACATAAAAGACTATCACAAATAGTGAATAGTGAGTAAATCCATTTATCCAAGCAAATAGTACACAGAAATTGAGAAGTTATACAGATTAAACTATACAAGGAAATACACAGAGAAACATGTTGAGGCATTGGCCTATATACTTGCCTTCCGAAGTTTGCCTTTCTCTCCTTTTCTAGGTGCTTGGAGTCAGTCTTTAAGGGAATGTGGAACTAGTCTCTCTTCTCCAAATCTCTCACACCCCTCATGTGATCATGACAAGTTTTATCATTATACTCTCTACCAAGCTGAAATTATATTCTGTAGGCAGCATGCAATATAGGGATTCTCTTTCCCTACTCAGCCTGGTTGGAGTCTAGGTTACATAGATTTATAGTAGTGGTGTCAGACTCAAACAGAAACAGGGAACCCCCTGCAGACCATATTTCGACTTAGAAAACCCCATATTAACATTGTCTGTATTCCACCGTATTTTTATTTTATTTGGTTAATTATTTCTCAATTACATTTCAATCTGGTTCAGGCTGCACTGGGGAATGTTGTAGGCTGCATTCTTGCTGGTAGAGTGCTTGACACATTTGGTTTAGAGAGTCAAAAAGTGTAGGAAAAATAATTTGGAGAAGAGAGACTCAATCAGGGAAGACTTCTTGGAAGAAGGGGTTCATTCAATCAAAAAGCAGTTATTAAGTGCCTACGTGTTAGCCGGTATTTATAGACAGGAAAAAAGTTAAACAATCTCTACTTTCAAGGAATTTACATTCTAAAGATGGATGGACATGTATTGGCAAGGAGTATGGATGAGGGCTTTCTAGGTGCTCCCTGCTTTTTGGTATTCTTCCTTCCACCCCACTTATTGGTCACCCTATCCATTTTGTCTTCAAGTGTCATTTGGATACTATCCCCTGGGCTGACCCAACTTCAAAGAAATCTACCACTCCCTGCCCCTCTAGCACCAAGACATCCTTCCCCAGCCCCCCCCCCAGCCCCCTTCCCTTGCAGCTGGGCTATTTCCACCTCTAGGGAAAATACGCATCTGGTAAACAGATGTATATTTGGCCTGGACTCTCTACATAAAGTCAGTCCTGGCTTCTTCAAATGAAACTGAAGAAGAGGATCATGGGGATTCAAAGAGAAGATACCCAATTCGGGATCTGAATAGAGTATCGGGGTACCACCCCACATCTTTGGAGAGGTACCTCATGACCCTCCCGGACGGCCAACAGGGTTTCCATTGGCTCCGGCGTCTTCCTCCAGCCCCTGACATCCAGATGTGTTGCACAGCTGTACACCAGCTGTTTGTACTCAACCCCAAAGAAGGCTGTATTGTGAAGGTTCGAAGATGGGGAGGGGGACATTCTCTTGCTTGTGGAGGGCTAATCTTGGATAATCACCTCACTAGGCAAGGCAGGGGAAATGGTTTCACATTCATATGCGCTGATGGCATCTTAGACACGGTCCTGGCTGGAGGAATGGAAAGCAAAGCAGAGAAAAAATCAAAGCCCTAGGGTGGTGAGCCCTGCACAGGCTCAAGTTTCCAGACCTCTTCTCCTCCTCTCCTCCTTACCTGGCACCCTGCATGCTCCAGCCTAGGCCAGCACAAGTTCAGGAGCATTTGTTCAAAGCCGATATCCAATCCCCTCTCCCTTCCAAAGGACAGAGCAGAGTCCTGGTCCAGTAAGTGATGTTATTCTCCCTTTCCTCCTTCCCGCCTCCCTGAGCTCAACGGCTCCATTCGGCCCAGACACATGGATCTTTTTAGAGTCTTATGCAATTTGGCAACCGGGTTTCACACCCTTCAACCATGAGCTCTGCTCCACAGAGAGAAGCAAGGAGAATAAGAGGGCCAGGGAGCTGGGCCTTTCATTGTTCTTGTCCTTCATTCCTCCTTTCTCCTGGCAGCTCTCAGCCTCAATCTGGAAAACAAAATGTACTTCCACATGCTCCACTGGAAACAGGAAGAGAGACACAGAGGGGAGAAGAAGAGAAGGGATGGGGAGGAGGGAAGAAGAACAGAGAGAAGGGAAGAAGCAGTTAAGCAGCTGGAGCCCCACTCCCTTTCCAAGACAGGGAGCTCTTCCACCAACGGAGCAACCCCTGTGTTTCTGGAGGCCAGGGAACAGCTCAAATAGTTCTCTTTTGCAGGCAGCACCTTCAGAGGCTATCACTATCCCCTATTCCTTCCCAGGGATTCTTGGAAACAGGTGAATGGGAGACTGACAGTGCTGGTGGGTGAGCCAAACTTTCCTACTGCCCCCAGAGAGGAGGGCTCTTTGCTACTCAGGGTAGGTGATTTTGGAGTCAGAGGACCTGAGTTCAAATCCTTTCCCTGGCACTTACTTGCTATGTGACTTTGAGCCTCAGTTTCTTCATCTGTAAAATAAGGGATTTGGACTATATGGGGGTCCTTTTTGGTCTATATCTGTGATCCTGTGTAATTCTATTCAGAGAGATGAGTAGGACTTTGGGGTTCAACAAATTCAATCAACAAACATTTATTAAGTGCCTACTATATACAATGTGGGAGACAGCCTAGTATAGTGAGCCTTGGAGTTCAACCTTGGGTTTGAGTTCTGTTCTGACACATCCTATGTCACTGGTCACTATGTATGATCAGTCAAATCAATCAATAAGTATTCATTAAGCAATTACTATGTGCCAAGAATTGTGCTAAGCACCGGGGATACAAAGAACCTCTTTACCTCTTATGGTATCCAGATAACTCTTTAATACTCATATGTGTCAATGGAAGTAGTTTCTATAGGAGGAGCATCCCACACTAATGGAATCTCAGTTCCAGATCAAAAACAGAATGTGCAAGACACAGTGCAGGCAATAGTGTTAGAAAGGTGAGATTGCCCATTCCCTCTAGGAGCTTAGATTCTATTGGAAGACAGAATATGTACATAGATATATAAATGCAAAGGAATCTGAGGAAAGAGAGACTACTAACAACTAGGAGTATCAGACGAAGCTTCGGGAACCTGAGCTAAATCTTCAAAGAAGATAATAAGGATTGCAAGAGGCAGGGAGCAGGGTTGGCCTGTGCAAAGTCTTAGAGGCTAGAGATGGGTGGGTTCAATGCACTAAGCAACTAGGAATGCAGTTTGATTAGACTGTAAAGTTCAATGAGGACAGAATTTCTTAAATTTACATTTTTAAATGTTATGCTTTTAATAAATATCAAAAAACTGAGACATTTCAATATAGAAGGAAAAACTGAGAAGGGATTGCATATAAAACTGTGAATTGGTTATGTACAATTTGTTTTGTCCCACTATGTACATCTTGTTGTTTTTTTCTTAATGTAATTAAAATTTAACTTCTGGTTCCAAAACCAAGGGCAATAATACTAGATAAGGTCAGAAAGTTATATAGATGACAGATTGTGGAGGTCCTTAAATCCCAGGCTGATTTTTATCCTAAAGAAAATAGGGAGCCACTAACAGGTTTTGAGCAGGGAATTCACAAGGACATACTTGTGCCTTATGAAGATTATTTTGGCAGCTGTATGGAGGATGGATCACAGAGGAGAGAAATGGGCATCTGGGAGACCATTTAGCAAGCTAAGTAGCACAGGAGAGAGAGATTTCAAGAGCCTGTACTCTCAGTGGCTAATGTTATTGAGAAGGCAAAAGAAATGAAAGATGCAGCAGCAGCAGCCTAGAGTAGAGAGAAGAGTAGAAAGCTGGCGTTACAGTCAGGAAGACCTGAGTTTGAGTCCTATCCACCTCTGACACTTCTCACTGTGCACCTTTACTCTGCGGTCCTTTCCAGTTCCACCATCCGTGATCCTCTGAGCCTACTCAGAGAGTTGCTGTTAGAACAGAGGTGGGGAGGACTTTGGGATTCAACAAATGAGTCACTCTGAGCCTCACTGACCTTAGTGCCTACTGCACAGGGTGGTTATGAGGCTCAAATGAGATGATGTATGTAAAACACATTGGAAACATTAAGTTTCATAAATGTCAGCTATTATTGTGGAGGTAGATGGAAATTGGATAAAGATGGGGGTAGGAGGGTAGGGAAGATGTTCAGATGGAAGAATCAATGACTCCAAAGTTAGGAATCTGGATGACTGGGGAGATGGCAGCCCCGAAGAGTGTTTTTCAGAGGGAAGGTAATTGGTTTGTTTCAAACATGCTGAGTCAGAAATGCCCAAACACATTCCAGCGGTCTTGCTGTCCCACTTGAGGTCACTCTGGTGGGCATACTGACTGGTGGGGGCTAGAAAGCTCCAAAAACCTGAGTTCCAAAGGGGAGAAGCTTCTTTGGACATAGTCTATTATAAGGGAGCAAGAGCGGGGGAGAAAGAGGTATTGTTATTCCAAATTTATAGTGCCAGAGAATTTCAGAAACCACCTAGGCTTCTCTTTCTTCCTTCAGGACACATTCTAAAGGTGGGAAGTGGAAGAATTATAGGGTGGGAACTGCTTTGTCTTGTTTTTTTACCTAGTTGTTGGTAGAGTGGTCTTTTGTTTGATGTGTATGTGTGTGTGTGTGTGTGTGTGTGTGTGTGTGTGTGTGTATTTAAACAGTCCCACCATGAAAAAGGCCTCTACATAAAGCTCAGGAGTCAATAGCCTGGAACAGATGTTTCCTCTCCAGTGACACTTTCCTGCCCCAAAATAAAAATAGTCACTCTTTGCCTCAGCACTTAGCTAATGAATGATATTTGAGCTCACAGCTTGGGATTTGAATGCCTGAGGTGAAGCCCCAAGGGCCCTTGGGTCTGGGGATGGCCTCTCAGGGCACAGGATCATAGATTTAAAGCTGGATGAGACCTTAGAGTCCATTGAAACCAACCTCCTCATTTTGGACGAGTGGAAACTGCAATGGTGAAATGATTTGTTCAGAGACACATAATTAGTATCTGACGTGGGATTTGAAAACAGGACTTCCTGACATTAGGTCTAGTGCTCTAACCACTATATCATGGCACTTAAATAAAGTAGAAACACTTTAAAGTGAAAAGACTGTTCCCGGCCCCTTGAAGGGCAACTCTCACCTTCTCCTCTCTGGGCTCTCATCTTTCTTTTCTGGTCATTTATAATGTAAGATGAAAGAGGTAAAAAGAGGAGTTGAAATAGGAAGGTCTCAGGTTTTGACATCTCAATTTCATCTGTCCCCTAAAAAGATGAGGATGGGATATGGACCCAGTAGTCTATGTTCACTATTTCTGGTGGGGAGTTGGAACGATAGGTCAGAGTTAGGACATTGCTGGCCTGAATTCCTAGAAAATCTAATGAGCTGCAGACATCAGGAAGCCTCCCTAATAGATACTGGGTCTCATCCATAGCAAATCAGGGGAGAAAGATTCTGCCTTTAAGAAAAGACTAGTCCTCCCCTCATCATCATCATCCTGCCTCCTCTTGTGCTGATTGGTCATGTTTCGGCCAGGAAGAGGGGGTCTACGTGAAACCCACCTGCACACTGCAGGTATTTTTTTTTTTTAAAGAATGAAGTTGCTTTTACTGTATTTACATCCAATAAAACCTCAAAGAATCCTTACTGCAAAGATTGGGGTCCTGAGTGGGTGAAGCAGCCCCCAGCAGATATGGGAAAAGGGAAGAACACTCTACTAGCGTGTTAGATAGAAAGTGGGGATGTAAAATGTATGTGGGAAAACTATGCCTCTCTGAGTTCCCACTCTCCCAAGGGAAGGCAGGACATAACTACAGGGCCCAGGGCTTTCAGTTTCCCAAACTTCCAAACTTAAGAGGAGCCCTAAAATGGGGTTTTCAAACCTTTTCATCCCTCCTCTAACCTAAAATAGAGGCATCGATTGTGGCTCCAGAATAGATAACTTAAAATAAAATATTAACATTGATGCAGAAAGTGGGAGTGGGCCCAGGTGGAAAAAAGCCAACACCCATCTTCTCCTCACCCTAACACGCTTGACTTCTGGGACGCTTGGTTTCTTTCCTCAGTGAGTTCAGTGCCTGGCTCACGGACTTTCTTTCCTCCTCAACTCTTGCCTTCATTCTAGGGAACTTCAACATTGATATTCTCTCAAATACCCAACCTTTCAGTTTCAATCCACTCATTTCCCATGACCTATTACTCTTCCCTGACTCAGTTATACACAGAAACAGTCGTAATTCGATCTCACCATAACTCACAAATGATCCACTTTCATGTTTTCGAGCTCTGAAATTCCCTGATCTCATTACAGTCTGTTGTCATTCCGCTCCTCCCTCTGCCTTGCCGCTCCGAACTCCATTTTTCATCCTTACCATGACCTCCAGTCCTTCAACCCCTCATTTCTTTCCCAGGCCATCATCTCTGTACTGGATACATTCTCCTGCCTTACCCATCTTGACCCCTTGGTGAACTATTTCAATTCTACATGTCCTCTTCTAAGTCCCTTGCCCTTTATCTCATCCACAATCTTGCCCTGTGGCCTCAGTTTTGGATTATGACCCATCTACTTATGCCTTTGCTCCTTCTCACGTGCTATTGGACAAAATTGGAGAAAAATCACAAAACCATGGTGACTGGGTCCACTACCAAAAAATATTTTTAAGCCTAATTTTAACGGAGTCCTCACTGCATCAAGGCAATACTTTTACACCTCACTTCCAGATTCATTATAGCCTTAACCACAAGTGTTTTTCCAAACCTTTTCATCCCTCCTCCAACCTTCCATGGCTTCCTCTCTCCATCTTCTCAGCTAAGAACCTTGCCTCATACTTCATTGAAACAAAAATGGAGGTCATTGACCAAGGGTTCCTTCTTCTCTCTTCCTCCTCTTCTCACACCTCTCAGATACCTTCTGGGAATATCTCCTCCTTCATCCCTGTCTCACATTTAGAGCTGGCCCTTCTTGCCAAGAATAACCCCTTTACATGAGCAAGTGATCCCCTTCCATCTGCTTTCTTCAGTAAGTTGCCCTCTCTATGATCCCCACTCTCACTTGTCTTCAATCTCTGCCTGTCTTGTGGTTGCTTCCCTACTTCTGACAAACATCCCCAAGTTTCACCTATTCTTTAAAAAAAAAAAGCCTCACTTGATCCATGCTAGCTATTGTCTCACGTTTCTCCTTCCTTTTGTGCTTGAATTCCTTAAAAAGAATATCTACAATAAGTAACTCTTCCTTTCCTCTCATTCTCTTCTTAATTCTCTAGAGTCTGGCTTCCAGCCTCATCATCCACCCACAATTATTCTCTCCAAAATTGCTAACAATCTCTTATCTTCTGAAAAATCTAATGGCCTTCTCTCAATCCTCTCCCTTCTTGACCTCTCTGCAGCCTTTGACACTGTCACTCAGCCTCTTCTGGATACCCTTTACTGTCTAGGTTTTTGGGAAACCTATCTCCCCTCATTCTCCTCCTACCTCTCTGACTGCTCCTTGGTCTCCTTTCCTGGGTTTTCATCTAGGTCATGCCAGGGGTGTTCTGTAGGGCTCCGTCCTGGGCTCTCTTCCCTTCTGCCTCTATACTATTTCACATGGTGATCTCATCAGCTCCCATGGATTCAATTATCATGTCTACTGTGGTGATTCTCAGATCTACTTATCCAGCCCTAACTTTTCTCTTGATCTCCAGTATCCCATATCCACCTGTCTATCAGACATCTCCAGCTGGATGTTCCACAATCTTCTTAAACTCAACATTTCCAAAACTGAACTCATTATATTTTCCCCTAAACACTACCCTCTTCCTAATTTCCTATTACTGTTAAGGGCACCACCATACTCCCAGTCACCCAGGCTTGCAATCTAGGTGTCAGCCTTAATTTCTTACTCTCCTTCACTCCCCAAATCCATTCTGTTGCCAAGTCCTTTTGAATCTGCCTTCATAACATCTTTCATTTATACCCCCTTCTCTCTACTGACACCGTCACCACCCTAGTATAGCTCTTTGTCAACTCAACACTTTGTTGTTGTTTGGTCATTTCCATAGTGTCTAATTCCTCATTACCCCATTTGGGGTTTTCCTGGCAAAGACACTGGCGTGGTTTGCCATTTCCTCCTCTAGTTCATTTTAGAGATGAGGAATTGAGGCATACCAGGCTAAGTGACTTGCCCAGGGTCACACAGCTAGCAAGTGTGTAAGGTCACATTTGAACTCAGGTCTTACTGACTCCAGGTCCGGTGTTCTCTCCACTCTGCCACTGAGCTGCCCTACCTCATCACCAGACTGTTACAAGAGCTTTTTGTTGTGCTGCCCACCCCATCCACTCAGCTGGCAAAGTGATCTTCCTAAAGCACAGGTCTGACCATGTCACACACACACACACACACACACATCCCAACAAACTCCATTGGCTTTCTGTAACCTTCAGGATCAAATATACAATCCTCTATTTGGTATTCAAAGCCCTTCACAATCTGCTTCCTCCCTCTTTTCCAGTCTTCATACATCTTACTTACCCTCCCATATTCTGTGATAACAGTGATACCAGTCTCTTCACTGCTCCTTACACAATTCACTTCTCCTCCTGACTCCGGACATTTTCACTGGCTGCTCCCCATACCTGCAATTTTCCTCCTCCTCACCTCTGCCTCCTGGCTTCTCTGGCCAAATCTTCCCATCTAAAATCTCACCTTCTGCAAGAAGCCTTTCCTGATCTGTTGAGTAGCTCTAATTTATCTTGTATAGAGTTTATACATACTTGCATATTATCTCCTCAAATAGATTATGAGCTCTTTGAAAGTAGAGATTATTGGGGCAGCTAGGTGGCACAGTGAATAAAGTTCTGGCCTTGGAGTCAGGAAGATCTGAGTTTAAATCCAGCCTCAGACACTTAACACTTACTAGCTGTGTGACCTTGGGCAAGTCACTTAACCCTGATCGAGTTACCAGAAAAAAATAAAAATAAAAAAGAAAGTAGAGATTGTCTTTTGCCTTTCTTAGTATCCTCAACGCTTAATACCTAGTCCCAGGGCTAGGAACACAGTACCAACTCTAAATAAAGGATTGTTGTTTAATTAACTGACTTGGCAAATCCAATCTGCTCCCCTCCACCGGGTCTGTTCTGTTGAGCCTGTCTCCATCTCCAGACTTGGCTAAGCAATCTCACTACTAGAAACTTAACATTTTTTCCTTAGTGTACTAGGGAAATGCATGGGATGAAAATGCCCCACTGGAAGTTTCTGGCCTAGCACAGGAAAAGACCAGGCTGGCCCGGCTGCTCACAGACCACACTAATCTCATATCAGTCACCCGGGAGCTCCAGTTTGCTACTTCCTCCCCTTGTTAGAAAGTCTCATTCCCCAGGCAGTTTGGAAGGGCCTAGGCAAGAAAGATATTTTGCACCCATTGTCCCAGCCCACCACTTCTGCCCCCATAATTTCCCTTAAAATACATACACAGAACAAAAAGTGTCTTTACAAGGAAACTTTCTTTGTGCAAGCACAGGTGAAAAGATGTTGAGGCTTGAGAGAATTGATAAAGTATGAAGCTCTGGTATTTGCAGCCCCCCTCCTCCCTTTGCGCTCTCTTACCCTGAAGTTACATTTCCTCCCTTCCCCTTCTAGGCTTCCTGTGCATTTAATCAATTTGTCAATCAGCAAGCAATGTGTTAAGCTCCAAATATATGCCACACCAAGTTCTAGATACTGGAAATACAATGACAAAAAAATGAAACAATCCCGACTCTGAAGGAGTGTAAGCTCTATTTCTATGGAGAAAAATGACATGAACCCACACAAGTATATTCAAAATAAACACAAGGTAGTTAAATCTGAGGTGGTTCGAGAAGGAGATGGAGACAGCCTCCTATAGAAAGTGGTACTTGAAGGAAGTGAGGGCTTCCTTTCATGAGGAAGAGGAAAGGAGGGGGTGGATTCTAAGCATAAGGAATGGTCTATAGCACATAGACAGGAAATGGGGGGTCATAGGTGGGAGTGTGAGGGGCAGAGATAAAGCCATTTGGCCAGATTGTACAATGTGGAAAGGTAAAATACAATAAGATTGGAAAGACAGGTTGGGACCAGGTTGTGAAGGGATTCAAAAGTCAAACATAGTTTATGTTTTATGCTAGAATCAATAGGGATTCACTACAGTTCATTGACCAGAAGAGCAACATGGTGAGATCGGTGTTTGGGGAAGATCTTTTTGGCAGTGTTGTGTAGAATGGAATGGAGTGCTGAGATTTGAGGCAGGGAGACCAAGGAGGAGGCTGGTGCCACCATCCAGGTGTGAGGTGATTGAGGCCTGAAATATGAATGATGGCTCACCACTCTAAGGGGTGGCTTCTGGTCATCGAGAGAAGGGGTCAGACCTAAAAAATGTTGTGGAGGTAGAAACTATAATATTTGGCAACTGATTGTTTACATTTTCTAAACACATTCTCTTCCCACATGCTCTTTTATAAAAAGTCTAAGGGATCTGATACCCCCTTTTTGTAATAATGTATTGATTTTGTTTCTTAAGACTCTTGTATCTAATTATGGGAAGGAAAGGATTTTTTTTTTTACTATGTAACAGAGTTTCATTAAACAGAGAAGAGGTGGGGAGGCTTGGGGAAAACCCTAGCGGGACCTCCATGGTCTGAAAATTCTTCCAAACTAAGATTGACCCTTTATACAAACCCATTTTAGTCATTTTCTTGAGTGCCTGTAAGGCTACGGGTCATACGGAAAGCCAAGTTTCCACATCTGCTCTCTCTCCTCCTCCTCTTATTTCTCCTCTTCTCCTCCACCCCATAGCCAATGAGCAATGCATAACCCACTTTGTAATTCCTTCTTTCCTCACCTAACACTTTGATTTGCACTATTTCAAACTTAATACATACTAGTTTTAAATGGAATGAACCATGGCCTCCCTGTTGTTGTTGTTGTTGTTTGGGCTTCTTTCTCAAAGAGAACCATGCCATCAAGGAGATGATGCCGTGACTTGCAAGTGAATTGGATCTAAGTGAGGGAGAGCTGTGCAAAGTTACCAGCCTCACTTTCTCTTCCAAAGCCATCTGGGTCCAGTGGCAAGATATAGATCAGGAAGACTAGAACTGGCCTCCCTAGTCCCTGTGATAATAGATTTAGAGTTGAAAAGGATCTTAGAGATCATGGAGTTCCAATTTTTAATTTTGCAGATGAAGAAAACAGTTATAGAAAGGTTAAGGGATCCGCCTAGGGTTATACAGCTAGTAAGTGTTGGAAGTAAGATTTGAACCTGGTCTTCCCGACTCTAAGACCATCACTCTATCCACTGTTCTTATTGTTTCCGTCATTTTTCAGTCATGTCTGACTTTTTGTGGATAGAGTGGGCACAGTGGATAGAGCACTGGCCTTGGAGTCAGGAGGACCTGAGTTCAATTTCAGCTTTAGACACTTACTAGCCTTGTAACCCTGAGCAAGTCACTTAATCCTGATTACATAAGCAAAAAACCCCAACCATTTGGGGTTTTCTTGGCAAAGACACTGGAATGGTTTGGCATTTCCTTCTCCAGCTCATTTTGCAGATGGGGAAACTAAGGCAAACAGGGTTAAGTGATCTGCCGAAGGTCACAGAACTAGGAAGTATCTGAGGCCAGATTTGAACTCAGGAAGAGGAGTTTTCCAGACCCCAGGCCCAGCACTCTATCCACTTAGCCACTAGTTACCCATTTGTCATTCTACTGTATGCTAAAGTTCCCTGGGCCTCAAAATCTGCCCTACCATTGTGCCTTGTGGACCCTGGGGAATTGTTATTTGACCTACCCCTTAATAGGCACCCCCTAGGGCAGGAGCGGGAAACCTTCGGCCTTGAGGCCCCATGTGGCTTTCTAGGTCTTCGGGTGTGGCCTTTTGACCGAGTTCGAGTTTTACAGAACAAATACTATTTATTAAGGGGATTTGTTCTGTGAAGTTTGGACTCGGTCAAAGGGCCACACTTGAGGACCTAGAGGGCCATATGGGGCCTCCACGTCGAAGGTTCCCCACCCTTGCCTAGGCCTTGTCATTTGAACCACCACAATAGCCTTAGGATGTTCAGGCTTTTCCATCAGCCATGCAGCTAAGCTCTATTGTATTCGTTGTCTCCCACAACTAGAATGTGAGGGCCTTGTCTCAATTTTTCTATCTGTATCCCCAGTGCTTATTATAGAGCTTGGCCCATAGTAAACACTTGATAAATGCTTTTTCATTCAGTCAGTCCTGGTAATTCTTGTATTCAAAGCACAGTTGCTAACACTGCAGCTGGCTATGCCCTCTATGCGGCTCTCTGTTACCCTCTGGGGCAGTGGTAATTTTTATTCTTCAGAGATGACTAGTGTTACATGAATAACAGCTAAATAGCAAGAATAAAAGAACACTTAATAAGTGCCTACTATGTGCCAGTCAGTAAATAAGCATTTATTAAGTACCTACTCTATTTCAGGCTCTATGCTAAGTGCGGGGGGGGGGGGGGGGATGATGCCAAAGACAGTTCCTGCTCTCAGGTACCTCATAGTCTAATGGGGGAGACAACATGGAAACAACTATGTATAAACAAAATATATACAGGCTATATTGGAGATAATCAACAGAAAAGACACTAGGTGGATCAGGAAAGGTTGCCCATAGAAGACAGGATTTTAGCTGGTACTTCTAGGGAAGCGAGGAGATAGAGATGAGGAGTGAGAGTATTTCAGGCACAGTGACAGTCATTTAAAATGCCTGCAGTCAGGAGATGGAGTGTTTTGTTCTAGGAAGATCAAAGAGGTCAGTGTCACAGAATCATAGAGTACACGGGAGGAGTTTGGAGTAAGGTGTAAGAATACTGGAAAGGTAGAAGGAAGCCAGGTAGGGAAGGGCTTTGAATGTCAGAGACTTTTATATTTGATCCTAGAAGGGATAGAGAGCCCCTGGAATTCATTGATTAGGGGGATGGCATGGTCAGATAGGCACTTTAGGCAGTGGATAATAGACTGGAACGGGGAGAGAACTGAGACAAGGAGGCCAACTAAAAGCTTTTGCAATAGTCCAGGTATGAGGTGATGTGGGCCTGCATCAGGGTGGTGGTTGTGTCAGAGAAGGTGTTTTTTTTTTTTTGAGAGATGTTACAAAGGTAGAATTCACAAGACTTAGCAAGAAATTGATATGGGCAATGGTCTAGGGTAACACCTAGGTTGCAAGCCTGGGTGACAGGGAAGATAGAGGTGCCCCTGTCAGCAACAGGGAAGTTTGGAAGACGGAAAGTTTTTTGGGGAAAGATGATGAATTCAGTTTTGTGCATGTTGAGTTTGAGTCTATGGGACATCCGGTTGGAGCTAGCTAATAGGCAGCTGGAGATTTGAACCTGTAGGTTAAGAGACAGGTTAGGGGCTGGATAAGTGGATCTGAGAATCATCAGCTTAGACATAATGACTAAACCCATGGAAGCTGATGAGATTGCTATGTGAAATAGTACAGAGGGAGAAGAAAGCCCAGGACAGAGCCCAGGGAGACACTCCCTTTTAGCAGCTGTGATCTAGTTGAAGATCCACCAAAGGACAGGGAGAAGGAGTAGTCGGATAGGTAGGAAGAGAACCCAGTGGGGTATTGTTATGAAAACCGGGAGAGAAAAGAGTAGCAAGGAGAAGAGGGTGATGGACAGTGCTAAAGGCTTCAGAGCAGTCAAGAAGAATGATAATTGAAAAAAAAAGGCAATTAGATTTGGCAATTAGACTCCTAATATAAGGGCAGGAGTTGAGAAGGAGAAAAAAAAATGTGATCCAGGCACTGAACTCATTGAATAAAGGAGAATTTCCTGGAAATCACTGCACAACAGCTACCAGAATTTTGATTGGGTGGCAAATATGGATTGAATGAAGGTGAAAATGGAGGAGAGATTATTGAGTGATGGTGACAGAAGGAAAGTGTTATTCTACTTTCTGATAACATTGTTGTTAGGCAGTTGCTTTCCCTCCCCCTGAAACTAGGTCTGAATTTACCTTTTTGCAATATCTATTCATTGTTCCTAGCTCTGTTTTCTGGAGTCATACAGAACAAATTCCAAACCCCTTTTCACCTGACAGTTCTCCAAATACTTGAACATAGGTATCATTTTCCCCTGAGTTTTCTCTTTTCTAATCTAAAACATTTCTAGTTTCTTTCAGCTCACCCTCAGTTCAACTCCCCTTCACCATCACTGCTGCCCTTCCATGAAAGCTCTCCAGCTTGTCAATTTCCTCTATAAAATGTGGTGCCCAGGACAGAACACATTTCGGTTACTATCTGACCAGAGCAGGGTACAATGTCAATAGCCCTAACAACTTCTTAGTCCTGGATATTACCCCTCTCTTAATGAAGACTAATATTGCTTTGGGTTTTGTAGCTGCCATGTTATCCTGTTAGCTCATATTGACTTTATAATTAACTAGAAACCCTACATTTTTTAGACAAATTGTTGTATAAGCATGTCCCCCATCTTATACTCATAAAATTGATTTTCATCTTTATCCCCATTAAATTTCATCTTATTACATTCAGTCCAATGTTCTAGTCTGTCAAGCTCTTTTTGAATCTGGCCATCTCATGAATTAGCTCTCCCTTCCGGCCTATGCCATCTGCAAACTTCATAAGCATGATATCTTCGCCTTTACCTAAGTCATTGATAAAAATATTAAACAGCACAGGGCCAGAGACACATAAGACACTCTACTGAAGACCTCTATCCAAGTTGGCATTGAATCATATAAATGGCAATCTTTGGATCTAATTATTCAGCCAGTTTCAAATCTATCTAATTGTACTGTCATCTAGCATACATTTCTCCTCTTTTCTACAAAAGTAGCATGAGAAACTGTGACAGATACATCGTTCTCTTTTCTGAGCTCTGGACTCACATCTCCAAGTGCTTACAGGACAGTGCCATCTTGATCTCCTACAAGCAACTCATACTCAATGTGTCCCAAACCAAATTGACTATATTTCCCTGTAAAACTGTTCCTTATTCTGAATTTACTACTTTATTACCATCTATAGCAAGCACCACCACTATCCCAGTCTTCTGTATTCAAAACCCCAGGGCTATCTCTGCCTGTCCCCTTCCTTTTAGTATCTACATACAAAGATTCCAGGGTCATCCACTGCATCCTGGGCCATTGTCAGTCATCTTGACTTTTGTCTTGCCACTGGACTTTGATGACTCTGGAAGAGAGAGTAAGGCTGATGATTTTGTGCAACTGTACCTTACTTAAATCCAGTTCACATATAAGTCAAAACATCACCTATCACGTCTTGATGTCACTGGTCCTCTTCAAAAATGAAGGACAAAAAACAATAACAATATATAATCAGCTATTGAGTTCTTTCTAGTGAGCTTCTGCTGCAATATTTCTGCATACATGTGAATATGCAGAATATATGTGTGCACATATATGTATATGTTTTATATATACTTATATATGGATATATATTAATAACCACTGCTAATTTTATTACCATCCTCCTGAAGTATAAAAACCGCTTCTACCATCTACCTTTTCAATCTATTTTTCACACTGCAAGAATATTTTTACTTATGCATAGATGTAATCACGTCACCATTCTGATTTTTTAAAGAAATTTTCAATGACTCCTACTGCCTATAAAATAAAGTTCAGACTCTTTTGCTTGGCATCCAAGACCATCCACAAACCAGTGCCACACTACCTTTCCACCCTTATTTCATCTTATTCCCCTCCTCACACCTTATGTCAAATGCCCCCTTCTCCCAATATGTGCTATTCTCTCTCTCAACTTCATTGTTTTTCCCATGTTTTTCCCACGCATGGAATGATCTCTCTTCTTTCATCTTTTGAATTCCTGCTCATTCTTAAAAGTCAAACTCAAATGTACTTCCTCCATATAATAATTTTCCCTGATTGATTCCAAGTGGATAATGACCCACCGGCTCATAAAGCACTTTGTTCTTTAATATATCTTTTTCAGACAAACTATTATGCCTGTCCTACTTGTACTTATAAAGTTGCAACATAGTTTTCTGAATATGTAACATAGTTTGTGTCTTATTTCTCTCCTAGATTGTAAAGCCCAGGAGGGCAGCCTTCGGCAAAATAAAATACCCTGGGGACCTGAGTTCAAATGTAAGGTCTGTTAGTTACTCCTTTTGTGAAAGGAATATCACATGGGAAAATAACAGTCTCTCTGGTCCTCAGTTTTCTCATCTGCAAAATGAGGGGGTTGGATTAAGATCACCTCTAAGGTCTCTTGGAATTCTAAATCCAATGGTCTTTTCTAAACCTTGATCTTGCTTAACACAATGCAATCAATAAGCATCAGTCAATCAACAAGCATTTATTAAACTCCTACTATATGCCAGGCTCTGTGTTAGGCAGTAAGGTTACAAATGCAAAGAATGCAACAAGTCGTACTCTCACATCTCACATCTTTGCATTCTCAGTACCTTGCACAGTGTAAACATGTCTAAAGAATGATTATGGAACTCAGGAAAGTGTTGTCAACTTTATATTGCCAAAACGATGAGTATTACATATCTGACACAGCAAGGAGGTAATGCTTGAGCCAGTTAGGAGTTGTAACAAGTCTCAGCCTCAGTTCCCTCATCTGTAAAATGAGGACAATAACAGCATCTATTTCATAAAGTTTTTATGCGAATCAAAGCAGATAATAGTTGTAAAGTGTTTTGCAGATTGTAAAGGTCCATAGAAATGATAGGGTTTTATAGGCAATGAATATTTATGAATCAGATACAAAGAAAGGAAAATGACAGACCCTTCTCTCAGGGAGCTCACAGTATAATGAGAGAGAAAACATTAAAATAATTATGTATAAACAAGATACATACAGGATAAATTGGGGAGAGTCTCAGAGAGCAGGTACTGGCATGAAGGAGGATTGGGAAAGGCTTCTAGAAGATCTGATTTCATCTAATATATCGACTCTCCTTTGTCTGGATTGCAAACTCCGTGAAGGCAAGAAGGCATTGTTTTCTGCAGACCTGTTACCCCTCACTATGTTTTAATCCTTGCAGCCTCTAATGAACTTTATTCCGTGAATTGGATTGGTTGCTCGTTCTGTGTGATCTTAAAAAAAAAAATCATAAAGACATTGCTCAGGTCTTGGTGTTACCTGCCTAAGAAGAGAGCTTTTGGGAGCAGAGTGAAAGAGTGGGTGTGGGGCCTGGGGAGTTAAAAAGGAGTTAAAAGGAACGTGGAAATCAATCCTTCAGAGCCCAAGGAAGACGGGTCATTGAGTCTACATAAGGCTGGAAGAAGCGTGTCTGGGCCAAACAAACTCTACGTTCCAGGTTCAGAACAGTCGCTCTACCACTGCTGTGCTTACAGCGGCCAACCCCCCCCCCCCCCGCCCTCCGCCCACACCCCCTCCCACGCTTAGGTTGACCTAGGAAGCTCACGGAAACCGTGAAGGAGCCCAGGCAGACCCAGCCCAGAGTCAAAAGAAGGAGGGGGAGGGGGGGAAAAGCCAGTATCTTCCACCCCCGGCGGAGGGGGCGGGAAGCGGAGAGCTGCGGGAGCCGGCCAGCTTGTTGGACTTTGTGCAGCTGCTGGGAGAGCCGAGCGGCAAGGATGCAGCTCCCGAGAAGCTGGCGCGCTGGGCTGCGGCTGCAGCTTTGGGCGACCCTGATCGGTTTGCTGAGTTTGCTGGGTGAGTAGGGGGGACGGTCCCCTGGGAGCGGGACCCTGGACGCATAGCCTTGCGGCAAAGGGGAGGGAACTCACCAAGAGGTTTGGAGGGACTGCAGGCTGGATTATCGAGAGATACCGACCCTCCCCATCAGTGCACCTCTCTCCCCTAGGAGAGCGGGTTGCTGTTCTAGACTCGGGCAATGGCTCTCAGGGAGGAAATTCTAACGGGAATTTATGGAGGCGGAACTGAGTCGGGCCACGCAATGGGACAAAACTGCTTCTGGGAGTTAGCTGCATGTGGTGGGATGGAAGATGACCAAATCTTAGTGGGTGCGTGTGTGTGTGTGTGTGTGTGTGAGTGTGAGTGAAGGTTGGCGGAGGCATGGGGGAGTGGGTTGTCGGGGCAGCCTTAGGATCGTGCTTTGGAAATGCTGGCCAAATCTGCTCGGTGCCAAAGGGGGGTGGGGTGGGGGCCGCGGAGCTACCCACTTAGCCTGAGGGTCTTGAGCGCCAGGGGTTCCTTGGGGTCTGGTACGGAGATTTATTGGCCCCCACCTCCCAAGGACTGTCTGAATCAAGATTGGAGACGGGGCGGGGGGTGGCTGCGACTGTGGTGCGTCTTGCAGATGCCTGCAAGCTTTGGGAGTGGGTGGCAGAGTTAGGTGACCAGTGAAGAGTTGGTAACCAAGAACAGACACTTTTAATGCTATTTTAAAATACCACCCACAAAGGTAACCCTGCCTCACAGCTGGGCCTTGCGCCTAGTAGGTGCTAAATATTTCTTTCTGCCTGGACCGCAGATCCATTCTCGTGCGCCCCCTCTCCGTCTTGAATACTCAAAGCGTTAACGCTCGCGTGAAGTTCCTTCTGCCTCTGCGGATGACTTCACTTAAGGTCCCTTAAATCCTCAGTGTCTCTTCTGCCCTGGATCAACCCCTCTACTCCCCACCCAGTGTCTCGATGTTCCATCCTTTTTGCCTTTCCTCGAGACCCAGATACAAACTCCACATCGAACGCCCCGAAACCCGTAGCTCCCAGGCCACTTGAACACAGCCTCATTGGCTCTGCTCACAGGGTCCCACCCAGTTGGAGAGAAAGCAGCTCTGGGCCGAGATGGATGGGGAGGGGTGGTGGTGAGTTCTGCGGGGTGTGGTCGTACCAGACCCCCCAGTCATCGACTTGTTTTCCCCGGCGGTACTGGTGGTGGTGGTGACACGGGAGGGGGTGTGCCTGAAGCCTTGGAACAGAGTAACTCTCCTAGGTGTTAAGCCACACTGTCACGGAGAGAGATGGAGTTGGCCGGGAGCTCGGATTCCAATCGGATACTCCGTTCTGCTTTGGCTCAGCTGCTTTGAATGATGTGGTCCTGGGACTTCGTCCCGCGCCAGCCTTGTTTTTACTTAGCCTATCCTTGTCATACTATGGTTAAAGCCACTTCATAAAAGGATTTGTTCTGTGAAGTTTGGGTTCAGTCAGAGGGTCTCGAAGTCCCAGGTTCCCCACCTCTGGAAGGGGAACCTAGGGTAGATGAGCGTGCTATGCTGTACCACCTGTTGCAGTGAGAGAGAGAGGAGACAGAGAAAGACAGAGGTAGAAAGAGGAGAAGGGAAAGAGAAACAGAGAGAATAAACGAATTTTCCCAGCCTGGGAACCCCGTGCCTTCGATTCTAGTTCCAGTATACTGCTGCTGCGTCTCACCATGGGCAAATCCGAGGATTCAGTGCTGGCAGAATGTTAGAAGTCTAAGCCAGACTCCCTCATTTTACAGATAAGGAACCTGAGGTTTAGACAGGCTAAAAGACATCACAGAAGTAGCAAAAAACCAGGGCAGGCTCCATACCCAGGTCCTCAGAATTCAAACTCAGTTCTCTTGCCCCAACACCATGCCTGTCTCACCTCCCTTCTCTGCTCACCAGAAAGATTTCCCAGACATTAACAGACAGCATCATTTTTGTTCTACAAGGAACTCTCAGGAACAGATAAGATGGTCCCAGAGCAGACAGGAGCCAATGTACTTCTCTTCTTTCCTTGGAGAAATGGGGGACTGTGGGTGTGAAATATAAAAGATGCTGTGAGGCAGTTTATGTTTTTCTTGGTTTGGCTTAATTACTTCTTTGTTATATGGTAAAGGAACACTTTGGGGCAGCTATGGTAGACACACTGGTAGACCATTGGACCTGGATTCCAGAGGACAGATTTCAGAGTTCAGATTTAGCCTCAGACCTTCACTAGTTATTGTGACTCTGGAAAAAAGTACTGTATGAATGTTAGCTATTAAGGGGAGGGGTTTACCTGGGAATAATTGTAGTACAGAAACAAACAGCGTCATTAAAACCTTTACTATTTTAAAAAGTCGTTTAGGAAAAGAACAAATAAATTGCTTGAGCTGGGTGCTTTGAGGTCGTTAGAGGGAGGCATTATAGAAATCCTGTACAAGGAGTCCAAAGAGGGATGTTATGGGGGGGGAGTTACCTCGAAATCCAGGGAAATGTATGGTTCTTTAGGAGTGAAGGTAATCAAAGATCTCCTTGAACCATCTCTTCCACCCGCATTTTTCAGGCTTTATCTTGGGAAAACCAGCTCCTTGCTGCTGGGGAAAGGTGCATGTATGGGAGAGAGCAGGAGAGGCAGTCCTTCCCACCCCTCCCCTTAATGAGTGGTCTATTCCTTTTTTGCGGATGGGACAAGCTGAGAAGCCTTGGCCCGGCTAAGGCAGAAATCTTGGCCTAGGCATATTCTCAGCTCTAGCTGAGCAGGGAAGGGGGGGGGGAGGGTCGAGGTAGGGAGCTCATTTCTCATCCATCCAATTGATGTCATGCTCAGGTTATCAGCTTCCTCTAACACCTCCCCTCACATTCCTCCTCTTCCTTTGGGTTCTTCGTGCCTATCAACCCCACACCCATATCCTGTCTGGGGCTATGTGTAAGAGGGGAAAAAAGAAAAGGGAAAAGAATCATATCAGATATTTCCAGAGGGGAGAGGGCTCCACCCTTTGAAACCCAGCCACATGGCAGTTGTAGAGGAGCAGCGTTAGGGACCACTGCCTGACAAACCCAGGGACAGGGCCAGATCTGCCTGGAAAGAATTCACAGATGCTTTTCTGCACAGTTCTACTTGTTGAGTAAGATGTGCTCTCATGCCTCTGCCTCATTTCCTAAATTCTACTTAATGAATGTTAATTAGCACCTATAATGACTAAGTTGAACTGTGGAAGGGTAGATGGATTTAGGATTCAGGTGGGAAGTAGTAGAAAGTTCCCTGGCTCTGGACTTGGAGGAGTTGGGCTCAAATCCTTTCTTTAATGCTTCTACCAGTGTGACTGCAAGAAAGACCCTTAACCTTTCTGGGCATTAGTTTCCTTCTCTGTAAAATGAAGGGATTGGACGTAATAATAATAATGATAATACCAACAGCTGGCATTTATATAGCACTTTAAGGTTTGCAAAATGCTTTACATATGTTTTCTTGTTTGGTCCTCACAACCTTGTGAGGTAGGTGCTATTACAGATAAGGAAACTGAGGCTAGAAGTCAAGTGACTCACCTAGGGTCACATAGCTAATAAGTTTCTGAGGCTGGATTTGAACTCAGCTCTTCATGACTTCAAGTCAAGTGCTCTACTTGCTAAACCATTCAGTTGCCCAGTGGTGATCCTTAGGGGCAGCTAGGTGATGAAGTGGATAGAGCACGGGACCTGTAGTTAGGAGGACCTTAGTTCAAATCCAGCCTCAGACACTTACTAGCTATGTGACCTTGGGCAAGTTACTTACTCCTGTTGGCCTTAGTTTCCTCATCTGCAAATTGAGCTGGAGAAGGAATTGGTAAACCACTCTAGTATCTTTGCCAAGAAAACCCCAAACGGGGTCATTAAGAGTTAGATATGACTAAACAACAACAACAGTGATTCCTAAGGTCCCTTCTGTATCAATCACCAAGTATTTGTTAAGTGCCTACTATGTGCCAGGTATTATGCTAGGAATTGAGGACACAAAGAAGTAGGTGGAGCTGAGTGCTGAGCTAGCGTCAAAAATACCTGAGTTCAAATCCAGCCTCAGATACCTATTAATTGTGTGACCCTGGGCAAATCACTTAACTTTTCTCTGGTTCAGTTTCTTTATCTTTCAAATGGGAAAATTAATATTTAACCTACCTCTCAGGGTTGCTGTGAGAATAAAATGTGGTAACATTTGTTAAGTGTTTTATAAACCTTAAAGTACTATGTAAATGCTAGCTTTTTTAAAAAAAAGAAAGTCTCTGATCTCAAATGTTACAAAATACTACAGGAACTTAGTAGAAAGAGAGATTACTTCTGGCTTAGAGATAAGAGCATCAAGGAAAGACTCCTGGAAGAAGCAGCAATTTTAATTAAACTTGTTGGATAGGCTTTTGACACATAATTTCCACCATTCCTTTTTTTCCTCCTTTTGTTGCTCAGTTGTATCTGACTGTTCGCCTATTTGGGGTTTTCTTGGTAAAGTACTGGAGTGATTTGCCATTTCCTTCTCCAGCTTATTTTGTAGATGAGGAAACTGAGGCCAATAGGGTTAAGTGACTTGCCCAGAGTCACATAGCTAGTGTCTGAGGCCAGATTTGAACTCAGGAAGAGAAGTTGTACTGGTTCCAAGTCCAGTGCTCTATCCATGATGCCACCTAGCTGCCTCTATTCCCCTCCTACCCATTCCTTTATCCAAAAGCTCAGGGCACATCAATTAATCTGCATAAAATTCACAAATGTTTTTCTGAAAAGTTCCTGTTTGGCCAATGTTTATTGAGGCCACCCATGTTTCCTAAATCAAGTACCCAGATTTGAGCCTGTCTAGACACCCCGAGGCAGAGTCCTATGAAAACCAATGAGAAATGAGAGGCAGTGATTTTTTTTTGGACGTTGATCATATCGACCAGTGCTTGTTTTCCAAGTTAGGTTTTTATCCAGCCCCACCCTTCTGATGCTCTGGCCCCTTGTTTGGGGACTGAAGAGGTGAAGGCCAGAGGAAAAAAAGTCAAGTTGTTGTTGTTTTTCCTGAACAATTTCCAAAACAGAAAAAGGTCCCCTAGAGAGGGGGAGGTGGTACGATTCCCTAACTTTGCCCACTTCTCCTTTCTCAGTCCTCACTGTCTCTCCACTCCCCACCCTGAGCCCCCCCAATGCTTTTACATCTCTGGTTGTTGTGAGGACCAAATGAAATAGTATGTGCAAATTAGCACAGTGCCTGGCACATAATAAGTGCCATATAAAATATTAGCTGTTGTTGTTGTGGTTGTGACTGATGAGGACATATTTTGCCCTTACCAGCTAGAGAACTTGTAAATTGAAGGTTGGAAGGTAGAACCCAGTGGGCTACTTTCTGCCGTCCCAGGGACTCCCACCTCTCTCTTGTGCAATGTAGATAGAGATATGACAGTGTAGATGCCCCTGACAGCACTTGAACGTCTTCAGCAGATGATGATGATGATGATAGCTAGGATTTCCATAGTGCTTTAAGATTTGCAAAGTGCTTTACAAATATCATCTCATTTGATCCTCACAACAACCCTGGAAGGTGGGTGCTATCATTATCCTCATTTTAAGGAGGAGAAAACTGAGGTAGATGGGTCAGGTGACTAGTCTGGGGACATCCAGATAGTATCTGAGACTCAGTTTAAACTTAGGTCTTCCTGACTCCACGGTCCAGCCTTCTATTGGCTATGTCACTTGGCTGCAAAGAAGCTTAGCACCTTGTTAACAAGAATGATTAGTTTAGGGGCAGCTAGGTGGCACAGTGGATAGAGCGTGGGGGGGGGGGGTGCCTGGAGTTAGGAGGACCTGAGTTCAAATGTGATCTCAGATACTTAACACTTACTAGCTGTGTGACCCTGGACAAGTCACTTTAACCCCATTGCCTAGCCAAAAAAAAAAATGATTAGTTAAAATAGAAAGTTACCAAATGATAACTTTTGCAAATGCAAAAATGCACCTCCTTCCTCAGTACCCCAGATGAGCTCCTCCCTAGATGAAATTGGGCTCTTCCCATAAGGGTACTGTCACCAGAGGTGAGAAATTCTCCTGTGTTTTTTTTTTTTCTTGCTTGCCCAGACACCAACAGAATTTTTAGTTTTGGCTTTATGTGCAGCTATGGGAAAACGGGGAAAATGTCTGAAAGTAGGGATGTCTTAGTCCAGGCACAGCTAGGTGACAGAGAAGTCAAGAGCTGGCCTCTGAAACTCTAAGTGGGTAAGTTCAGTGGAGACAAGTGGGGACAGTGCAGTAGGTGCACTCCCCCCACCCACCCCCAAGCCATTTGCACTGCTGGCTCTCAGGCAATCTCCCCTTCTGTAAAGAAGAATTGTAATCTGCTTGCTATAGGAGGTGCTTACTTCAAATTGGGACTGGGGCATCAGCCTTCCAAATTCCTATCTTATCTATTTGCCACGGATTCAGGGGTAACTGATCTTTGACTTAATAGAAGGCAGAAGTCTGTCTTATCCAGGCACTTTTAAAAATCATTCTGTACTGGTGGGCATCTCCAACTGGTCAAGTGGAGGTCATCCTGTCCATACCCTTCCTTTTACGTAAGATGGCCATATGCAATGGGTTGGTTGATATCCTTCCTTCTCAGAGAGGACCAGAATGACATCACTTTGTCAGGGTCAAGGCACAGCGCATCCAACTGTGGCTGGTCAGACTAATATGAGCTCAGAAGGCTTTACCACGAGACGTTCAAAGAGTCCACATGAACATTTGGAGTGGATATGCCTCTGAATTTGCACATCTCATGTTTCTTTTGAGCTACTTTGATTCTGTTCCACTCCTAGAGCACAGTTGAGCTCCTACAATTCATAGAATAGAGAGTCTGTATTAGGTAGTGCAAAGAGTTGTGATTCTAGAGCCAGGGGACCAGAGTTCAGATCCAAACTCTGCTACTTACTACCTCCGTTTACCTTGGACAAATCACCTAATCTTTCTGAGTTTCAGTTTCCTGATCTGAAAATGAGGATAGTTAGGCTTGACAATAATAATAATTGCTGGCATTTATATTACACCTTAAGGTTTACAAAGCAAACATATATTCTATTTACATATATTCTTTCTTTTGAACCTCACAATAACCCTGTGTGGTAGGTGCTATTATTATCCTCATTTTACAGATGAGGAAACTGAGTCCGGGAGAGGTCAAATGATTTGCCCAGGGTCACACACCTAATACATTTCTGGAACAGGATTTGAACTTAGTTCTTCTGACTCCAAATGTGACACTCTGCATTCACTACACCACTAGATGACCTTTTATACTCCTCTTCAGCTATAAATCTTTGGTCTTATATTCATGTGAATAGAATGCAATCTTAAAATTGGAAGCAACTTTTTTACTACAATCTTCCCAACTTATCGTCCCCTAGCATCTGCTCGATTATCTCTAGTGATATGAAACTCCCTGTTTCATAAGGCAGTGTGTTCCATTGCTGAACAATTCCAATTATTAGAAAAGTTCCTTCATATTTCAAACTTAAATCTGCCTCATTATAACTCATTCCTCCTAATTCTGCCTTCTAGCACAATGACAACATCTAATTTCTGATACTGTCTTCAATTACAATATCAGCTTCCTTCTGCTTCCTTCCCCTAATCCTAAAATAGGGAGTAGGAAAAAGTTTAGGGCAGCTAGGTGGCACAGTGAATAGAGTGCCTGAAGTCAGGAGGACCTGGATTCAAATGTGGCCTCAGACACTTACTACCTGTGTGACCCTGGGCAAGTCACTTCACCCTGTTTGCCTCAGTTTCTCCATCTGTGAAATGAGCTGAGAATGAAATGGCAAACCATTCCAGTATCTTTGCCAAGAAAAATTCAAATGGGGGCAGCTAGGTGGTGCAGTGGTGAGAGCGCTGGCCCTGGAGTTAGGAATACCTGCGTTCAAATGTGACCTAAGACATTACTATCTTTGTGACCCTGGACAAGTCACTTAACCCAAATTGTCTCCAAAAAAAAAAGTTCAGATGGGGTCACAAAGAGTAAGACATGGCTGAAATGGCACAACAGAAACAAATTTTTACTCAGGATCTGCTCCCAACCTGAGCCTTGGGGAGCAAGAAAAGACAAATTGGCTGCCTTTAGGTCAGATTTGCCAAAGGAACAGAGAAGGAAGGAAATCGGGCAGGAAGGAGTGAGGGATGGCACGTTCTTCAAGTATTTAAAGATTCTGGCTATCATGTCTTGAATAAGTCTCCTCTTCTCCAGGTCAGATATCCTCAACTCCTTCAAATATTCCTCCTAAGGTGTATTTTCCAGACTATTGAATACTGGTCTTATTCTCCTACAGAGAGGATTCAGAAGATTCTGGATAGTTTGACAACAGCCCTCTGTGCAAGTATTCACTAGGTATTCAAGTACCTATTATGTTCCTCGGACTTTATTGCTTCTGACCTGATATGGGCTTGGAAACAAGATTACCAAACTTCTTAGAATTGTTTGTAAAATAAAAGTCAGCTGGCTCTAAACTGAGGACGTCTGTAAATAAAGTGCGTAGACTTTATGTACATCTTTTGGCTGCTTACATGCCCTTCTTTGCATGTGAATTATGTTCCAGCAGTGAAGTTGCTAGATAATTGAGTTCTGTACAATGGAAGTTATTATAGAAGATATAGTCCCTGCCCTCAAGGAGCTTACATTCTAGTTGGAGAAGACATGTAAAACAAACAACAATAGAAGAACATTTTAAGTAGAGAACTAAGTGACAATATGAACTCAAAGTTCAGATACTGTGGTAGGAGGAGCCTATCTACACAGAAAGGTCCTGAGGAAAAGAGATTCCACAGCTTTCCCTCTTCCAGTATCTCACAAGTTTTCCAGGCCACTGGAGAGAAGAAGACATTTCAGCCTAGAAAAAAGAAAAGGGGATAATAATAACTGATTAGTTTATAGCCCTTTAAAAGTTTACAAAATTCTTCATATATCATATGTCATTGGGAATCTCAAAACAACCTTGGGTGAGGGTCTATAGGAATTGTTATCTCAATTTTACAGATGGAAAAACTGAGGTTCAGAGAGGTGAAAGACTTGCTTACTATGGTCACCCCAGCATCAGAAAGAGGATTTGAACCTGCATCTTCCTAACTCCAAGCCCAGTGCTCTAATAACTTCCCTTTATAGCTTCTGCATAAAAACTCATTTCTATAGTGTTTTAAGATTTACAAATCATTTTCACTACACCCCATAAGGTGAGAAGTACAAGCATCATTATTCCCAGTTTTACAGAAGAGGAGGCAAAAGCTCTGAAGGATAAAGGCACCAGAATGGTGATTTCATTGATATAGACAATTCCCTGATGAGGGAACTTTCTCTATGAATGCAGGTCAGCACTTTCTCTGACAAGTCTGTGACTTGACCAGGATCCCACGTAATTGATGTCAGAAGCAGGACTTGAACCCAGGCTTCAAGCCCAGCTCTCTGTCCTTTTCACCCCATTTTTTTTGGAGAGGCAGTCATGGTTAAGTGACTTACCCAGGTCATGCAGCTAGTAAGTATCTGAGGCTGGATTTGAAATCAAGCATCAGGTCCTCCTGACTCCAGGGCTGGTGCTCTGTATCCTGCACTACCATTAACTCGTAAAGGGTCTGATCTGAACTCGGGTCTCTTGACTCCAGCTCCAGTAGTCTTTCCACTATACCTCTGGCTTTCAGTGGGGAGTAGTGGGTAAGGGAATGGGAGACAGACTCAAAAGCATAATTTTACATCATTTGTCAGCCATGACTACTGAGATTGTAGTTCCCTCAGAATAGAGGCTGTGTGTCTCCAAAGTCCATAAAGACACAGGATGCTTAGAGACTTGGGGACTTGTTGAAAATATATATAGAAATTCTATATAGTATGTATTATTATATATTATATTATAATATACATTATATATAGTATAGAAATTAGTGTTGGGATTAGAATTCATGCCCTGGGTCCTGTTTCCTTATCCCAAGTTCTCCTAAACTGCCTGCCCTTTCCTTATAGTAAACCAGAGGTCTTTCCATCCCTCATCCCTCCCCTCCCTTCTTTGATTCTTCGTCAAGTCTGGCCTAAAGGCAGCCATGTTGTCTTATCTGGCTCCTTCAGGGATCAAGTTGGGAGTAAATCCTGAGTCAAAACTTCTTCCTACTAACTGTTTTAGGATTATGCTGAGGAGACCGAAGGAAGCAGCTGCTATAAGCCTGGAGTAGACTATTCCAGTGGATGGGGGTGGGATGGACTGGGTAGAGTCCAAAGGATGCTTCACAGCTGGACTCAACCAAAATCTCTATTCATTCTTATTTTCTCTCTCTCTCTCTCTCTCTCTCTCTCTCTCTCTCTCTCTCTCTCT
>NW_020954576.1:45737621-45754589 GCF_900497805.2 Vombatus ursinus
TCTCTCTCTCTCTCTCTCTCTCTCTCTCTCTCTCTCTCTCTCTCTCTCTCTCTCTCTCTCTCTCTCAACATCTGGAAAAGTTCAGAAGTGTTTGTCTGAGTTGAAGAAGGCCCCTTGGGGGAAGGGGTTCAAAGTATGACATCACTGCAGCGTGGCCCAGCTTCCTTTATAGAAAGAGAAAATTGAGCCAAAAGAGATTCCCGGGAACCAGGAAGGTCCTGGGGTGGAGGGGGGGGGGGGGGGGGAGAGTGCAGAAGGGCTGCCTTTTCAAATTCATACTTTCTAGGTTAGATTGGTCAGACTTCTGTAGAGAAAGAAGGGACTGAGGAGTGGGGCAGAGGCTTGCTAACCATTTACCACCTGCCTCCCAATCTGGAAGCAGTGGTTTCCTTTTTTATGTACTTCCTGACCTTGACCCCAGCCCCACAAAGGATGACAGAAAAGCAGCCAGATTCCAAGGGCTTCAGTTCCAACCTGGACCCCTTGCCACCAACTCTCCAAGGGGCAAAGTTCGTAGCATCGATCCCATTGACTCTTATTCCAAGGAAGTGGAGCATTAACAGCATCATTCAACAGGCAAGACCCATAGCTTTTCACTGACCTAAGTCCTTCCCATCATATGCCTCAGTTTTTTCACCGATAAAATTAGGCTATTTCTTCCCAAAATTAATTCAAAGCTGTTGTGAGGATAAATTTTAAAGGGGTTAAAGCTTTTATTTTTCAAAGTAAAAAACAGACAAGATATACCAACTAAATGAAAGTAGGTGTTTTTAATTGTACTTTTTTTTTCCTTTTGAGAATGGGTTTACCTATCTTGGTCAGGCAGGAAGTGCATTGGCCTGATCCCAGTGACTTGCTGTGTTTCTCACCTGAGCCACTGACCCCTCCTCAGGCAGCCTGCTGGCCCTCTGCCCCTTGGAGCTCACTATATTGGTACCATACCTAGTGTGGACACTAGATTGACTCTAGCACACTGTAGCTCAGAACTCCTGAGTTCAAGTAATCCACCAGCCTCAGCCTCCCCTCATAGCAGGGATTATGGGTATCACAAATGGCCCTTTTGGGATTTCTTTTAATATTTCAAAACAGCTGTGATTCCAGCAGTATGGGCCATCCCTCAACATGTAATTACAGGATCCTGGATCTGCTACGTACTTCATGTTGTGACCAGGGGCAAGTCACTTCATTTGTCTGGGCCTCAGTTTCCTCATCTGTAAAATGAGGGAGTTGACCTGGCCTTTCCAGTTCTGAATTCTGTGATCCCATATGGGGATCTGTGCTTTATTAGATGGTATTCATGAGTTGCTCCGATTCAAACACATAACACACACCACCAAAAGGTGATGAGTCTCAATGAACAAAACTAAACTGTTTTTCTAGATAACAGATGACATGCAGCCCATTGCTTAGCCCATACCTGAAGCCTTTCTGGCTTGAGAGGACCCAGCTGAACTCATCCTCTGTTAGCATAGCTTCTAAGAATCCAGGGTCTCCTCCATGCCCAAGAGGGGGCAAGAGAGGGAAATTTCGGAGGAGGATTTGCTGTAATATTAGGAAATATTATTTCCATCCTAATAATTATTATTATCTAATCAATAGGTTACAGTATCTATGACAGTCAGTTAATAACAGAGTCACCCAGGCTCTGATACGACATTGTGAGAAATGTGTCCAAGATGGGAGCAGTATAGTCACAGGAGGTAGTCTCTGTTCTCTGGGTTTTGTATTCAAATCCTTCATTGTCTAGGAATAAGATTTCTGGCTGGTAATATCAGCAAGTCCATTTTGGGGAAAAATGGGGGCAAGGGCTGTAGAAGGAGGCTGTCACAGTGTGGAGAGAGCAGGACCTGGCCAAGGTAAGGTAAGAATTTCAGGGATAGGGAAATCACTTTGCTGTTGTGGACTGCAATTTCTTCATCTGTAAAATAAGGGGGTTGAACTATATCTCTAACATCCCACCCGGCTCTAACATGCTATGATTTTTTTATTTCTGCAGAGGCAGAATGGGAGATTTCTCTCAGCTGAGCCTGGGCAGTTGGGTTGGGGCAGGGAAAGAGAGACTCCCTCCAGCTCTGGTTTTATCATCTGTAAACAAAGATGTCATCCTTTCTTTCTAGGCAGGTGTTATAAAGCTTAATTCTAGCCTTTGAATTACTCTGAGATCCATGGTGAGATGGGCCCAGCAAGTGCTCTGTGCTGGCTGGCTAGGACAGCACAGAGAGTCAGGCTCAGGGGGGTAATCTGGGACTCTGGGGTTCCCCTTTTGCCTTGAGTCCTTCTTCAGGTTTCTCTACTGTTGGCCTCTAAGGTCGTGAGAGCTCCTCGACACCATACTTTCCTCATCCTCGTTACCTGGGCTAGGGAGACAGAATATCTTTAGAAAATAACTAAGGCCCGGAAAAGTTATTAGATCGGCTCCCTCTGTGCTTCCTGGCTCATGGGGGTAAGAGGTGGGAATCTTTAGGGCTGTGTGCCCTGAAGGGAAAGAGAATGGATTTAGAGTCCAAAAAAAGGAAAGATCAGAAAATGAGGGCTGGTGAGGGGAGAGATAGATAAAGAGCTAAGGATTATGGAAACTGTATATAATGTATGAGCCCAGAGATCAGATTAATTCATTTCAGTTCATCAAACCTTAATTAAGTATCTGCTATGTGCGAGGCACTTAACTAGGCACTGGAGATACAAAGACAAAAAGGGGGAAGATTCTTTGATCTCAGGGAGCCCATATTCTGCTGGGGAAATAGAAAACAGATAAGGAAATACAAGTTAATTTAAGAAGGAAAAAAACTTGGGGTGGGGTAGGATCAGGGAAAAGCTCCAAGGAGCTGGTAACAGTAGCTTCCTTAGAAAAAAAAAAAAAGATGCAGATTGGCCCCAAATAAGAGGTGTGAGAAGAAACCTTTCCCTTCCCCCACCAACTCCTTTGCAGAGGTGGGAGGCTATAGTGTGGAACATCACATATGTTTTCAGATTTTTTCAATATATTTATCAGCTTTGCTGATTTTTTTCCTCTCCTTGATCTTTTTCTTTTTAAAAATAGCCCTTTTTATATTATGTTTTCTAGGAGAGAGAGGAAGGGATGCAGGGGAAAATTTTGGTGATATAAAAACAAAAGATCAATAAAAAATATTTAAAGAAAAAAATGCAGATTCTGAGGGGTTGAGATTCACCAACTTGGGCGTTTTTCTTAGCGGAGAATTTTGGTGAGATGTCCTCTCAGGTATCCTGGGAGCACAGGCTGTGGATTCAGAGGATTTGCATATAAATCCTGCCTCTGACACTCACTACCTGTGTGACCTGGGCTTCAGTTTCCTTGTCTGTAAAATGAAAGGATAGGACTGGATGTTTCAGCTCTAGATCTCCTATGAGCTAATAGCCTAGCATCCTTTCACTTACAACTTTCTGCGATTTTTTGGAGTAAGATGGCAGAGTCAGACTCATTAGAAACAGTCTGGGGAGAAGTTGAGTGGAGATGATTACTTGCTGACTAGTGCATGGAGGTTAGGGCATAAGTGGAGGGATTCTGCTGGGCCACAGAAGGCTAGATCAACTTCCTCGAAGTATAGAGATTCTAACTTCTGATTGTTCCCAAAGCCCGAGGAGGAGCAGCAGCTGAAAATATTAACCATCAAGAAAAGACCGTGCGGCCAGAGAATGACTTAAGTCTTACCACTTCTCCATGGAAAGGAACAACTAAAGAAACCCCTAGGAATACCACCGCCAGTCCAAGCCCCAGCCGTGGCCCCAGCTCCAGCCCCAGTCCCAGTTTCACTTCCCCGAAGAGCAGCACAGCTACAGGGAGTACACAGTCAACCACACCTAACCCAGGTAAGGACATCTGACCTGCTGGCAACCCCTCAAATGCTTGTGCAAATTCCTTAGAAGAGAGCTACCCCCTTCGCTCCTCTGTACCATTCCAGGCTAAATGGAGTCATCTAGACCAGTTAGAGAGAACTGCACTCTCTCCATGCTGGTTTGGGAATTATAGCCCCTTATATCAGGGGTATCAAACACTGGCCTTGACCGAATGTACCCACAACATTCCTGAGGTACCCAAAACCAGATCAACTAATAAAACATTTATTAAGTATCTACTGTGTGCCAGGCACTGTGCGCCAGGCACTGTGGATACAAAAAGAGACAAAGGCAGTCCTGACCTCAAGGAGCTTACACTCTAATGGGTTAAAATGTAATTAGGAAATATTTAACAAAATTGATAAAAAATATAGTAAGGGGAGGGATGGAAGCATTTATATGGCACATAGTTTAGTACATTACAAATATTGTTTCATTTGTATTATGATCCTCACAACAACCCTGTAAGTAGGTACTGTTATTTTACAGGGCGAATAATGGGTAAGTGCCTATTTTACAGTTGAGGAGACTGAGGCAAACAGGTTAAGTGACTTGTCCAAGGTCACACAGCTGATGTCTGAGGCTGAATCTGATTTCAGGTCTTCCTGACTCCAGGCCCAACACTATCCACTGCACTACCTAGTTGCTTCAATAAAACATAGATAAATATTAATATATGGGTTTTCTGAGTTCATGGGAGTCCTTTAGGGATCCTTAGGTATGGTTTAGTAGGCCCTGTTTCTATTTTGGTTTGATATCATTGCCTTAGATCACGTAGACAGTAGGGATTTAGGATGTCCCAAAGTGAATCATTAATCTGGGCTATCCCTGAACACTCCCGGAGACCAGGAGGAGAACCAATAAGTCAAGTACAAATGACCTCTTATCCCAAACTGTACTCAGTTTAGTTTTGCAGTGGGGATCTGACCTGGACCAGTTTGAATACACATGGTCATCCTTGGTCCAGGGGCCTTGGGCTTGGTGCCTTAAAGTGACCTTGGTGGTCAGCAGTCTGATTTAGGTTGAAAATCCCAAGAGTATTCCAAGAAATGCTTTAAATTGTACCTAAAAGTACTGAGATGGATTTGGGGCCAGTATAGCCCCTAAAAAAGAAGAGTTGAGGACAGGGAGGGAATAATTGTCACTAGATGTCACTACTTATGCTCCCTGCCCTTTTGGTCAGCATTATATTTGAGGATTATAATCAGAGTTTTTCTGCGTGTGTGTGTGTGTGTGTGTGTGTGTGTGTGTGTGTGTGTGTGTGTGTGTCCATATGTCTTAATACATGCAAGAAACCTCAGAGCCTGAAACTCGGAATCGCACATCTACCTCTGGAGTCAGCCTAACCTCTGGAGCTGTGAACACCTCTGCCCAAAATGAGATCCTTCCAGTCACCACGGTGCCCACCAACCTGACAATAGCCAATTCATCTTCTCCAGAGGAGACAGTGATGACCAGCGTGTCTGAGACCACATCAAGTCCACTCACCAATGGTACCAACCCTACAACCATTTCTACAGAACCATTGCTGACTAGTGTGGTCCCAGTTATAATTGAGGTAGGTGAAATCAATCAATCAATCAATAATCAATCCGGCCATCAATCAACAAGCATTTATTAATTGTTTACTATGTGCCAGGCGCTGAAGTAATCCCTATGGATACAAAGACAAAAGTAAAGCAGGAAGCACTCTCAAAAAGCTTACATTTTAATTGGGAAAACATGTACATAATATTGGGTGTCCGAGAGTCTTAGTGCAGCTTTGAGCTATTTATTAAATTTAACTAATTAATTTAAAAGCTATTATTAGCTATTAAAGGTTAAAGTTGCACTAAGACTTTTGGGACATGCTATATATATATATATATATATATATATATATAAAATGAATACAAAGTTATTTGTGGAGGAGCTCACTAGCACCTGAATGGGGGTGGGGATGGGGTAGAAACAGGAAAGGCTTCATGAAGAAGGTGGCATTTGAGCTGAATCTTGAAGGAAATGAGGATTTCCCAGAGGTGGAGGAGAGGAAGGAGTGAATTCTAGGTATGCAATTAATGATAATGAGTACTTTCTGTGTGCCAGGTGTTGTGTGAGGTGCTGGGAATACAAAGACAAAAACCAATCAGTCCCTACCTTCAAAGACAAGTGGGCCAGAGCCAGATAGTAAAGGGCTAAACTAGAAGAACCCCCTTAATGTTTGATCCTAGAGGTAAGAGGGATCCATTGAAGATTCTTGACAGGCATGGTCAGACCTATGCTTTATTCCCAATTACATTTTTTAAAATTTATTTTATCAACAATCACTTCCATATGCTTTTGAGGTTAAAATTTTCCTCCCCCTTCCTTCCCACCACCCTCCCCAAGATGGCACACAATCTGATATAGGCTATACATATACATTCCTATTAAACATATTTTCACATTAGTGATGTTGTAAGTAAGAATTAGAACCAATAGGAGGAACCACCAGAAAGAGGAAACAAAACTCAACAGAAGAGGAAAAAAATAGCAAATAGTATGCTTCGATCTGCATTCAAATTCCATAGTTCTTTCTTTGGATGTGGATGGCATTTTCCATCATGAGGCCTTTGGAGATGTCTTAGATCCTTGTATTGCTGGGAGGGGTTAAGTTTATCAATATTAGTCATCACACAACGTGGCTGTCACTATGTACAACATTCTCCTGGTTCTGCTCATTTCACTCAGCATCAGACCATACAAGTCTTTCCAGGTTTTTTCTGAAATCAGCCTCTTCATCATTTCTTATAGCACAGTAGTATAGACCTATGCTTTAGAAACATCGTTTTTGGCATTTGGGTTTTTGAAGGTGAGAGATTATATATAGAGAGACTAATTCAGAAGCTACAGGTCCAGAAAGATGTGATAGCCTGAACTAGCTTTGGTTGTAGAGTGAAAGTAGAAAAGGAAAAGATATGGTGGAAGTAGAATTAAGAAAAACTTGACACCTGATTGGATATTGCGAGGGGGGAGGGTCAGGGAGAGTGAAGACTGAATGTGGATTTAGGATTTATTTAGTGCCTACTGTGTGCCAGGCACTGTGCTAAGTGCTGGGGAAATGATGACAAAACTGAGACCATCTCTGCTCTTGTTCTTTTGGGTAGCCAGGGCAGGAGTGGGAGAGATGTTAGGAAATACAAGAAAGAAAGAGTCGCTAGGAGAGAGAACAGGAATATACACACAGCATGGTTCTGACCCAGTCCGTTTAGAAGTCAGTATCTCCAGATATGAACAGCGTTGTGTTAGAGCCTTGAGGATCAGGCTCTATTTCTGAACAACGGAACCCAGAATTGCCTTGCTTGGAGAAGAGACAAAAACACCCTTTTTAGAGTTCCATTTGGCCCAGTTAGTATGATGGACCTTAGGCATTATGTAGTTCAAATCCTTTATCTTTCAGATGAAGCAACTGAGAAGAAGTTTTTTCCCCAAGGTGACCCTTACAGTTAGTGGCAGAAGTGGAATTTTAACCATGATCCTTTGGCTACAAGTCCATCCTTCTTCAGCTATAAGCTACGCTATGCAGTATCATGACTGCTCCCGTTGGTTGTCCAGAGGACCAAGGGGCTCAGTGGAAAATATCCCCAGTGAACCTGACCACCTCCTTTTCACTTTCATAGATCTCAAAGCCATCATGGGAGCTTTTGCCCTCATGCCCCTGTCAGGCTGGGCTGTAGCTCTTTGCTGACGTACATGGGCAGACTTGAGGCTCAGGGTTAAGTGACTTGCCTCATCACACAGCAGAACAAATTATAAAACCCACTCTCCCAACCCCCTTTGCCATGAACTCTAAGCTTCTTCCAGCTATAAGGTTCTGCTATTTCTGCTTTGGGAAGTCAATGGAAGCCCTGTGAGAAGTTTCCTGAGGCTAATTTACAGGTCCACAAACTGCCCAGAACCAGTGGTATTCTTTCTGGTCTAGGCCAAGTTGTGGTAGAGCCAGATGATAATGGGAACAAGGCTGATTTGGGGGGATAAGCTCAGTTTGATCTCCAGCTTCAGAGTCTGTGGCTATCAATAAGAAGGGGATAAGTCTTGAAAGGTTAAGAAGCTTTGCATGGTGGGAGATAATTTAATAAATGCTTGTTGATTGGTTGGTTGATTGATTGAGAACTAGAATAGGAATCCAAGACATCGTTGAAGGAAGGTATGGTAGCTTTCCATCCCTCTTGGTTGTGGGATGGGATCATCAGGGGCTCCACTCTGCAAAGATACCACTTGGCTAAAGATGGCAATTGTTTGCCATATAGTTCCTTGCTTTCAGGCCTAGACCAGTAGAGCTACCCTTGGTTAATCTGATGGGGATGGGGACAGGGGACAGTGGAGTAGAGAGTAACAGATAATCAAAGTTTATGGATAATAATTCAAAAATAAATTTTAATTTAAAGATTCACTTCTATCAAACTTCTGAAGAGGAAGAGACATCACCAGGAACCAAATTGGGCAAAGGAGGAGGGCGGCGTTAAAGATGGATGGATGCGGGGGAGGAGCGAGAGGTCATGGGCATACTGACTTATTTTGTGGGGGTTTTGCTCCCTAGAAACACATCAGATGCTTAAAAATCAAGCAAGTACAAGCATCGAAGGGCATCTGCTTGGAGTTGAACGAGACCTACAGTTGTGTAAGTCGAACCCTTTCCCAGTCTTCCCTCAATCCTCCACCATTTAGACCCTTTGCTGCCATGACCGTTCTCAAGGCAGAAGGTTACAATGGAAGCTTAGGCACTGGAAAACGGATCAGACTGGTCTGTCTGGGATTCCACAGTGGTTTCAGAGGCTTTGGGCTTAGGCTGTGTAGGGTTGCCATCTGGTGGGAAGACAACAGCAAACACAATTTCCACTTTGATTCATTTGTTATAATTCCTTCCATACTCGACCAGTTCACCTCCCTAAAACCTCAAAGGTACCTTTCCATCCAGAAAAACAGTTAATGATCAGAGAATTTAGGGAGGCAACAACTCTCACAAAAAGGATACATGGATTGGAAATCAAGGGATCTGGCTTCTAGTCCCAGCCAGGTCCAGCTTCTAGGTAGTTAAGCCACTGATTTGCTGGCTGGTTCCATTAACCAGTTAACTGGTTAAAATAAGATCCTAGATATGGCCAACCCATTGGGAAAGGCCAATGTATTATACACCAAGGTTAGCTATCATTAGTTTTCCCAAGGCCCTGTGATAACATCACATTTCAGTTGTGTTGAAAGATTTACAAAGTACTTTTCCTAACACTAACCCTTGGAGTTAGGTAGGTAGTAAACATATTGCCATGCTTATTTAGCTGAGAAAATTGAGAAAAGAGAGGTTTAAGTGGTTTGTCCCTACGCTACTTAATTCTCAGAGCCGAGAGTAGACCTTGAGTCTTCCCACTCCAGAGCCAGCAGCCTTCCAGATGCTCCATATTGCCCCTCTCACACCAGATTTCCTTAATGGTAGTTATCAATCAGTTATTCAGTCAGCAATCACACATTAAATGCCTTCTATGTGCCAAGTTCCCTGCCTAAAGTAAAACAGTCTCTGATCTCAAGGACCTTCCATGGAAAGGGAAGTGGGAAAGAATGACCACGTGTACGTAGGGGCCATTTGGGTAGATACGCCTCTGGAATCTCACAGCTTGGCTGGTTTCCTCTGGCCTATTCTCCCACCATATCTGTCCAGGCCTCAGGAGAGGATGTTTATTCCAGGCATGCGGAAGATCATTGTGCTTTTGTTTAAGATCCACCTGCCCTGAGAGCCCAAATCTTAATTGTTGCTGGACTCTCTGGGTTGAGAAGCCAAGTGCTACTGCTCCCTCAGATGGGGGCCTAAAGGACAGCAATAGAACAATTTAGTGTGGCCAGCAGAGCTTTCGGCCATTTGGGGTGCTCACTGTTGTGTTAAGGTCTAGGGAGTACACCAAAAGCAAACAAAAAACCCCATACAAAATGTTTATTTACCCTGAAGAGAAGACAACAGTTGGATACAGAGTTGTCTCTGCCTTCCAAGAGCTCACAGTCCAGCAGAGGGAGAGATAAGACAGGTATTTACGCAGTTAACTGGAACTCGTGAGTTATAGTGATTAGAAGTTAAACATGAGAAACCTGGCCTTCCATCCTCTGCCACTGATGCTTCATTGTGCCTAGGGAGGTGACCTTGAACTAGAAAGTGAAGCTTCTGGAGGCACAAGCCAAGCTGGGAAGATTCCAAGATCAGGTTGGAAGACCCTGGGCCACAGGTCTTTTTCCAAGGACCATCCTAGAGGCTCAGCTCTCCAAAGGTAGCCTCCTTCTTGTGATTTCTGACCACGGCAATTCATAAGATGATAGACTGAGAGCTGAAAGCCATCTAATTCAGCCCCTTCAACTAGGAAGATGCTGTGTGTTCTGTATTGGCACTCCCTCGTGTCAGAGGGAGTTCCATTTCTGGAACTAAAAGGGCTTTCCAGAAGAATCAGATGAGCCAGTCAATGCTGAAAACAATATTTTTTTTTTCTCTCGGATACTCTCTGTTTCAAAGTAAATCAACACCATTCCTACAGTTCACAGACTTTGAGAGAAGCCTGGTGGTGGGGAGGGGTGGTATTGAGAGGTCTAATGATTTGACCAGGGTCACACCTCCAGAATAAGTCACAGGCTTGAATCCAGAGCCTTATAGATAGGGGTGTGTGCTGCTAAATGTTAAATAACTGGCTTTCTAAAAATATATCCATAACATCTTTTAAATCTACTTTATTATTTTCTCCAGTATTTCTTAAAAGATAATCAACAAAACAATAAATCATGCCGTGATTTATAACATTTGTGGATTTCTGAGATGTAAACACTCACTGAAAACTGAACAATTGGGAGCTGGTCGGAGCTGGTTCCAGCACACCCCTTCATTGAGATCTGAAGGCAGCTTTTTCTCCTCTATGCCAAGCTGGATCTCTATTGAAAACAGTAGGCTCTTTTATTTTATATGTTTAAGGAAAGGCTAAATTGGAAACACCTAGAAGAGTAGTGGGGAGGGGGTGGAAAGTAACAACAAAGGAAGAGCACTGGGGTATTCCAACCACCCTTTCAGACCGGGGCTGGGATTGATACCCACAAAGCAAGACTGAGGAAAGATCACAGATTCAGAGCTGGAAGTGATCCCCAAAATTATCTAATCCAACCCCTCCATTTTTAGAAGGAAACTGAGGCTGAGAAATGAAATTTTTGCCATGTATAACACAGGTAATAAGTGTCAGAGGAAGGATTTATACCCAAGTCATGCCAGAGACCCTTTGTCCACTCTGCCTCTAAACAGAGAATGGATGCAATAGAAAATGTCTCCAGGGAGCCTTAGGTACAATCGTCTCTGGGAGACTGCAGGAGGAAGAAGTCCATTATGGTCTTGCTAAGAGACTCAGGCCCCAGGACCTTGGCTATGGCACGTGGTCACATCAAGAAGTCTTTCTGAGACACCTAGAGCTGGGGGCCCCTTGGGCAGCTCCTGGGGTCAGGGCAGCTTCCTTGGAGCAGAGCAGATCTCTAGGGAAGGGAAGGGAAAGTCCCACCCAGAT
The DNA here is from genome assembly GCF_900497805.2 of Vombatus ursinus. Lineage (NCBI taxonomy): Eukaryota > Metazoa > Chordata > Mammalia > Diprotodontia > Vombatidae > Vombatus > Vombatus ursinus. The sequence goes on from NW_020954576.1 coordinate 45,749,012, forward strand.
GAATTTGAATGGTTTTCCACCTCCGTGGTCACTGGCACCAATCAGTTAGGGGCTTTACAGAAGGGTCAGAACAAAAGGGGAACACAGATAGGAGAAAGTGGTCATGGCCATTGGCAGTTTATTGGACAGAGGAAGAATTGGCCTAAAAATAGAAGAGGTTTCTCTAAGCTGCAACACTGTACCAGTGAAAAGATTGATCTTAGGAAGAAGGATGAGAAACATGCATAAGAGGGTACCAAGAATGATAAAAAAAAATCAGATGAGAGAGACAGTACTTAAGACTGGTTGTGCTGGAGCCAGCTGTAATCGATCAGGAGAGCCAGTTGTTAAATACTCAGTAGAAGCATTTTCATCTTGGAAAGAAACACTATAAATCAGGGCTTGGATTATTGTTTTGTTTGTTGTCTAGACTTGTCTAGACATAGGAAAGTGCTGGATGTCAATAATGTAGATTAACCTTAAGCACGTTGTGTGTACATCCCTCCCCACCCCCACCCCCACAGCCAGCTGTTACATTTACCAGCCAGAAAGCCAGTTGTTATATTTACTAGCTCACCAATGGGGGGGGGGTCACAAAGCAATTAGAGAGGACTTAGTAGAGGAGACGGTATTTAAATCAGGCCTTCATTTCTATGTGACAGACACAAATTTAGCATCTATGTGTTGAGCACTGAGCTGCATCCTGGGAGTGCAAAGATAAATGTCACATGGCTATGATCAGTCTGAGATAGGGAAGAAGAGGGATAAGGACAAGAACCCCAATAATTCAGAACCAGTATTCCATGTATAACCTTAAGCAAGTTACTTAGTCTCATTGGGTCTCAAAAATGTTTTTGGCTTTGAATTTTATTTTTTTTTAATTAAAATCTTATTTTCTTTTCATCCCACCTCCATTCCCTTGTATTAAAAAAAAAAGACAAACTTCCCTACACGGGCAAAGTCCAAAAAATATGTCTAGGAGGCACGTTGGAGAAAGCACTGGACCAGGAGACCCGAGTTCAAATTCTACCTCAGATGCTTCTGAGCTGTGTGATCTTCTTAGACAAAGCACTTAATCTTTTTCTGCCTTGCTTTCCTCACCTGTAAAATGAACATAATAATACCACCTACCTCCCCGTGTTGTTTTGAGTAGGACGACAAGCATTTATTATATTTTTAATATGTGTCAGGCATTGTGCAAAGTGCTAGAAATACAAGCAGAAAGAAAGACAGTGGATACCCTCAAGAAGCTTATGTTCTAATGGAGGAAGACAGCACATAAAAGGAATCTAGATTTTTTTCAGAACATAGCTGATATAAATACATATTTTGCATGACTGTATATCTATATATGTTGTTTAATCATTTGCAGTCATGTCTGACTCTTTGTGAACCTTTTTTGGGATTTTCTTGGCAGAGATATTAGAGTAGTTTGCCATTTCCTTCTCCAGATTATTTTACAGATTAGGAAACTAAGGCAAACAGGGTTAAGTGACATATCAGGATCACCCAGCTAGTAAGTGTTTGAGGCCAGATTTGAACTCAGGTCTTTCTGACTCTAGGCCTGGTGCTTTATTCAGTGTACCACCTAGTTGCCCTATTACATTATGTATGTATGTATGTATGTATCTATGTATATGTATGTGTATATGTACACACACACATATATAATGGGTATCATATTTCTTGCCTTCTTAATAGGTGAGGGGCATGGTGGAGGGAGGGAGAGAATATAGAGTTAAAAATAAAAATAAAGTTTAAATTAAAAATAAAAAGGAATCTAGAAAAGAACTTGGCACATGACCATATCGTAGGGGGAGATAAATATGTGTTATGAGGATAAAATGAGATAATATTTGTAAAGCATCTCACAAGCCATAAAGCATTATGTAAATGCTAGCTATATTTTGTGATCTGCACTCTGAACTCATCACCTCCCTCACAGGAAGCCTGACCTTTAAAATTAGTTGGTTGGATTAGATGACTTCTGATATCCCTTGCTATCTAATTCCTTGATTTTGTGATCCTGGATGTTGTGATAGAAGGGAGAATGAGGTAAATATAAAGAATGAGGAGACATTTAAAGAGAAGAGATAAATGTCAGGGAAGGCTTCCTGGAGGTGGTGACATCTGACTTGAGTTTTGAAGAAAACGAGAGATGTCAGCAGCAAATGGAAGGCAGAGGAAAGAACACATTTTTCAGATGTGGGAAATGGCTCAAGGGCAGTCTCCGAGGTGAGAAGATGAGATGGAGCCGGTCCAGTTTGTCTGAAATGTACCTGAAAGGGGAAAGGGAAGGGGCTAGGCTGGGTTAGCATGCAGGTTGGCCCCAGATCATGCAGAAGTTGAATCAATCTGGCCCTGCACAAAGGCTAGATTCGAGAGAGGACAGACTGAATTCAAGAAGAAAGGTTAGGAAATTATTACAATAATCTGGATGGGTAGGGGTGAGGGCCTGGACTATAATGACTTCAGTGGGAATGGAGAGGAGGGGGCCAGCCCCACCCCTCTATGGAAACCACTCTCTCTAAGGTTAACAATGATCTCTCGACTGGTAATTGTAATGGTCTTTCCTTCTTGACATCTCCTCAGCTTTTGAAGCTATTAACATCCTTCCTCCTCCTCCTCCTGTCTTCTCCCTTAGCATCCATGACACTCTGTACAGTCTTCTTTTGTTTTCTTTGGGAGGGGAGAGTTTTGCTAGGCAATGAATGGGGTTAAGTGACTTGCCCAGGGTCATACAGCTAGTAAGTGTCAAGTGTCTGAGGCCAGATTTGAACTCGAGTCCTCCTGACTCCAGGGCTAGTGCTCTATCCATTATGCCACCTAGCTGCCCCACTGTACGGTTTTCTGATTGTCTCTTCTGGTTCCCCTGCTACCTGTCTGACCATCTCATCCTCAGAATCATAGTGTGTTTCCTGCCTCACCCCTTCCTACCTGTGGAAGTCCACTAAGGCTGTGTCCTAGAGGACACTCTTCTGTCTCCTGTGGAAAGCCTTTCCTGAATTCCTTACCTGCTAGTTCTCTATGTCTTCCTCCTCAAATAATACAGGGTGTCCCAAAAGTCTTAGTGCAGTTTCAACCTCATTAAAGCTTCGCTTTGAATTTTGTTTCAAGTTGATTTTATCTCCATTTTACAGATGAGGAAACTGAGGGGTTAAGTGACTTGCCCAGGGTTACACAGCTAGTAAATATCTGAGGCTAGATTTGATCTCAGGTCTTTCCTGACTCCAGGCCTGGTGCTCTATCCACTGCACTCCCTGGCTGAATTTCTTTACATCACAGAGGCTTAAAGTGGGACGGTAGGCAGACTTTTTTTTTTTAATTTGAGCTCCAAACTGCACTAAGACTTTTGGGACACCCTGTATATTATATTAATTTATTTGTGTAAACGTATTCTTTGGTAGAATGAAAGTTCCTTGAAGGCTAGGACTGGTTTCCATCTTGTTTTTGTATGTCCAGGACCTAGCACAGTGCCTTCTACATTGGAGGAGCTCTGTGTATTTGTTGAATTGAATTGAAGGGTAGGTTGATATTATATTGTAAAGGACTTTGAATGCCAGTTTGAGAAACTGGAAGTATTATTTAGTAATGAGGAAATATTAGTGATCTGGAGCAGGGGAGTAGCATGATCAGAACTAGGCATTAGGAAGATTGCCATGATTAAATTTTATTTATTTTCAAATGAATATGCTTCTCTTTCCTACCTCCCAAGCCCTCCATTGAGAAAGCAAGAAAAATAAAACTCCTGTTGCAAACATGTATAGTCAAGCAAAATGGATTCTCTCATTGGCCACGTCCCCCCAAAATATGTCTCGATATGCTCTGTGAGCCCATCACCCCCCCAATCAGGAGGAGAGCAGCAGAGAATCCCCTCTGGCATTGGGATTGATCATTGTGTTGATTAGAGTTCCTAAGTGTTTCAACGTTGTTTGTCTGGGTGGTCTTGTTACTATATAAATTATTCTAGGAAGATTATTTGAGCAGTGCTGTAAGACATGGATTGGAGAGCAGGGAAATTAGCTGTTGCAAAAGTCTAGGTGAGAAATAATGAAAACCTGAACCAGGGTGCTTGTTGGCTGAATGACTCCTGCCGGCGTTTCTTCCAGGGTGAGGTTTCCCTAGAGGTCATTGGACATATGCCTGGTGACTTGTGTGGGGAACCTATGCTTTTGTGCATTTTTCAGGAGGGGAGGCACCCAGCAGTAGCTTAAACCACGCAGACATCTACCTACCCTTCCCTCCTTAAGCCTCTGGAATGTAAAGGAATTCAGCCGGGGGTGCTGTGGATAGAGCACCAGGCCTAGAGTCAGGAAGACGTGAGTTCAAATCTAGCCTTAGACATTTATTAGCTGTGTATGATCCTGAGCAAGTCACTTAACCCCTGTTTGCATCAGTTTCCTCATCTGTAAAATGGGGATAATAATTGCACCTACCTACCTCCCAGGATTGCTGTGATGCTTAAACGAGATAATATTTGTCAAGTGCTTAGTGCAGTGACTGGCACGTAAGTAAATACTATATGGATGTTAGCTGCTGCTGTTGTTATTGTGTCTAGAGCTGAATTAGGAGTCAGGTGTCTTCCTGTATGACTTTTGTCACGTCACCAACCTCTCGAGATTTAGTTTTTAGCTTTAAGTTGTGGAAGAACTGACTGGTCTTGGAGAAACTTTCCTAGAGATCTTTAGGAATAGGGGAATGAGGAGGAGAGAAGAGGCCTGCTTCTTGCATTGGGCCATCCAGAATGTGTTAAACAAGTGGTGTGGGGTATAGAGTGTAGAAGATAGAGGCAGGAGACCTGAGTTCACATCCCAGCTCTGCCCATTGTGACCGGTGTCACTTAGAGCAAGTCATCTGGGGGGCAGCAGTTTGTTTACCCGAAGTTGAGGTGGAGGGTGGTTGGACCAGGTCCCCTCTAAAGGCTTCCTTCAGGCTCTACATTTCTGAGCCCATTCTGCCCAGTGGCAAACCCTCTTGCAGGTTCTTCCCAGGATGCTTTATAGAAGTTGGCAAGCCTTCCTCTTCTGGCATAATCCACCACTAGGTTGTTTTCCCTCAGCCTCCCCTGACACCCAATCAAAAGGAGAAAACACAGGCTGTGGCCGACCTTGACCTTGCTGTGTGCAGTAGCCAAGGCCTCTGCTGTTATGCAAAAGCAGTAGGAAAATACCCAGGCTCCAATTCCCAGCAGGGAGGAGCCCTCGGTGCCCAGCCCCCACCCCCTCTCACTCTGTTCGTGGAGGAGGAGGAGCAGCGGCGGCAGCCGGGAAGCTTTCTCCTCCACCCCAGCTCCATCCCAACAGGAAAGTAGCCAGAGCTCCTTTGGCATTTCCTCCTCCCCCAACCGGACAGAGGAGAGAGCCCCCGTTTGGGTTCCTTTCCTGTGCAGGGGAGGCAAGGAGCTCGTTCTGGACACAGGCTTCGCTTAAATCAACCCCAGGAGGTGGAGGGAAAGGGGACGTGGCTGTCTGCAGCTGCTGCCACCACCAAAACGACTCTGCCTTGTGATTACGTATCTGTTAAGGGTGGATAGGTAGAAAGATAGATAGGCAGATGGATAGATAAATAGATACAAGGCTGGATGGATACATACATGGAT
>NW_020954576.1:45754599-45969756 GCF_900497805.2 Vombatus ursinus
AGATAGATACAAGGCTGGATGGATACATACATGGATGGATAGACAGATATGTGGATGGATAGATAAATAGATACAAGGCTGGTTGGATTCGTAGATGGATGGATAGACAGACATATGTGGATGGATAAATAGATACAAGGATAGATGGATAGACAGACAGATAAGAAAGATAGATATGTGGATGGATGGACAAATGGATGGATGGATACATATATACATACATGGATGGATAGAGAAATACATACATGGATACATACATGGATGGATAGATAAGTAGATACGTGGTTGAATAGGTAAATGGATGGATGGTTAGATACATACATAGATACGTGGGTAGATAGATGCAGACATGGATGGATGGATAGAGCATTTATTAAGCACTTACTATGGCACTGTGCTAAGCATTGGGTACATTTATATATAAACATATACATGCCTATGTATGTGTATATACAGACACACACATATACATATACATACACATATACATATATGTATACATATACATATACATATACATATACACACACAGAAAGATAGTTCCTGCCTTCAAGGAATGTAAGTTCTAATGGAGAAAAACCACACATAGAAGGTCACTTCACAGTGGAAGTGTAGGGTGAAGCCACTAGGCCATGGGGGCAAAGTGGAAAAGCAGTGGGGATGGTTCATGAACTGAGTGGTCTGATGTGAGCACAGCTAGCCTGGAGGGATACTTCCTCAAATGGTGGTTCTTGGAGAGTCGATGGCCAGTTCTTCACCCAAGCCCATTTCCCCAAGTAATACCAGAGAGGGAACCTTATGGAAAGAGCAACCCAAGAGGTAGGATGTCCGGCAGATGGGGCACTGGCCTTCCTTGACTGGAGTCAAGGAAGGCCTGGCTTCAAATCCTCCCTCCGATGTTTGTTACCTGTGTGATCTTGGGCGTGTCACTTAATTTACTGCACCTCGGTTTCCTTTTCTGTAAAATAGGGTTTAACCATTGAGATTTCTTTCAGTTCTAGATCTATGATTCCTTCTTGCTCTGCATCTCTGATTCTATCTGTAGCTATTTTCTCTTGGTAGATTATAATCTCCTTGAGGGCAGGAACTGTCACAATTTCTGCCTTTGTTTCCTCAGTGCTGAGTACAGTGTCCAGGCATAAGTAGCCTTTCAGAAATACTGTTGAATAGTTGAGTCCTTTTTCTTCCCCCTGGTGCCCTATGTCCTTTGTCCCCAACCTTGTAATTACTGCAACGTTACAGTCAATCATTTCTTTTTGGAAAGTGCTGTATAGCATTGAGGTGCTAGAGAATTATGACAGTGTATTAAGAGTGCCAAGACATTACAACAGCATTAAGGTCCCTTACCTGTGCACATGGGTGATCTCCTGAGGACAGGGTTTCATTGTTGTCCATTGCTACCCTTGCTGACCTTCTGATGGCAAGGTTCTGGTGTCTGGTAACTCAGCACCTCACCCCAGAACACAAAGTCATTGGATTGTGTTTTCTCATCTGTGAGTCACAGCCCTCCTCACAAACTGGAATTTTAGTACAAAGAATCATTTCCCTTTGTAGAAAGGATAATATTGTGGCTTTAACTGAAGTGGGTGCTTGAGAATAGGGGTGCAGCTTATGTGGGATGCTATGTTGTGCACCAAATTAGACTGATTCCTTGATCCTACTCCTAGTACACACACACACACACACACACACACACACACACACGTACATCATATAAATTGTTTTTCTTATGCTTTGCCAGGAGGACATCAAAAATGTTTTATGAGTGCATTGTTTTTATAAATAGTCACTTTTTGATCACCTCCCTCAAGTAGTTCATCCAGAACAACCAATACAGTGACCTTGTCTGATAATGTGTTACCTTCTGCCTCCAGACAGACAGACACACACACACTCTTGCACGCATACTTGCCACCTGGAAGAGGGAGGCATGTTTTGTTATCTCTTTTCAGTGACCAACATTTTGGTCATTGTCATTTCTTTTAGTCTGACCTCATTCAAGTGTTCTTTTTGGTTATTCTATTGTCCTCATGATGTCTCATTGTCCAGGAGGATTTTAAAAAGGCCCAGGGAGACAACCTAACTAAGGTGGTTTGTGAGCCTAAGGTGTCTGAGGCAGAAGCTGGGACCCAGGACTGCTCCCTAATCTTGGCTCAATCTGAAGTAAATCCGAGCTGCCTGTTCTTGGTTCTGGATTCAAAAGGTGGTGAGTGATGGGCCTGTTTGGGGCTCAGACAGCTGGGAGGTATGGGAGACAAGGGACGGCCCTGGGGGTGGGCTTTGGACCATATGGCTTCCCAGTGCTTATGAGAGGGGCTCTCTTTGTCTGACTCCAATGAGACTGGAGAGATTGGGACTTGAAACTTTTTAAATGGAACAGTAGGGCCAGGGAGGCGTGGAACAGGGTAAGCCGGGCCACGTTCCCAAAGGTACTAACTTCTGTTCCTAATTCCAGATATTTCTCACATGCTCGAAGTCATGAATAAGCACAAGTCTAACCTGGAAAAGGTAAGGCCTTTGAGGTGATCTTTGAGTCCTGGGGCTCCGGCTATTGTTGGTTGAAGCAAATGGCTTCTCCGGCCCCTTCTCTCCACTTTCCCCTGCCCTTTCCCCAGTCAGGGAAACCCTAATTGCTCTTCTCTTCTCGAATTATTTTCATCAAAGGTCCCAGTACCCCTCTGAATCTGAGCCAAATCCCAGCTACCCTGCTAAGGGAGGAGTTAGAGGCCGCCACTGAGAGGTGGCATCTGGAGGAGCGAGCCCAGAAGCCATAAGCAAGTCTCAAAATAATAATAATAACAACTTACATTTTTATGTGCTTATAAAATCCTTTGACATCCATTCTCCAGTGGAGTACGTTGATTGTGGAGGCGATAGGTTGAGAGCCAGAAGGGATCTTAGAGCTCTTGTAGGCCATCCTGGGTCCTCATTTAACTGGTGAGTTAAGTGACTCCCAGGAAGTGAATTAGCTCACCTAAGGACCCCATAAGGGGCAGCTAGATGGTCCAGCAGATAGAATGCTGGGCCGGGAGTCAGGAAGACTCCATACCTGACCTCAGGCACTTACTGGCTGTGTGACCCTGGGCAAGTCACTTAACCTCGATTGCCTCACCAGAAAGCAAAAAAACAAAACAAAACAAAAAAATAGGTCTTCCCTCTGGTGCTTACTTTGTGGGGTAACTAAAAGCAGTCACTTAACGTTACTGAGCCTCAGTTTTTTCATGTCAAAAATGAGGAGTCTGGACTCTGCCATCCCTCCCAGGTCATTATAATCAAATTCAGTGTTCTTTTCCCTGTGCTGAGCTAGAAGGTGTATATAGCATTTTTTTCTGGCCCGGGACCTGTCATTTCACTGGGTAGAGAACTACTGAGGAAACAATCTACCAACGCAGATAGGTCGGTGAGTCAGTCAGTGGGCATTGAGAAGCGACTGTTGTGTGCAGGCATTGTGCCTAGGAACCGAGGACACAAGAAGGGCAAAAGCCCTTTCCCTTAAAGGGCTCACATGTGATTATGGGAGACAGCGCGCTAGCAGCTGTGGAGATTCAAGATCTATGTATGCCGTGTAACTCAGAGGTAACATCAGAGGGCTCTGGCTAGGTTCTAACATTTGTGGTCTGGAAGAGTTGTCTGGGGGCGCTGGAGAGATCCAAGGGATTTATCCGAGGGTGCTCAGATGAGGTCTTTCACTTTTGAGACCAGGTTCCTAGCCACTTGACCACACTGCCCCTCAGTACAAAGTTACCCCATTTTGTGGAGCAAGAAACTGAGGCCAGGGAGATTTTTAGTCACTTGGCCAAAGTCACGCAGCTAATAAACGGCAGAGGTGGAATTTGAACCTAGGTCACTGGAGTCCAGATCTTCCTGGTGTAGTAAGTGGGAGCACTCATATTCTTGATGCATTCACCCTTTGTCCCTGGCACGTATCCTGCTTTACCCCTGGATCTGCTTTTTTTATTCCCAAGCGAGCACACAGACACACACACACAACACACACATTCATGCACTCACACACACATGCATACCTACGCACTCTCACACTCACATACACATGTGCACACTCACACACTCTCTCACGCTCACACTCGCCCACCCATACTCACCTATATAAAAACACATACCCAGAAGAGCACTTCAAGTTGCTTTTTAGCTGAATGTTATGACCTGTAAGAAGTCCTTCTCTTTACCTCACCACACACAACCCCTAGGGTCAGCTTCCACCATACATATGTAACCACCCATGGTTCACAACCTTGACTTGGCTTGACACTAGCTGTGTGGCCCTGGGCAAGTCACTTAACCCCAATTGCCTCTCAAAAACAAAACAAAACAAACAAACAAACAAAAAGACACAACCTTGACTTGGCCCCAAACACATGGGAACCAGGAGGGCTTGGTTTCTCCTCCAGTCCTTAGCCTTATCCTATCCTTCCTTCCCATGACTGGCTTCCCATGAGTGACAGGCCTTTGTCTATGTCCACATTGTTCCTAGTTAGGGATCCAGGACTTCCAGGAGCAGGACATCCGGAGTCACCAAAGCTATTCCCGAAAAACACTGATTGCCCTGGTCACCTCAGGTCTCTTGCTGGCAGCTCTGGGCACGGCTGGCTACTTCCTCATGAACCGTCGGAGCTGGAGCCCTGCAGGAGAGAGACTGGTCAGTTCTGGGGGCTGGTGGGGACACCAGGGTCCGTTAAGAGAGGAGCCAGAGGTTTTGCAGGGCAGTCATAGCATGATCACAATGTCATAGCTATAGTGTCAGAGTTGGAAGAGACCTTTGAAGTTCACAGAGTCTAACCCTCTCATTGTAAGGGTGAGAGAAACTGAGACCTCTGTGGGGAAAATGGGAGAGATATGAAGAAAGCATCCCCTTCCCCACTGGAAATAACAAGCCTTCCCTGACTCCCTTTTTCCATATTCATCCAGCTTTACCACAAGGTGCTGGGTTATGGGAGAGGGAGGGTCCTTTGCTCACTGGAGTCCAGTTTGTGAGGGAGAACCTCTGTGTTTAGTACATAGAAAGGAACGCTAAGGTCATGCACTCATTGCTGCATATGGGGAAAGCTACAGAGTTGGGGAGGGTGTGGTGGAGAGAATAGGAGTCTTTCAGATTATCCAGACTTACAAAGCTGTTAGATGCTGGGAGATACCTCCAGGACCCTTCCTTTGCCCCATAGGTGGGTGGTGGATGTAGCAATCACCAGCCCATCTGAACTTTGTTCAGAAAGAGGTTGGGGCTAGGAGACGAGGGAAAGTTGTGGGCAGATATCTTGGGAAACTCTGTTTCCTGGCCTAGCATCCTGATATGCCTCGCCTGCCCTGGGAATGTGCTCTGGCCGGGGGGACCATCCAGGTCTCCCTCGCAGGCCAGCCTCTTGCCATCAGTGACATATTTTGGTGCCTCTCTCCTCTGTCCCCAGGAGCTGGAGCCCTGACCTGTTCTTCAGGAAGAATGGAGTCTTCAAATACAGATGTCACTCCGCTCCTCCTTCCCTCCTTCTTGTTTCCCCGTCTCTTTGGGACCCACACCAATTGATCCCATGCTTTCCTGTTTCAGTAATGCTCCCTTTATTTATATACTGTCTAGGGAGAAGACCCCTATTACACGGAGAATGGTGGAGGCCAGGGCTATGGTGCAGGCCCTGGGGCCGGCCCTGATTCACAGGAAAAGGCCAGTCAGAACCGAGGGGCCCAAGAGAATGGGACCAGCCAGGCCACATCCAGCAATGGCCACTCGTCAAGACAGCAAGTGGTGGCTGATACAGAACTGTGATGGGACAAGGAAGGGCTTGGAGCTGGTGGGGCCAGGAGAAAGACCTTCCCCCTAGAGAGCTCTATGGCTCCTCCCCACCTTTCCCTCCCTACTGTCCATGTAGCACCCCAGTTCCCAAATTGTTCTTACCCTTTATCATTCTCTCTCTCTCTCTCTCTCTCTCTCTCTCTCTCTCTCTCTCTCTCTCTCTCTCACTTCACACAGCTTTTTGTGTTCCATAGCTTGGGCTAGGGGAGGAATTTCTCTTATTACCGGATGCCCAGGTCAGTGGTGCCTCTTTAATGCTCTGTTCAGCGTGCCTGCTGGGGACCCTAACTCTTACCTTGGTCTATTCAGGGCCAGGGTGTGACAAGAAAGAACCAAGGCTCCAGAGCCCATATATAGGACTCTATAAATAGGGACTGGGCGCCTGGGGCATGAGCCAAGCTCCAGATGAACCTCTCTCCCTGCTAGATCAGAGAGTTAGTATCTCTGCCACACTGGTCTCTCTCCCCACTTCTACCTCCCCCCCTGCGGCCCCACTCTTCTATTTCCAATTCCTAGGAAGAGAGGAAAAGTTGGGGCTGCCAATGCTTCTGTGAAGGATGCCCATTATCCAGGACTTTCCCTTCCATTTTCTTCCTTTCTTGTAAGGAAGCCACATTAACCACTTTCTGTCCTTCCTGCCTATATATTCAAGACTAAACAACTTGTTTTTCCCCAAATGTTTCCCTCTGTCCTCCTACAGAACAGAATTGGCTGTCCTTGCCTTCCCTCTTAAGCCCAATACAGCCTAACCATTTCTCTTGTAAGTGAATATATCCATGGGCAGCTCTCTGGGAGATGGAGATTAGAACCAACCAGATTCTTAAATTTTTTTGGTCTGTGCTCATGCATTTGTAGGTATATATACTGGTATGTGGGGACATATCAGTGATAGCAAATTGTGCTCAATCTTGGCCTCCTCTGGGGAAAGTGGTGGGGGGAGTAGAGACTGCAAACCTCTTCTTGGACACAGGAAGCTGGGTCGAGGGGTCCCACCTGTTAGCAGCTCCTGTTGCCTCTGGCTTCCCTAAGAAAGTGCCCAAACAAGAGCCTTGGAAAGGCAAAATGACATTATTTCTGGCTGTCGCAGCTTTGACCTCTGATTTCTAACACCTAGCCCCTCCGTCTCAGCCAAGGTCCTTATCTGTGGCTCTCAATAGTTTCTACTGGTGCCATCCCCTTATGAACCTCACTCCCCCAGTTCCCCATGCCTCCACATCCCTTTCACACCCAACAACTCTTTGCTCACCACCGAGAATCAGCCTCTTGGGAGAAAAGGATAGAATAGTTCTGGGGAGTGAGGAAGCAGGAGTCCCTAGGTTCAACAGCCCTTTGAAGCATCACTTTCCAGAGGCAGGGAAGAGGGTTGTAGTTTTTGGGTTTTTTTCCACCTTGAAAAAATGTTTGTAAATACTGTAATTAAAGTGATAGTAAAACGGGTATGTTTCTATTGCTCCGGTCTGGGCTCTTAATTCAGTAAACATTTATTAAGCACTTATTTACCTTGTTTGAGGAACTAAGCACCTGGACATTAAAAAAAAGGCAAAAAACATGACCCCTGCCTTCAAAGAACCCACATTCCAATAGAGGAAGACAAGCAAAAATCATACCTGAGATAATGACCCTGCCTACCTGGCCACTGGAAGTGGGGACCTCTGTCTGGGGAGGGTTGTTTCTAGAGTATGCTGGCTCAATGGACCCAAAGGCCAAGGAGTCTCTGCTCCTTCCATTTGTCAACCTTGAAGAAAAAAAATAACTCCAAGGGGTGTCTTTAAGAGGGTTATTTCTTTAGGGGGTATAGTGCCAAGCTGGAGGGAGGTGCTGCTCCTACTGACTAGGCCCTGAAAAACCTTCGGTGGAGAGGGGAGGAGTTGTGTTGAAGGAAAGGCCACCTACTGGCCTTTGCGAGCTCCTGCGGCTGGGTCCTGTCCCAGGCGTCGCATGAAGCCATGGAAGGGAGCAGGGAGACGGGGGAGGGCTGTGCAGGAAGGGACCTTGGAGGAAGGAAAAATGGAAAGACCCAATGTTAAAGCTAGATGCTATCGACCTTGGCAGAATAATGGTTTCTGAATACAAGGATGGCCAATACAATCAGAATTTTGGAGGGGTGTGGGAATTTCATGAGGGCTAGCCCATTACAGAGGTCTATTCTGTGAGCTCTGGGTCTAGTTTCTGTACGCCTCCCTAAATGAAGAAACCTTTTGGTGTCTGAATAAAAATACAAGGGCAGGGGAGGTCTTATCCCTTTTCTACCATCTGTAAAATGGGAAAATTTAAAATAACTACTACTTACCTCAGGGTGGTGGTAGAGAACATGCTTTTTATAAACCAGAGGCACTAAAGAAATGTGAAATGTTATTACCATCCCTGGTTCTCTGCTTTTCTTCCAGGACCTGAAGCCCAAGTCTCAGGGACCAGATAACAGCAATATTTGGGGAGCTCACTCTCTAGATACCCTACCACCTGCTAAGACATTGTCTTTCACCCACCACTTTAGGAGAATAAGTGTAAATGAAATCTCATACACCCCCTTCCCCACCCCCAGATTTTCCTTAGTCCTTTCTGGCCTTAGGAAGCCAAGAGGGCATAATGCCAGTCATGTCTGCACAGCTCAGTGACTCCAGGAAACTTGCAGGGCATGTAAATGGGGTCAGAAGCTACCAGGGCCAAAAGAAGGTCTGATCCTAGCATCCTTATCTGGCCTAGACCAGGCCTTCCCCTCCAACAGCTTCCTAGTCCACGCCCCTCCCAATCCCTTTACCCTTGGGTTTTTTCTGGCCTCATATTCAGACCCCATGTTCCATGAGGCTCTAGGGGAGGAAAGGGAATTGAGGCTGGAAAAATCCAAAAACAGGAGTCTTGTTTGTCACTGTGTCGGGGCAGGAAAGGGATGATGGTTTTTGGTAACTAGCTGGATCTGTGAAGGTTGGGGAGGGGTGGGGCTGAGTTATTGTGGAACAGACTGAGGCAGCTCCCCTGAAAATACAGGGGAGGGGGAATATGGGTGTTGTGTTTGATTTTTGTCTTTGTATTTCCAGCACCTAGCCCGGTACCATGCACATAGTAAGTGCTTAATAAATGCTTGTTGAGTAATTGATTGCTGGTAGCAAGACCCTAGCGACAGCAAGGTGGCAAAGTGGATAGAGCACTAGCCCTGGGGGCAGGAAGACCTGAGTTCAAATGTGGCCTCAGACACTAGCTGTGTGACCCTGGGCAAATCACTTAACCCTGTTTGCCTCAGTTTCCTCATCTGTAAAATGAGCTGGAGAAGGAAACGGCAAACCAATCCAGTATCTTTGCCAAAAAAAACCCCAAATGGGGTCAGGAAGAGTCGGACAGGATTGAAATAATTCCAGAACAGCAAAATGCCTGGAGTACTGGGAACCTGTCCAACTCCCACCCCGATGTAGGATTGGGGGGAGGGGGAGGTTTGTGTCTGTTGGAGGCTGAATGCTGGGGGGCAGGGGGGGCTGGGCAGTGTAACAGCTGGGAAGTCAGACCCCTTGCACTGGTACCCCTAGGTCGGTCCCACCCCGCAGGACAGAGATGCGACAATCGCCCCACCTACTGGCCTTTGCGAGCTCCTGCGGCTGGGTCCGTCCCAGGCTTCGCATGAAGCCGTGGAAGGGAGCGGGGAGACGGGAGGGCTGTGCAGGAAGGGGCCTCGGAGAAATCCTTTCAGAGGCCATCTATGTTTCGGCTTCTCGCTTCCCCCGCCTTGCCCCACGTCCCCTTTAGCAAAACCGTGTGGCCCCTGCCTGCTCGGGACGTTCTTTTCGCTAGCTGATGGGGGAACATGCGAAGGTGGGGAGGAGAGGTATTGAATTACCTTTGAGGTTTTGCCTCTAGGGCATTCCGGGCAAGAGCCTTGTTCTTGGCTCATTTATAACCGGGCCCTCCTAGGATCACAGAACATTCGAGCTGGAAAGAGCCTAGGGGAGGATGTCGGCCAATCCCCTCATTTAGCAGGCAAAGAAAACGAAGCCCAGAGATAAGGAATTACTTGCCCAAGGTCACCTAGGCAGCGGGGAGCAGAGCCAGGATTCCAACCCAGGGCTCTTGTGGTGGTATTATGAAATATCTCCTTGCAAGGTCTTGCCCATCTGCCTTAGCAATGATTAGGGGCCCTGGGCTTGGGGAGAGGGACAGGGGGACCCGCGGTGTGCAACAGCAATGGGAAATAAAAAGCCTAGTTTGATCTTAGGCTACATTAAGAGGAGAGTGGAGGAAGAATTATTTACTGAGTACCTACTGTGTGCGAGGCTTGGGAGGGCGGTACCACCCACCGAAGATGAATAAGATACAATCCCTGCTCTCAAGGGGGTGTACAACCTAGCTGAGAAGAATAGACACGCACAGTCATAACCACAATACAAAGCAGGATGGCATTGATCGGTATAAAAAGTATTAGAAATTTCAGAGAGAGAGAGAGGTTACTCCTGGCTGGGAGCCAGATGTAGGGGCAATTAGGGAAGACTTCATGGAGGAGGTGGCATTGGAATTAGGCCTTAGATATGCAGAATTTTAACAGGCAGAGATAGCATGGGTCAAGGGTAGCAAGGATGATTAAGACAAGTTTAGCCGGTGCATAGAGTATGTGTTGGAGAGGAGTAGGAGACTGAGCTGGAAAGATAGATTGGAACCAGACTGGACAGCCTTGAATGATGCAATTAAAAATTACTTTTTTTCAGTAAGCAACAGGAATCATTCAAGATTTTTGACCTAAGGAGTGATAGGATCAAATTTACACACCTGAAAGAGTAATTTAAGCATTAAGTCATTCAGTAAGGAAATGCCATTGGAGGATATTGGACAAAGGAGAGATTGGAGGCAGGGAGATCGGTTAGGAGTCCAGGTGAGAAGTGAGCAAAGGACAGGGGGATAGCAGTGGAAATGATAGGAAGGGGATAAACATTAAAAACTTTGAGAATGTAGAATAGACAGGCGATGGTGGCCCGAGCCCACTGCTTTCCTGGTATGGCTGAGTCAAGAAGGGATACATTAGATTCATGCCAAGACTGTCAGCACAAGGTGGATGCCCACAATCACAATCAGAGGTGTAGGCTTTGGGGAGACAAGCTAAATCAAACAATCAGCACCCCAACACTTACTTCTTAGCATGAATCCCTGCTCTTAATAATAGCTAACATTTGTACAGTGCCTACTATGTACCAGACACTGCTAGGCACTTGACAAATATTATCTCATTTTGACTTTCACAAAACCCTGGAAGGTAGGTGCTATTATTATTCCCATTTTACAGATGGGGAAACTGAGGCAAGCAGTGGTCAAGTGACTTGCTTGGGGTTACACAGCCAGTAGGTGTTAGAGGTCAAATTTGAACTTGGGTCTTCCTGATTCCAGGCCTGGTAATTGGATCCACAGCACCACCTGGCTTCTGTTGCTCTTGCAATAGGTTTCCTGCTTCTTTCTCAACCACTTGGATTTAGGGTCTTGGCCTTTGGTTCCTACTTGCTTCCATCCTAGTTCTGGTCCTGCTTCTATCCCCATGAGGAGGCTCCTTGTCCAAAGGCTCTGGCCCTAATCACCTGCATTCCAGTCCTTACCACATAGTAGGCACTTAATAAATGCTGGTTGACTGACTGATTGTACATCTTGCCTCCAAGCCAGGCAGGATTCTACATTGACATCTAGGTGGCCAGCTAGCAGGGTGGGTAGTGTTGGACTTGAAATCTGGAAGATCTGAGTTCAAATTGTACCTCAGCTACTTCACTTAACCTCCCTCAGCCTCAGTTTCCTCATCTGAAAATGGGGATAATAACAGCACCTACCTCACAGAATTGTTGTGAAAATCAAATCCATGTAAATCACTTTGCAAACCTTAAAGTTTTCATATAAACGCTACTGTTATTATTGCCAATTGAATATTGGAGTGGAGAACAAGCATCAGGGATGACCCCCAGATTCTGTGCCTCAGTTTGCCACTGAGTCTGGTAGAATTGTTTTGGTTTTGAGGGGGATGATAATAAATCATAGACATATTGTCTTAGGGAAAAAAAATCTGGGGGCAGCTAGGTGGTGCAGTGGATAGAGCACCCGCCCTGAAGTCAGGAGGACCTGAGTTCAAATCCGGACTCAGACCAAACACTTGATGCTTACTAGCTGTGTGACCCTGGGCAACTCACTTAACACCAATTGCCTAAGAAAAAAAGAAAAGAAAAGAAAAAAAATCTGTTCTCCATATTGAGTGTGAGATACTAGTTGACCATCTAGCTGCAGATATCCAAAAGTTAGTTGGAGACCTGGGGCTGGACCTTGGAAGAGCTATCCAGGACAGAGGTAAAGAGATACCAGCATCATCAGCAGAGAAGCAGTAATAGCTGAAGCCACATGGGAAAGGATGGGAGCACTGACTGCAGAAGAGTTATTATTGGGGATACAGCATTGGAAGACTGTCCATCCTTAGTGGGCAAAGGGAGGAAGAGGGGCCTACAGAGAAGAGACAGCAGAACCAGAGTGGTCAGAAGAGAATCACAGCAGTGCAAGATCCCAGAAGCCAAGGAAGGAAAAAATCCCTAGAAGAGGAGGGTGATTCACCATAACAATAATAATAATAATAATAGCTAATATTTGTTGTTGTTCAGCCATTTCAGTTGTGCCCAATCTTAGTGAAGCTATTTGGGATTTTCTTGGCAAAGCTAGCTGAGTGGTTTGACATTTCCTTCTCCAGCTCATTTTATAGATGAGGAAACTGAGGCAAACAGGGTTAAGTGACTTGCCCAGGATCACACAGCTAATAAGTGTCTGAGGCTGGATTTGAACTCATGAAGATGAGTTTTTCTGATTTTAAGCTTAGTGTGCCAACTAGTTGTCCATAACAGATTTGTTGTTGTTCAGTTACGTCTGACTCTTTGTGACTCCACATGGGGTTTTCTTGGCAAAGATACTGGAGTGGTTTGCCATTTCCTTCTCCAGCTCATTTTACAGATGAGGAAACTGAGGCAAACAGGGTTAAGTGACTTGCCCAGGGTCACACAGCTAATAAGTGTCTGAGGCCATATTTGAACTCAGGTGTTTCTGACTCCAGGCTTGGCACTCTATCCCTTGTGCCACTGCTTAAAGATTTTCAAAGTACTTTGCATATATTATGTAATTTGACCCTTAACAACAACTCTGTGAGGTGGGAGGAGTTGTTATCCACATTTCACAGATGAGAAAACTGAAGTTAAATGACACTCAGCCCAGAGTCACATAGTGGGGTAAGTGGGATCCAAACCCTGACTTGAAGTCCAACACTCTGTCTGCTGTGCTGATAGGAGATAGAGCGTAGAAGAGATCAAAGAGGATAAGGCCTAAGAGGAGACTTTTGGATTGACAGGTCTCCAATTCCCTTCATCCCCACTGTCTGTCAGTAAATTCATGCTACTGTCTAACCCTTTTGCTGTAATCTAAACCCTCGGGCTGAGAATACATAAATCAGAGTGAAAAGTTCATTCCTTCATGTATGATTTATTGATTATCTGCTATATGCAAAGCACAGTACTATGAGCTGGATAGGTTAGCCCTCTTAGCATGCCAGAAAATAATGATGTGAAAGAAAGTCCTCCACATATGGACAGCTCATGTGTTCCAAAAAATCTGTCTGATATTCCAGATGAAGGTTGTACCAGAATGAGGACAAACAAAATGTAGTTACTGAAAATATGACAGCCGCAGCGGGCTAACAAATGAGGCAATCAGGGTAATCAGCTGGTGATGATTAATCGTAACACCTACTCGTGGGTCAGATTGTGTGTACATGTGTGGGGGGTGCTATGAATCATGGAGCGTCTGATCTCAGAGGAATTGAAATTGTAAGTAGCTTAGAGGGCACTGAAAAGACACACGGTGGGCATCAGCACGCTGACGTACGTTACCAATGACGACTGAGTGCGCAGGGGAGCAAGAAAGGCATCATCGGGGACACAGAGGGCCGAGAAGGGAGGTGGACTGGGCAAGGATGGAGAGTGAGAGGCAACAGATGGACAGCCTGAGTGCAGGATGGAGGCCCCTGGGATATTAAAAAAAGCCAAAGTAAGATCCCCAGTATATCATTGTTGTTATTCAGTCTAGTTCGACCCTCCGTGACCCCATTTGGGAGTTTCTTGGCAAAGATACTGAAGAGGTTGGCCATTTCCTTCTCCAGCTCATTTTACAGATGAGGAAACTGAGGCAGACAGGGTGATGTGACTTGCCCAAGGTCACAAAGCTAGTAAGTGTCTGAGGCCAGATTTGAACTCAGAAAAATGAGTGTTCCTGATTCCAAGTGCAGTGCTCTATCTACTGCACCACCTAGTTGCCTCCTGGTATGTTGGGTGTATTCTTAATGGAAGGTTTGGGGAAAACAGGATTAAGAGTTGGATGGATGCAAAAGAAGGAAATAAGCATTTATTAAGCACCTACTATGTTTCAGGCACTGTGCTAAGCACTTTACAAATATATCATTTGATCCTAACACCAACCCTGTGAGGTAGGTGCTGCTATTATCCCTATTTTATAGTTGAGGAAACTGAGGCAGACAGCAGTGGAGTGACTTACCCAAGGTCACACAGGTAGTACGCATCTGAGCCTGGATTTAAACTCAGGTCTTCTTGACTCCAACCCCAGCGCTCTATCCATTGTGCTATCTGGCTGCAACAAAGAAGGCACAGAGGGGTTCTGACATTTACCACACCAGTAAAATCACAGCTCCATTTAAGTAGTTGTGCACATACATATAAATATTTGCATATGTATATGCATGAATATGAATGCATGAAAAGAACAACTAGCATTTATTTGTGCTTTAAGGTTTGCAAAATGCTTCACACATATTATCTCATACTATTCATGAAATAGTAGTTATTAAGCAGGGCAGCTAGGTGGCTCAGTGGATAGAGTACTGGGCCTGGAGTCGGCAAGATCTGAGTTCAAATCTGGCCTAAGACACTGACTAACTGTGTGACCCTGGGCAAGTCTATTTGCCTCAGTTTCCTCATCTGTAAAATGAGCTGGAGAAGAAAATGGCAAACCACTCTGGTATCTTTGCCAAGAAAATCCCATGGATAGTATAGTCTATGGGGTCATGAAGAATCAGGCATGACTATTACGTGCCACACATTTTGCTAAGGGCTGGGGATGCAACATAAGGAGTTGCCATTTGAATGGGGGGCAATGACACATATAAGGCAGTAGCGGCCAGTGATGGGGGTTCTCTGGTTTGGGAAGTTACCACGATGGGAAGAGAGGCCGACATACAGCCTTCCTAGTAACAATGGCAGGATTGATTTGATCACGGTTTCAGAACTGGACAGTAGTAGATTTGGGGAGGGCCTTTGGGGAGAGTCAAGTAGACTGGAAAGTGAATGGGTGGGGAGGTGAAGCAGAATGAAGCATGGCTTGAGTCAGCCTAGATATAATAATCCATATGAGCCCTGCCCCCATCAGGACTTCTGGACCTAAAGGAATGTTTATGTGCGTGTGTGTACGCACATATATGTATACACACATACACACATATATACATACATATCCATATACATAATTTGGAGGGGGGGGTGACATAATGTGGGTAGAAAGTTAGCCTAAAAGTCAAGAGGATCCAAGTTCAATACTGCCTCTAACCCATAATAACTGTGTGATCCTGAGTAAGGTGCTTACTCTTTTTGTGCCATCAGATAGCTCTCTAATATTGTGTTACAAAACAATTTCCAATCTGCCTTGGTAGAGAGACTTTCCTTACTGGGAGTTTTCTATGCCAATCAAACAATAAACATTTATTAAGCACCTGCTATGTGCCCAGCAATGTGCTAAGCACTGGGGAGACAAAAAGAGGCCATCTGAGTCAACTAGGTGGCGCAGTGGATACAGTAACGGGCCTGGAGTAAGAAGGACCTGAGTTCAAATATGGCCTCAGACCAGACACTTGACACTTACTAGCTGTGTAACCCTGGGCAAGTCACTTAACCCCAATTGCCTCACAAAAAAAAGAGGCCCATCCTCTGGGAGCTGATAATCTAATAAGAGAGACAGCATGCAAAAAAAAAAATAGACAAAGCAAGCTATATAGATAGGAAATAATTAGCAGAGAGAAGGTACTAGAATTAAGGGGGGGTTGGGGCAAAAGAATGGATTTTAGTTGGGACTTAAAGAAAGCCAGGTAGGTCAGCAGGGAGAGCATTCCAGGCATGAGAAACAGCCAGAAAAAATGCCTGGAGCCAAAAAGGAGGCCAGTATCACTAGATGGAAGGGTATATGGTGGGGAGTAAGGTATAAGATGAATTTGAAGGTGGTATGGGGCTAGGTCATGAAGGGCTTTGAATGTCAAAGAGCATTTTGTGTTTGCTTCTGGAGCAATAGGGAGTCATTAAGTGTGTGCTTGTGTGTGTGTGTGTGTGTGTGTGTGTGTGTGAGAAAGAGAGACAGATAGACAGACAGACAGATAGAGAGGTGGTTTGTTCTGCGCTTTAGGAAAATCACTTTAACAGCTATGGAGGATGGATTGGATTGGAGAGAAATTTGAGGCAGGCAGACCCACCAGCGTGCTCTTGTAATAATCACAGTGTGGGGTGATGAGGGCCTTCAGTAGAGGGGTGTCAGAGGAAAGAAGGGGGTGTAATCAAGAAATATTACAAAGGTGAAGTCAACAGGCCTTGGCAATAGCTTGAATATTGGGAGGGGGTAAGAGATGGTAAGGAATCCAGGACAATTCCTAGTCTGTGAGCCTGAGGACCGTTAGGATGGTGTTACCTTCTGCAGTGATAGGGAAGGTTGGAAGGGAGGAGGCTTTAAGGGGAAAGATAATGAGTTCTGTTTTGGACATGTTAAGTTTAAGATGTCTACTGGACATGTAGTTTTAAGAGGTCTGAAAGGCAGTTGGAGATGCAAGATTAGAAGTCAACAGAGAATCTGGGAGAAGGAGAGATAGATTTTAGAATCATCAACACAGATGTGACAATCAAATCTGTGGGAGCTGAAGCGATCACCAAGTAAAGTAGTGTAGAGGGAAAAGAGAAGAGGGCCCAGGATAGAATCCTGAGGCACACCTATGGTTAGAGGGTCCAGCAAAGGAGACAGAGAAGGAGAAAAGGAAAGGAGTTAGGTGGGAGGAGAACCAGGAGAGAGTGGTGTCCTGAAAACCTAGAGAGAAGAGAATAGCAAGGAGGGGACAGTGGTCAACAGTGCCAAAGGCTGCAGAGAGGTCAAGAAGAACAAGAACTGTGGAAAGGCCATTGGATTTGGCAGCTAAGAAACCATCGGTAACTTTGGAGAGTTACTAATTCCATGGAAATTCAATTTCTGTAGAATAAGATCGGAAGCCAGAATGTAAAGGGCTAAGAAGAGTGTGAGAGGAAACAGAGGCACTTATTGTAAGCAGCCTTTTCGAGGCGATAGTTAGTGGAGATGAAGGGGTCAAGGGAGAGTTTTTTCAGGCTGGGACAGACGTGTGCATGTTTGCAGGCAGTAGGGAAGGAACCAGAGAAGGAGGGAGAGATGGAAAAGAAGTGAAAGAGTGGGGACGACAGAGGGTGCAATTAGTTGGAGGAGAAGGGATGGAGTGGGATTGCCTGAACAGGTAGAGGGGTTAGCCTTGGTAAGAAGTAAGGCCACTTCATCATGGGAAATGGGTGAAGGAGGAGGACGTGGCAGGAGGCACCTGATTGATAGGGAATGAGAAAGAAGGAAGAAGAGGGAGCTCATGGTGAATGGCCTCATTTTTTCCTGTAAAATATAAGGCAGATCATTTATCTTCCTTGCCTCAATTTCCTCAACTGTAAATTGGGACAATAACAGCACTTACCTTGCTTGTTATGAAGATCAAATGAATTAATATTTGTTAAGTACTTAGCACAGGGCCTGGCACGTAGTTGGTGCAATATAAATGCTCATTCCCTCGCTGGGGAAGTCCCTCAGCCTCTGTCTGCCTCAGTTGTCTCAACTGCAAAATGGCAATAGCAACTACCTTACAGAGTTGTTATGACTATCAAGGGAGGTAATATTTACAAAGTGTTTTATAAACCTTAAAGTACTGCATAAATGCTAACTATTATTCCTTATAACTTTTGTGCAAGGCTCTATCTTCATTTCTGTTTCAATACCTTTACCTTTCTCTTCATCTGCATTAGGTTGTAGGTTGCTTGAGGGCAGGGACTGTCTTTTGCTTCTTTTTGTATTTCTAGCACTTAGCACAGTGCCTGGCACACAGAGGGCACTGATTGACAGGACTACATTTTTTTCTCCCCTCCTCCCACTGTCACAAAATCAAGTGCCTCTGGGGAGATATTGCCCTGGGAGTAAGGCCCAACAGTAGCTTGATATCTGGAAGGCATGTGGAAAAAGGAAAAAAAAAAGATGGCTCACATCTGGTAGATTTCATTGCAAGTGCCTTCCCATGGAAAGAGAGAAAGAGCAGCAGTCTTGACAGCTGTTGGATGTCAGCTACAGGGACACCAATTATGGGCTTTCTTTTCTTTCCATTACTTTTCTTGGAGGGAGGGCACCTGAAGGGACAGCATGGTGTCATAAAGATCACATTAGACTTAAGAGTTAGCAGCAGATATGGCCCAAAGTAAGTCATTTAATCTTTCACAGCCTCAGTTTCCTCATATGTAAAATGGGAATAATAAAATGCATCTTGCTTAATGCATAGGGTTGTTGTGAGGAAAGGACTAGGAAAGGACTTAGAAAGCACTTAGCTCAGTCCCTGGCACAGGTTAGAAGCGTTATACATGGTCATTGATTGATTGAAAGCAGAAAGAAATGTAAGCAGTTACAATTTTGAACACATTTTGGCAGCACTGGAATAAATACCTTGTACTCCTTTGGCAGTGGCCGCTAGGTGGAGCAGTAGATAGAGTGTTGGGCCTGGCATCAGAAAGACATGAGTTCAAATCCAGCCTCAGATACTTACTAGCTGTGTGATCCTGGGCAAGTCACTTAACCCTGTTTGCCTCAGTTTCTTCCTCTGTAAAATGTACTGGAGAAGGAAATGGCAAATCACTCTATTATCTTTGCCAAGAAAACCCCAAATGGGGTCACAGCCAAAATGATTGAACAATAACATTCTGTCGGCAACTCAGTGAGTATCAGTCAGTGGAGGTAGAAATGAAAGCCTGAGGCTGTCACCAAAAAGATGGTCCACTCCAACTCAATAACCTCCAGTGACTCCCTATCACCCCCAGGAACAAATGCAAAAATCTTCTGTTTGACGTTCAAAGCCCTTCATACCCTAGCCCCCTTTCCTCCCCTCCCGCCTTTCTAGTCTTCTCTCCACCATGTACCCTTCCATCCAGTGACACTGGCCTCCTGCTCATCCCATAAACAAGATACTCCATCTCTTGCTCAGAGAATTTTCTCTAGATGCCCCCATGCCCAGACCACTCTACCCCCTCACTCTGCCTGTTCACTTCCCTGGCTTCCTCCCAATTCCAATTAAAATCCCATTGTCTACAAGAAGCCTTCTCCTATCCCTCTTAATTCTAGCACCTCCCCTCATTAATGATTCTTTTTATCTCGTATGTAGCTTGAATATATTTGTTTATATATTGTCTCCTCATTAGATTGTAAGCTCCTTGAGGGCAGGGACTGTCTTTTGCTTTTTTCTGTATCCCCAGTGCTTAGCACAGTGCCTGGCACATACGAGGGGCTTAAAAAATGCTCCTAGATTGACTGACAGGATGGGCCCCTAAATAGATTCTAATTTCCCTCCTTCTGGATCAACAAAGGTCATCTCAAATTCCTTCATACACACACAGACACACACACACACACACGGTTACTAGAATTTGCTACCTTTGTCTGTCTGATTTTTCTTATCTTCTATCCCAGGGGTTGGGTTTTCTCTGCCTTGGCAGGCTGATAACATGTGGAAGCATGAAAAAAAATGTCTAATTAATAGACTAATTAGTAGTACAAGTCTTTAATAGCTGATTATAGAAAAATCATTCAGCAGTGTCCCTCCCCATCGCCCGCCTGACTTATTTCTTTATTACTATTGTCTCTCATAAGAGCCATGGATCTGAAGTCAGATTACTCAGGTTTGAAACCTGACTTTGCCACCAACTGCCTGGTTGACCTTGGGCAAATCACTGAAACCCTCTGGACCTCAGTTCTTGCACCTGTTAAAAAATGAGTATGTTTGTCTGAATGACCTTTTAGGTCTCTTTTGGCTCTAAATACATAATTCTTTGGGAATGATAGTAACAGTCAACTACCATTCAGGGACTGGTTCTGTGATGTATGGGTTCAGTTGTTTTTCAGTTATGTCTGACTCTCTGTGACCCCATTAGGGGTTTTCTTGGCAGAGATACTACAGTGGTTTGCCCCTTCCTTTTTCAGTTTATTTTACAGATGAGGAAACTGAGGCAAACAGGGTTAAGTGACTTGCCCAGGGTCATACAACTAGTAAGTGTCTGAGGCCAGATTTGAATTCAGGAAGAGGAGAATTCAGGAATTCAGGAAGAGACTCCTCTTCCTGACTCCAGGCCTGGAACTCTGTTCAACAACACTTGACTGATTAATTAGTCCCTAAAAGGAGATCTCAGCTAAGGTCAAATATTTTCACATTTACGGAAGAGATTTTGCAATCACTGACCAGCGTGGAAAAAAGTCTACTAACAATCAGAGGTGTTCAAAGGTGGAATGGGTGGGTGATTCCTGATCCCTGGACATCTTTAAAAAGGGACAGGATGGTCACTTGTCAGGAATGTTGACTACTTGCACTGACCGTTTCTGAATTATGGTTTGTTTGTTTTTTTTTGGTTAGGCAATGGGTTTAAGTGACTTGCCTAGGGTCACGCAGCTAGTGAGTGTTATATGTCTGAAGCCGGATTTGAACTGAGGTCCTCCTGACTCCAGGGCCAGTGGCCCCCCCCCCCAGTTTCTGAATTATGGCACCTAATAGATGAGATTTTGGGTTGGCTTGCCTTGAATCAGAACTCTGTCACTCCTGGTTGCCACCCATCTCGGGAACACCCCCTCTTCCCCCCTCCAGTTCCGTTTTATGTGTTCTCTTCTCTCATCAAAATATAATGGGCAAGAACTGTCAGGCTTGCTCATCTATGTATCCTTTGTGCTCAGCACAAGGCAAGGTAGATTTTGTTAAATTGTTGTTGTCATTTTTCAGTCCTGTCTGACTCTTCATGACCCCATTTGGAGTTTTCTTGGCAGAGATACTGGAGTGGTTTGCCAATTCCTTCTACAGCTCATTTTTACAGATGAGGAAACTGAGGCACACGGAGTTAAGTGACTTGGCCAGGGTCACCCAGCTAGGAACTGTCTGAGGCCGGATTTGAATTCAGGAAGATGAGTCTTCCTGCCTCCAGGCCCTGCACTCTATCCACTGTGTTCCGTAAGGTAGATAGTAAGCATTTAATAAATGCTTGTGGATTGCTTGATTACTAGGCAGTTTCTGATGTGTCATATGAGTGGTAGAGTCTGTAGGAGTTCACCCAGATAATAATAGCGAACATTATATGGTGCTTTAACAGCTTTCCAGATATTATCACTCTGATCCCCCAGACGAGAGGAATTTGAGAACGGAGCTGTTCTGGATACACCAAGCAAAGCAGAGAGGTTCACAGCAGGGGAGAAGGTGTTTCGGACAATGGAGGCCCCGGCTGCTCAAGCCTGGGCCCGGGCCGACCAGGAAGCCTTTAACGTTGATGGTGGCAGGGATGAAAACAGACATAAACATCTCTCTAAGGTTTCCAAAGCCTTTACATCCCTTATCTCACCTCCTTATACTGGACCCTTACTCCCTGCCATTCCTCTCCCTCCCCCACTCCAAGCCCACCCCTCCTGACTGATGGATGCCTCAGTCCCTCCCTCCATCCAGGTCCCTCCCCAGCCAGACCTGGGAGACTGGTGTCTGTGTCAGCATCCAAGCCCTGCCTCTGATGCAGTAAGGCTGTGTGACCTTAAGCACGCCCCTTAATTTCTCAGGGCCTCCAGGGAACTCTGGAAGAGATTGTATGTATGTATGTATGTATGTATGTATATATATATATAAAAGTATATACGTATATATGTATATGTATACACACACATACACACACATATACATATATACACACAAATTTTTTATATATGTATATATATATATATATATATACACACAGAGAGAGAGAGAGAGATTAAGGATACTAAGAACCTAGTTTTAGAGCTGTGAGGAACCTCAAAGGACATCTAGTCCAGCCACCTGATTCAAGGTCATGCAGGTAATTTTGTCCTGAGGTAGTATTTGAACACAGGCCTTCTGTCTCCAGAAGCAGTGCTGCTCACTGAATTAGCAGTTTTTCTCATTGGCAGTGCTCTATACAAGCGAAACAGGTCTGATGCTGGAAAAAAAAATGTTAAGGGAAGTCCTGGCTGGATGAAGAAAAATGGCTCTTCTAGGCTCCTAGAAGATGGCTCCTGCTCTTGGCTCTTCTAGGCAAGGCTGGGGGTGTGGACAAAGGGCCAGAGAGGCTGGGACTTGTCTGACTCGAGCTGTTTCCTCTTGACTCCGTATGTTTCCATTTCACCAAGTTGCCTCCTCAGCCCTGGCTCAGCTGACTAGCCCGAGGGACCTCAGGAAGTCGCTTCAGTTCTGCAGGCCTTACTTCCTCATTTGCAAGGAAACTGGAGCTTAATTTGGAGTCCAGGGACCCGAGTTCAAATTCTGACTCTGCTTCTAGTAAACACTAACATTTACCTAATGGTAGCCATCTCCAGGGTGGGAGAGGGGGAAAAAATAAGTTACATGATAACTCTATTGTATATTTAAAGGGAATAGTAAATTCTACATAGATCTGCAGTTTCAGGTGCAATCCTCTTTTTTTTGTGCTATCCCACTTTGTTATGGAAATGCTTGCTCTATTTTTTTTTAAGTTCAGAATTTGAAAAAAGATTTTAAAAATCTAACATTTATTCATCACTTTAATATTTGCAAAACTCTCTACATATATATTCTCCCACTGGATTTTCACCACCTCATGAACAAAGGGTGCAAAGTCATCATTTTGCAGAGGAGGACATAGGCTGAGAAGGGTTCAGTGACTTACCCAGGGTCACCCCTTAATTCTAGGCTCTTCTCTAGTCAAGTATTTACCATTTATCCCGTCTATAGCTTGTTTGTATATAGGGGTTTGCGTGTAGTCCACCCCATTAGAGTGCAAGCTCCTTGAGGGCAGGACCTCTTTTTTGTATCCCCCAGCATTTAGCGCAGTGCCTGGCACACAGTGGGGGCTTTATACATGGTTACTGACCCGTCTCTTCTAAGCTCCCTTCCAGCCCAAAGCCAGGCCAGCACATGGGATCCCGGACCAGGATCTGGGCGTGCTCTGGCTTGTGTTCAGCGGCCCTCCCGGCCTGCACGGCGGGCGCCAGCTCTGGTGATTCGGCCCTGAGCCCGCCCAGCCTAGGCTGCAGCACTTGTCCCCGGCCCAGGCTGCGCTGCCCACACGCGGCCGCTAGGTGGCGAGGCCCCGCGAGCAGAGCGTGGGAAGCGCCCGGGCTCCGGGGCTGAGCTCACACGCTGGCTCGGCGGCCGCAGCGGAGGAGCCGGCGGCCGGCCGCGCGGCCGACCCAGCTCCAGCCTCCCTGGGGGCCCGCGGGGCCCCCTCCCCAAGCAACGCCCCCACTCCGGAAGCTGGCCCCGAGGAAAGGTAAGAGTCGGCCCTGGCCTGGCCTGGGAGCGTGCACTACTAGCTGGGGGCCTGCAGCCGGGGGTCCACTGCCCTGGGGTTAATGCCCTCCGCTGCACCACCCCCCCCATGCTGTCCGCGTCTCCCCGCGCAGCTGGGAGAAGGCTCCCGGGGTACCCCCGCCCCCCGCGGCGTGGTCAGTGGGCACGGCTGCCGGCGCGCGGGGGATCTCGGGGCAGGTGCAGGCGCAGAATCAGCCCCCTGCGCCAGGAGCTGAGCATCCCCCATGCGGGACCCCCCACCCCTTACTCTCCTCCCCTGCAGTGGGCGTGGTGCCCCTTTGCTGCAGAACGGGGCCCTGGGGAGAGGAGAACCAACGGTGGAAGGCCTAAGGAGGACCCTGGGGACAGCAAGGGGGAAGGAAGTGGGGAGGGGTCTGCAGGGTGTGAAGGGGCGCGGGAGAGACAGACAGGTGGTCGAGAGGGAGCTCTCTTGGATGCGAAGGGCTAGGCTGGTGGGGTTCCCACTCCTCACCCCCTAGCCAGGGTAGGTCGATATGGGAGCACGAGAGGAGCCTGGCGGGCGGCAGGTGCAGCCACATGTTTGGGGGGCTACATCTGCATCGCCCTGCTCTCCCAGCCAATCAGGGCGTGGCCCCGGGACCCACCCTGGGCAGGTGCGACTGCCCCTCCACTCTCCACCTCTTTCCAGGAGCCCCCTAGCCAGGGCCACCATGCGGAAGAACAGAGGAGGGGGCTGTACTTTTCCTCCCCCTCCCTCTACAGAGGGGGAGGCGTGGTCACTGCAGTAAGCTGGGGTCTCTGGGTGTGTATTTGTGGGGAGGGGCGGCGCGCAGCGTTTGCCTTCCTCGGTGCTGAAGTTCAGCCAAGTTCTGCAGGAGGGGAGTTGGGGAGCAGGAGGCGGAAGCGGGGTGGGTGGGAGTTAGGGGAATGAGCCCCCATACTCCTCAGCTTTGTTCATTACCACAGGTTATTTGGGATTTTCTAAAATGTGAGGTTTTTTTTTTCTTTTTACCCTTTCCTTTTTTTTTTTTCCTTAGCTGCTTGGCAAATGAGAGTGGGGGACATCTGGCCAAGCCAAATCCAGAGTCTCTGCAGCACTTGCTCCTGAAACAAACGTGTACTAATGTCTCTGTGTGCCTGGGGTGGGGTACAGGCCCCATTCTGCTTGACTGTTTCACCTCCTCCCCCAAACTCCCCTTGATGGGAACTGGGACCCAGACAACAGGAGACTCTTTGGGGAAAACTAGAAGGCCAGAAGACCCTGTGGGCGTGAACTGAACAAGAATCAAGAGAGGAGGACACCCACCTTCACCCCTGAGTGTTATCTGCAGGAGGACTGAAAGATCTCAGCCAGGCAAGTTTCTCTCCATGTGACTCTAGGTGGGGAGGGGTGGGTGTATCCAGGGCTAGGGTCCCTGTTCTCTGATGTTGCTTTGACTTCCATCTGTCCTTGGGTCAGGCAGGGGCCCTCTCTACTCACTTGGGTTGGGTCCAGATCCTGGCTTGTCTCTGGTTCCTGCGTAACCATGTGGTTATTGGTGCCACCATGTTATATAATGCTTATATAACCTCACACGGCAAGTACAGTGTGTCTGCTCTTGGGACATGTAGAAAGGGTATCTGCGGGGGAGGCAGGAGCTGTGGGGACTTGGGAGGCAGCATACCGCCCTCTCCCTGGGCATGTGAATAATGCTGGGAGGATACAGATTCAGGATGGTGTCGGGTGACTTCAGTAGGAGCTGGCTGGGGGCATGGAGCAGAGGATAGTGGGTTGGGGTGGGGGTTGCCCCAATGGCCCCTCTCACCCTGGTGGTGGGAGGCCTTCTTAGGCTGAGAGCTCTGCTCTGTCCCCCCAGCTCCAGCACCCTGAGATAGATGAGTGGAGGGTTTGGATGGGGAGGTGACCCCTGAAAAAGGAGAAGGGCATCTAGTTGAGCTGTCCTAGGCAGGAGAGAGAGGGTGAGCAGAGAGGGGGTGTGAGCAGGTAGATAAGATAGTGAAAGAAAACATGATGTTCTAGTACTGTACTCTCCACTGGGCTGTCCCTGGTTACCAGGGCAACCAAAGCAGTGATGAAAATCGTGCCTATCCATCAGAGGGTGGAAGATCTCCTCCTCCTCCTCCCTTTCCTCTTCTTCCTCCTCTTCTTCCTCCTCCTTATCCTCCTCCTCCCTCTTAACTCTTTTTATCTTGTGAAGCCTAACTGAAGGGAGATGCCTCCAGGGATAGAGCTCCCCAGCCCCTACTCTCCTTTCTCTGGCTTTCATAACCCACCCCAACACTGCTTTGAGGTTTCTCTTTTCCCTTTCCCAGCTGGAAGGGAGGTTTTTTCCCTCACTCAGAACTTCCTGCACAGAGATGTGGCAACCTCCCCTCCCCCATCCCCTTCGGACATTGAAGGCTGAGTAGGATTTGGAATAGATGGTGGGAAGTTGGGGGAAAATTCCAGAGTGGGGAAGCTGTATGAACAAAGTCATGGAGGCTGAAATGGGTTTGGTACATGTGAAGGACAGGGAGAGACCACTCACCTGACTGGAGCTGAGGGTATGTTGGGGATCAGTGGGAGGTAAGGTTGCATAGACCTTAAGGTGGGACTGGAAGTGGGGTACCTTCCTTGAAATCCAGGCAGGAGAATTGGAGCTGGATGAAGCAGGGAAGCTTTATAAGATCTAGAATAGGACAGTTGCATGAAGAAGCTGCTATTTTAGTCATTCAGGTAGGGGTTGGACTAGATGACTTAACATCTCTTCTAGTTCTGAGATTCTGTACTCAGTACTGGGAGTGATACAAAGATTGAAATTTGTAAATACTTTTTATTTACTATTCTGTGTATAATATCTTATTTCCCCTATGGAATGTAAATTCACTGAAGGCACAGATTTTTGTTTTGTCTTTGTGTAGCCAGCTCCTAACAAAGTTCTTCACTCCATAGTAGGCATTTTAAAAATGCCAGAATGTTGAATTAAATTAATAAGGCTTTTGATGACTTTAATAAAATGATCACCTGGAATTAATGTGCAGGATGGATTAAAAGGATCTTGGTGGAGTGGTGAGAGGTTTGGTCAGAGAGTCAAGAGACCTGAATCTGAGTCTTTGTTTTTGGGGTTTTCTAGATGTATGGCCTTGGACAAGTTGCATCCTGTCTGGACCTGTTTCCTCATATATAAACGGGAACAATAACATTTATACACTCTTCCTTTTTTAAACTTTTTTTTATTAACAGGTATATGTATTCTCTCCCTCCCACCTTCCCCAACTGAAAGCAAACAAACTAAAAAAACCATTGTAACAAATATGAATAGTCAACTAAAACAAATTCCTACATTGACCATATCCAGAAATGTTTGTCTCATTACATGTCTTGAGTCTCTTCCTGTCCAGAGTGTGTGTGTGGGGGGGGGGTGGTATAAGAGGTGAGTAGACTGCTTTATCATGAGTCCAGTAGAATTGTGTTTGATTACTTTGTTGTTTGAGGTTCTTAAGTCTTTGAAAGTTGTTTTTCTTTATAATGTTCTTGTTGTATAGATTGTTCTCCTGGTTCTGCTCATTTCACTCTACATCAGTTGATACAAATCTTTCCAGGTTTCACTGAACCTGTCACTTCCATCATGTCATGTGACACAACAGAATTTCATTACATTCAGATACCATAATTTGCTCAACCATTCCCCAATCTATGGTACCTCCTTAATTTCCATTCTTTGTCACTATGAAGATGGCTGTTACAAGTATTTTTGTACACATGGATCCTTTCCCAAAATAATAATTAATAATGATAATTCTTTGATCTCTTTGGGGCACAAGCCTAGCAGAAGTATTATTGCTGGATCAGAGCATGCATGATTTTTGGGGGCCATAGTTCCAAATTGCTCTGCAGAACCAATTCATAGTTCCACTAATAATGCATCAGTACATCCCCTATCTCATAGTTCCTCCAACAACTTTCTTTTTTCTTTTTTGTCGACCTTGCCAATCTGTTAGGTGTTAGGTAGAACCTCCCGTTTGTTAGTACTTCTTGAATTATTAGTGATTTAGTATATGTTTTCATGTGTCTGTTGATAGCTTGAAAACTGCCTATTAATATCCCTTGACCATTTATCTTTTGAGGAATGGCTCTTATTCTTATAAATTTGAATCAATCCTTTATTTATCTTGGAAATGAGACCTTTATCCAAGAAACTTGATGCAAATTTTTTCCCCTCAGTTCAAACTGTTTCCCTTCTCATTTCAGCTGCACTGGTTTTGTCTGTGCAAAAAATTTTAATTTTTATGTAATGGAAACTGTTCATCTTATTTTCTGTGATCCTTTCTATTGATAAACTGATCCTTGATCCATAGATCTAAAGGGAAGTGTCTTCCTTGCTCCTCTAATTTGTTAACAATGGGACCTTTACTATCTATAGATACTTACTATCTGGGAGAAGCTGTTTAAATATGTGAATTTTTTTTTTATTGAGGGAGAAGACAAGAAGCCAGAAGACCAACTAAGAGTCTCTTGTAGTATTCCAGGTGAAATACAGCGAGAGCCTGATTAATATGGGAGTTGAGAGAAAGGAGTGAATCTGAAAGACATTTGAAAGAAAGAGAGACTTGGCAATGGCTTGGATCTAGGAAATAAAGGAGGGAGAAGGGTTATAAATGACCCGGAGTGGAGATCTTTGGTATAATGATGCAATATCCCCAACAATAACAAGGATCAGACAACGGGGCTTCTTTTGGGAGTGGGGAGAGACAATGAGCTTGGTTTTAAATACATTGAATTTGAGGTGATGGCAATATATCCAAATTAGAATTATCCACAGGAAATTAATACTTTCTAGAGGTGATTACGGACAAATTCTTGAAGGGATAGAGAGGAGAAAAGAGCCGGGGGCCGAGGACATGGACCTGGAATTGTTCTCATTCTTGTTCCAGGTTCCACGTCTATTCATGGGCCATTTTTCTTGGTTGCTATAACTGCCTTCACTAAATATTGAAGTTCAGGGTCAGGTTTATAGTTTGTCCTGGTTAATGCTTCCTCATCATTTCACTCTCCCTCTATTTCCCCTCCTCCTTCCCCTCTCCGTCTCTGTCATCATCTTTCTCTATCACTTTCCCTTCGCCCCTTCCCTTCTCTCTCTCCTTCATCATTCCTCTTTCCCCTCCTACCTCTCTCTCCCTCATCATCTCTGTCTCCTTCCCTTTTCCTCTCTTCCCACTATCCTTTTTCCCTTTGTCCCTTCCCTTCTCTCTCTCCATCATTCCTCTTTCCCCTCCTACCTCTGTCTCCCTCATCATTTCCCTCTCCTTCCTTTCCCTTTTCCCCATCTTCCCACTATCCTCTTTCCCCTCCCTGCTTCCCTTCTCCTCCTCTTCCTCTCTCCCTCCTTACACTGAACAATTCTTGTGATGTTAGCTGTGTGATCCAAGGTTGTGACTAAGAGATGCATATGTGTAAATATTTGTGTCTTTACCTTAGCACGTTCTGTTGGATTGTATGTACCACGTTGAGTCATAAATAGTGATGGACTATGTATTAGGAGACCCTGCTTTTCCTCTTGGGTCTGCTAATAATTTTGTGACCTGGAATCTCTGTTTCTTCACTTAGAACTGAGCAGGGTTGGAGCCTCTTGGTTCTTTTCCAGCTCAGACATTCTACTTGGGATTTGTGGTATTAGCCCCATTGTGATGGAGTAGAAGACTGCTTCTGAGACTTGGAAGTGGAAGATCTGAATTGGCAGGGGGGATGGTGTCTGTGACTTAACCACATCCTAGCTGTGTGACCTTTGGCAAATAGCTTAGCTTCTCTGAGGCTAAGTTTCCTCAAATAGCTTGAGTTCTGGAATGGCCCTTCAGAGATGATCTAATCCCATCCTTTCATTTTATGTCCAATCCAACAAGCATTTTCTTTTCTTTCTTTTTTTTTAAATTAAATTTTATTTTTTTTTTCAATCAGCAAAAATCTGACTTCTTCCCATCTCCCCACCCCAATTAAGAACAAAAGAAAAACAAAACCCCATTACAAATATGTGTACTCAAGCAAAACAAATGTCTGCATTGGCCAAGTCCAAAAGGAGATCTATACACACAAACACACACACACACACACACACACACACACACACACACACACCTACCTCATTTTTGCACTCTTAAGTCCTTTGCCTCTTTATCAGGGGGTGGGGAGCGTGTTTCATCATCAGTCCTCTAAAATCATAGTTATTCCATTACGCTGACCAGAGTTCCTAATTCAGTCAACATATTAATTGTTCTTCAGGTTCTGCTTACTTCTCTCTGCATCAGTTCATATAAGTCTTCCCAGATTTTCTAAAACCTTCCCCTTCATAATTTCTAAAGGCACAATAGTATTTCATCATGCACACACACATATGTACGTGTATATACATATAGATGCATATACACATATCTTGCTCAGTCATTCCCTGGTTGGTGGGTACCCCCTCAGATTCTCATTCTTTGCCAACTCAAAAAGAGCTGCTGTAAATATATTTTGTGCATCCTTAGAGTACATTCTTAGTTTTTGTACATCCTTAGCTAGGGTTTGTTTTGCTTAGAACTAATCCCTTCCTTAATCTTCCCTCCTTCTGATTTCCCCTTCTCCCCTTTCCCTGTCGAGTGAAAGGTATTACTGTACCCAACTATCCGAGAAGCATTTTCTAAATGCTTGTTATGTGCATGGCACTATCCCGGGCAATACAGAGACAAAGTAATGATAATTTCTGACTTTAAGGAATTTATATTCTTACTGAGGAATAGAATGTGTTAGC
Organism: Vombatus ursinus; assembly: GCF_900497805.2. Classification (NCBI taxonomy): domain Eukaryota; kingdom Metazoa; phylum Chordata; class Mammalia; order Diprotodontia; family Vombatidae; genus Vombatus; species Vombatus ursinus. The sequence continues at coordinate 45,784,790 of NW_020954576.1, forward strand.
AGGTAAGTATATACATGATAATTCGAAGGAGAGACCTCTGATGACTAAGGAGGTTAGGAAAGGCTTGCCAGAGAGAGTGGTCTATGAACTGAGCCTTGGAGGAATCCAGGGAATCCAAGAAGTAAAGGAGTGCATTCCAGGCAAGGGGGACCAGCCTGTACAAAAGTATAGCCATGGGAGGTAGAGTTCCAGAAGCAACAAGTAGGCTACTTTGGCTGGAACTTAGAGGGAGGGAATAAGCATTTATGTAGTACCTACTTAAGTGCCAGGCGCTGTGTTAAGCCTTTACACATATTATCTCATTCAATCCTCACAGCAACCTTGAGGCACTATTATTATTTCCATTTTGCAGATAAGGTTAAGTGATTTGCCATGGGTCACACAACTTTTAAGTGCCTGAGGCTGAATTTGAACCCAGATCTTCCTGACTGCAGGTGAAGGGCTCTATCTACTATCTACTGTTACTATCTACTACTATCTACTACTACTATCTACTATGCCACCCAGCTGTACCTAGAGTGAGTGAAAGGGAGGAATGTTCAATAAGCTTGGAAGGTTAGTCTGGAGCTATATTGTTAAGGGCTTTAAATGTCAAATAAAAGTTTTTTATTTTATGTTAGAGGCAATAGAGAGCCTTGTAAGGTTCTTGGACAAAAGATTGTCATAGTTAGCTCTGTCCTGTTGTTTGGAGATCACGTGGAGGATGGAGATGGGGACCTGAATGAGCTAAGGTGGTATCCAGGTGAGTGGGGAGAAGGGGACAGATGAGAGAGTTAGGGTAGAGGTGTTATTGACCAGACCTGTAACTGACTGGATGTGGGGGATGAAGGAGGGAGAAGGCACAGTGGAGGATGATTCTGAAGGACTAGCCTGGCATCTTTAGCAGAAGCAGGGGAATCTGGGGTGGAGAACGTCGAGGAAGGAAGAGGAGTTTCATTTTGGACATGTTGAATTTGAGATGCCAGTGGTACACCCAGTTGGAGATGTTCAGCAGGCAGTTGGTGACACAGGCAGGGCTTAATCACTTGCACTGTGTTACATACAAACAGGTCTCTCTTTTTGAAGAGAACACAGTGAATGACTCATTCTCAGCCACAGGGAAAGAAGTGGGTGTTTGGAGGAGGGGGCAAACCCCTCCTTCCCATAGCTATCACAGCTTAGCAGTCAAGAGAGTGGACTGGGGAGTCAGATGCAAAGTATGGGAGGGGGCAGGACATGAGGGACCTGCACCATATTCTCCCCCGCTGGGGACCAGCTCCTCCATCGCTGTTCTCCCTCTGTCCCCCAGGCTCCCCTTTCCAGAAGCGGAGATTGGTTCAGTCCAGCCTCTTCTTTTACCAAGGGCCTGGAAGCCAAGATGAGGGGGAAGAGGGGAAAAAAAAAGCTTGCATTCTCTCTCTCCCTCTCTCTCTCTCTCTCTCTCTCACACAATTGATAGTGCGTGGTTCCGGAGACATGTGCCTTCCCTATCTCCCTGTCCTCGATGGTCCAGCCTTCCTGTCCCTCCCAAGGCCACAGTGCCTGCCATGTGTCCAGATGCCCTTCCCCCACCTCTTGCTCCCAGCACCACTGGCCTCTTCAGAACCAGGGGGCTAGCCAAGTGCCTCGGGGAGGGCAGAGCCCCAGCTGGGGCTGGTGCCCTGATCCCCCTCGCTGCTTCTGAATGGGATTTGGGAGCTGCTTTGTCAGTGACGTCGGCACTGGAATGGAACGTAGTTAGGGAGACGGTGGGCAAATTGCTGGACTTAACCCATTCAGGAAGAACAGTCATCTTTAGCTGTTTGTCCTTGGGTAGCAGGGATGGAGATGATGATGCCTGCAGCACTGACCTCATTGTGTGGTCATGAGGCTCCTGTGAACTAATATCTGTAAAGGGCTTTGAAGACTTTACATCCTTTAGATTGTAAGCTTCTCGAGGGCAGAAACTGTCTTTTGCATTTCTTTGTATATACCTTTATAGACATAACTACACACACACACACACACACACACACACACACACATACAGCCTTTAGCACAGTGCCTGGCACACAGTAGGTGCTTAATAAATGCTCATTGACCTACTATGTGAATGTCACTGGTTGTTGTTGATTTTGTGCTTTGTTTTATTATTTGTAACATTCTGAGATGGCATAGTATTGTGGAAAGAGGGCTAGATGTGGAATCGAGGGCTCGGGTTCGAATCCTTGTTCTGCTGCTAACTAGTTGTGTGACCATAGGTAAATCCCTTCACTTCTCTGTTTCCTCATGAGTAAAATGAGAGAGTTAGAACAGATGACCTCTCAGGTCCCTTCCAGCCCTAAGGCTCTGCTCCTGTGACTCTCCCGTGCTCTCATAGACATTGTGGGAAAGTCTTTTTTAAGAAGCTGGGATTTTCGTTTAAATGGGCTTCCTTGACATCACATCTTATGGTAACTAACATTTATATATGTATATGTATATATGTATCATACTGATATATAAATATCATATATATCCCTTTAAGGTTTTCTGAACAATTTAGAATATTATCTCATTTTATACTCACAATAGTGCTGGGAAGTAGGTGGTATTATTATGCCTATTTTACAAATGAGGAAACTGAGGCAAACAAGTTAATAATAGCTACTTTATCTTTGTTCTGATCCTGGAAGGTTAGTGCTATTATTATGCCTATTTTACAGATGAGGAAACTGAGGCAAAGCAGTTATTTATCCTCATAGTAGTCCTGGGAGGTAGGTGCTGTTATTTTACAGATGAGAAACTAAAGCAACCAGAGGTTAAGTAGTGACTTGCCCAGGGTCACACAGCCAGTAAGTGTGCAATGCTGGATTTGACCTCAGATCTTCCAACCTCCAAGTCTGGTGCTCTTTCTGCTGATTGCCAATATCTAAAATCCCTCCTCCTACAAGAAGCATTTTCCATGCCCCGCCTTCCATCTCTCCTTTGTGTACTGTTTGTACGTAGTTGTTTGCAGGTTTTCTCTCTGACTAGATAAGACTGTGAGTTCCTGGAAGGCAGGAACCCTGTTTTTGTCTTTCTCTGTATCGCCAGCACTTGCTTGGCATACAGTAGGCACTTAATAAATGCTCATTGACTGACTGACTGACTGACTGACTGACTTTATGGAAATCCTTTTACCCCAGACTCTGGCTTCCTAAGAGGGTTATTACCCTGATGCGGCGGTAAGAGACTAGGGATGAAGCTTATTTTAGAAGCCAGCAGAAGCAGCTGCCACCATGGCCCAGGGATGAGTTCCGTCCAGGGCTGAGATAGGAAATGAGACATTTCAGTGGCTGGAGGGGAAACCACATGGCTCAAGTTCTGGGAGGCTGTGGGGGGAACAGAGGGTTATTGAAGGTTATTTTTATTGTGTGTGTGCATTGCAGGGTGGGGGGAGGGAGGTCATGGAGGGGGGGTTATTAGGAAGGAGGGAGCAGGCTAGAAAGTGATAACCAAAATGGACCAGTTATAGAGTTACTTATTACTAGGCTGGCCTGGTGAACCCTTGTTGCCCTGCCCTAGCACCTTTGCCTAATTCTCTCCATTCCCCCACCCTCCCTATCCCATCACCTGAAACAAGCTTCTTTCTCAGGAGCTGAGACCTCAGAAAAAAATACTCTCCCACAATGTGCCTCCACCTCCTGGCATCCCTCCCTGATTTCCTTCAGAACTCAAGTTAGTATCATCTTCTTCATCAGGGCTTTCCTGGTCTCCAGCTTCTGGTACCTTCCTCTCTGAGGTTACCTAGTTGGTGCTTTCAATGTATCTTCCTCTAAGTTTGAATATGGCATCTTCATCATTAGAATAGAAACTCCTTAAAGGCATGATTTGTGTCTCCATGCTTAGTGCACATAGTAATCACTTAATAGATACTTGCTTGGTTGATCGAAACTGAGCACCAACTTGAGTGGGGTGGTATGTTAGGTGCTATCAGTAGTGATTAGAAGATGAAATGACAGGCTTGCATTAAATCAGGGGTTCTTAAACTGGCATCCATGAACCTGTTTTTAAAAATATTTCGATAACTTTCAATACAGCTATTTTCTTTTGGAATCCTATGTGTTTTATCTTTTTCCTTTAAATACATTGTTCTGAGAAGGTGTCCATAGGCTTAACCAGACTGCTGAACAGATCATAAAAAAAGGTCAAGAACTCCCAAGTGCACAGTGTTTCAGAACCGGAGTAGGAGGGGAAAAAAGAGAAAGCATGAATCTGGCACCAGTGACATGAAGGCCGCATTCATGGCCAGAGTAATGAGAAAGGAAGACAGAGGGGAATGGGCTAAACAAGATCACTGCCCAGTGAGGGGTTAGGACACCAGGGGAGAAAAAGCTGGAGATAGAAGGAAAGGTAGGGAGGATGCCCCAGCCAGAGGAGAACCAGGAGACCGGCTGCAGAGTTCTGTCTGCTGCATTCTGTGTTCTGTGTTCCACTGTTATCAGACGCAGGAGAAGCAGAGAGAGAAGGTTCAGGAACTGAGTTTCAGATCATAAATTTAGAGCCAGGGCCCTGATTTTACGGATGAGGAAACTGAGGATAGGGAGAACCCAAAACTATATGATGATCTCTTGGTCTTCTGGAGGCATGTCCAAAGATGGCCACTTGTAATCTCTGTCTCTAGGATGGGAGCTGTGGGTGGCCAGGAAAGACCAAGAAATTATTTTTCTGTCATGAGCGAGACTGCAGAGATGGTCTGAAGTTTGCTGGCATTTACCTGCCCTGTCTCTTGGTCTCATAGCAGTCTTGAGGGCTTTGCTATCCCCACCTTCAGATTTCCCCACTTCCCTTTCCAAGGGCTGTGCATTTCAGTGGTTTGTTTCCCTATTGCTTCTCTTTCCCCAGATTTCAAAGCATCCCTTGGTCATAGGTCCTTTTCTGATCAAGTTAATGGAGTGGCATTTGGGGGGTAGGGGATGGGGAAGAAATGCTGCAGACACAGGATTCCTTGATTTCAGTAAGGCATTGGACAATCTCTGGTAATGATCTTATGGTCAAGATAGAGAGATGCAGACTAGATCACTGTTTTCCAACCTAGGGGCTGAGGAGTTTATTACAAGGAGCCAGAGAATCCATATGCGTACCGAGCATTGTCATTTTGATCTTTATTTAGCTCTAGCAGAATAGGCAGCATGACTCAGTAGAATAAATAAGCAAACATGCCTTCCGCAGACTGAATAAATAACGTCTCACACATATATGTATTTTTGTTTTTCTAGTTTATCTGGATGCTCTTGAGAGGAATGAATGAATGGATGGATGGATGGATGAAAAATCATTTATTAAGCACATCCCATGTGCCAAGCACTGTGCTCAGTTCTGTGAATGCAGATTCAAAATCGAAGGCAGTCTGTCTCTTCAAGGAGTTTCTTTTCTAATGCAGCGACACATATTGGGGAGTGTTGGACAGGGAAGCTTTTTGGTTTGGAAGGTTAAAGGGTAGAGTAGAGCCATAGGAATCGACACCTCCTAGTCACAAATTTCATTTAAAAGTGTTACTGAAGTCAGAGTAACTTTGTGTCACATGTCACGGGTGTAGAGGCGGCCTGGAAGCCAGGCGGTCTGGGTTCCAGGCTCAGGTCTTCTCACACAAACTGATTGTATCATGCACTTAACCGTTCCATACTTTCAGCAACTCTCTTGCTACCTCGAATTGGCAAAGGGAATTTCCTCACCCGGGAGTTCCCTGTAGTGATGAAGTCACAGGTGTTGTCCTAATCCTTGTTTTTTCAGTCAACAGTTACTGATAGTACAATTACTATAATGCTACTACTAATCATGGCTAGTATGTATATAGTGATAATAACTAGCATTTGTATATGCTATGTGCCAGGCACTGTGCTAAGTGCATAATAATAACAACAATAATAACAATAATAATAATAATAATAATGACAATAATGCTAAATAACAACAATATTTATGTAGCATTTACTATATGGCAGATGCTATGCTAAGTGCATTGTAATAAAAATAATGATAATATGATAATGATAATAGTAATAACAGCTAATATATCTATAGTGCTTGTTATGGGCCAGGCACTGCGCTAAGTGCACAATAATAATAATTAATAATAAATAACAACAGCAACATTTATATAGCGCTTACCATGTCTGGGCACTGTGCTAAGTGCATGTGATAATAATAAATAACAACAACAATATTATATAGCATTTACTATGTGGCAGACACTGTGCTAAGTGCATTGTAATAATACTAATAATGATAATAATATGATAATGATAATAATGACAGCCAATATTTCTATAGTGCTTGTTGTGGGCCAGACACTGTGCTAAGTGCATAATAATAAATAACAACAACAACAACAACAACATTTATATAGGGCTTACTACGTGCCAGGCGCTGTGCTAAGTGCATAATAATAATAATAATAATAATAATAACAATAGCAGCTAACATTTATGTAGCACTTACTATGTGCCAGGCACTGTGCTAAGTGCATAATAATAATAATTAATAATAAATAACAACAACATTTATATAGGGCTTACTATGTGCCAGGTGCTGAGTGCATAGTAACAATAATAATAATAATAATAATAACAATAATAGCAGCTAACATTTATATAGCACTTACGATGTACCAGGCGCTGTGCTAAGTGCTTTAGAATGATCTCATTTGATATAATGCTCTGTAAGGTTTACCAGGCACTTTACAGATGCCATCTCATTTTATACTGTCATTTGGGGAGGCCTATAAAATATTTTTACATATTATAAATAAGGGCTTCTGTTTGCAGGCTCTGGGAACCACTGTGGTAGGTAATAATGGAGTGGGAGCTGGTAAGGACCCTAGATGTCCTCTAGTCCAGTCCTGCCATTTTTACGGTTGAAGAGGCTATGGCCCAGAGACCATTAGGCCTTCTTTCTCCTCTAAAACACCGTCTCATTCTTTAGTAGATTTGGAACTGGTTGAATGACCAGACCCAGATACAGGCCAATAATGAATCAGTGTCAACCTGGAGGGAGGTCTCTGTTGCAGTGCCCAGAGAGCTGCCCTTTGCCCTGTTCTGTTCAACATTTTTCTCAATGGTTTGAATGAAGGCAGAGATGTCATGCTTTGTCAAATTTGTGGATGACATGAAACTGAAACAGAGCTGCCGCATGGAAAACGGCATCAGGATTCACTGAAATCTTAATACAAGGCCAGAATGATGGGCAAAATTGACTAAGGTGAAACTCAGTAGGAATGAATAGAAAGATTCCTGGGTTTAAAAAAAAAAATGGCATCTGGGCAAGGATAGAAAGGAGGAAAGGCTATGGAATGGTTGTTTGTTTGTTTGTTTGTTTGTTTGTTTTGTGGATTGCAAGTTTAATGTGAATCAGCAGTAGGACATTTCCCCTTCCTCACCCTCCAAAATCTGATGTGATCTTATGCTTCATTAATAGAGACGTAGTACTTAGAGGATCAAAGAAAATGATGTGGAAAGTACTTTGCAAACCTTAAAGGTCTATGTAAATGCTCCTCCTCCTTCTCTTTTCCTCCACCTTTTCCCCTTCCTCCTTCTCTTTCTTCTTCTTTCTTCTTCTTGTTGCCCTAAATAAGGTAGATAGTAGCTCTGCTGGGCTCTGCCCTGGTTGGACCACATCTAAAACACCACGTTTAGTTCTGGGCACCCACATTTTAGGAAGGACATTGATAAGCCAGAAAGAAAGAAGGAAACAAATGTTTATTAAGCACCTGCTCTATGCCAGGACCTGCACTAGGCACTTTACAAACATCATCTCATTTTATCCTCACAACAATCCTGGGAGGTAGGTCTTATTATTATCCCCATTTTACAGATGAAGCAACTGAGGCAGGCAGAGGTTAAGTGACTTGCCCAGGGTCATACATAGAGCAAGTAAGTATTTGAGGTTAAATTTGAACTCAGGTCTTCCTGCCTCCAGTAATAATAATAACTAACATTTATGTAGTGGTTACATGCTAGGCACTATGCTAAGCACTTTACAATGCTTATCTCATTTGATCCTCACAACGACCCTGGGAAGGAGGTACTATTATTATTATCATTATTATTGTTATTATTATTATTATTGTTATTACTATTTTACAGATTGGGAAACCTGAGGTGAACAGAGGTTAAATGACTTGCCCAAGGTCATACAACTAGTAAGTGTTTGAGCTGGATTTGAACGCATGTCTTCCTGACTCCAGGCGCAGTGCTCTATCCACTGAGCCACCTAGCTGGAGTACATCCAAATGAGAGGACCAGGATGATGAGAATACTGGAAACCGTTCCATAAGATAATGGATGGGTTGAAGGCACTGAGGGTGTGTAGGCTGAAGAAGGTTGCTTTCCAGTATGGTGAAGCACTGTTATGTGAGAAGGGGATTAGAATTGCTTTGCTTTGGGGCAGCTAGGTGGCACAGTGGATAGACCTCCAGCCTTGGAGTCAGGAGGACCTGAGTTCAAATCCAGCCTCAGACACTTGACACTTTCGAGCTTTGTGACCCTGAGCAAGTCACTTAACCCCAATTACTTCACCAAAAAACAAACAAAAAAAATTGCTTTGCTTTGCTTTGCCCAGGGAAGCAGAGAGGCAGATTCTACATTGGCATAAGGAAGAATGTCCTCCTGAGAGCTGTCTGCCATTGGAAGGGGCTGCTTACCCCTGGAGGCCTTCAGGACGAGGCTGGATGGCCACTTGCTGCTGACTCTGTAGAGGGCAGGCAGCCGCTGAGGGCTCTTCCGTCTCTGAGATTCTGTGATTTTATGAAGCTCTGATCATAACTCTGGGGCATCATCTAGCCCAGCCTGTTCATTTTACAGATGAACAAACTGAGGCTCAGGCAGTGACTTTCCCAGGGTCACACGTACAGCAGGATTTGAACCCTGTCCTTGTATGCCTGTCAGTTACTCTTTCGAACTGTTTCCTCTACTTCAGTGCATCCTTATGTAATGCCCCTCTTGCTTAGAGCAGTTGTTAGATTGTAAGCTCCTTGCGGGCAGGGACTGTCTTTTGCCTCTTTTTGTATCCCCAGCACTTAGCACAGTGCCTGGTCCCTAGTAGGCTCTTAATAAGTGTTGATTGTTTGATTGGCAGTCATACAGAAGGGAGCTGACCCGTCCTCTACGAGTCTCCCTCCAGGAGAGTGGCGTTGCAGTGACCGCCTACAGTGCTGGTCGGCCAGCATTCCAGGCCTTTACAGTCTGTCTTGGTGTTTACGTTTTGTCTTCTCCCGGTGTTCTTTAGTGCCCATAAATGAGCCTGGTGGGGCTGCCCACGAAGCCCAGCGTACCTTCTGGGGTGGGTGCTGTGTGGTACAGCCTGGAAACCTGGCTTCAGTTCTGGCCACGTCAGAAGTTGCTATTTGATCTTGATCTTGGGCTCGGCCTCGTCTCTTCACACCCTCCCCCCCAGGCCTGAGTTTCCACATGTGTGAACTGGGGTGAATCATACCTGCCCACATTACAACATTGTAGCAAGGAGAAAATTTGGAAGGCATTTTGAAAAAAGCCGGAGAATTCTTTAAAAGCAGGAGGGGAGAGGGGGTGTTACTACTCTGAAGGCTACACGCAGCTCCCGTGTTATAGACTTCAGTTCAGTTTAGTGTTTGAAACCAGATTGGCATTACACCCTGTTGGCCAGCCTTCCTGTGGGGGAAACGCAGGCCTTCTTCAGGAAGCTGTGTGAAAGAGTGGCTCTGTTGTCATATTTGGAGTGGGGCAAGCCTGGGCCCAGATCTTCCCTCTCAATCTGTCAATCAATCAGTATTTATTAAGCACCTACTGTGAGCCAAGCACTGTGCTGTGCCATTGACTAACTGTGTGGGAATAGTACAGGGGGAAAGGCCCAGGAGTTAAAGTCAGAGCACCTGGCTGCTGCTATTTACCATCATGATAACTTTGGGCAGGACATTTAATCTCTTTAGGCCTCAGTTTCTTCCATCTATAAAATGAAGAAATGGGACTAGATGACTTTTGGGGTTCCTTCCAGCTCTAAATCTATGATTCTGTGAGCTTCTCAACCTTTTTTTCCTTAACCTTGAAAAGGTTTACCAGGCTCAAACCATAGTTATCTTGGGAAATCCTAAATGTTCGGTGAGACCCCCCTAGGCAAAGCACTGTGCAAACCTTAAGGCACTCCTTAAATGACCTGTTCTTGTTCTTAAGGAGGTCTTACTCTCTCGGACCCTGTTTTGAGTTCCTCAGGGACCGGAGATCTGCTTCCTTGGCCAGCATGAAGTGACTAGCACAGTCCGAGAACCCAGCCCCTCATTCCTTAGGTGAAGTGTGTTGCTCCTTCATTGGTCATTTCACCCCGACTCCCAGCATCACTGGCTAAGGAGCAGAACTCAGTGACTTGGCATGTAGATGATCACCAGTGGAAACCTACCAGTGTGTGGAGGCGTTCCGAATGCAGACTGGGGCCGGGCCTGAATCTGTAGGCTTAGTGCCAGCAGGACTTCCAAGTGGTCCAGGGTTGGTTTTGTATCTCCTCACATAGGCATTTTGAAATTCCTGGATCATAGCTTCGAGACCTTTGGCAATCATAATTTGTCGAACTGGAAGAGTTTCCTCGATGTCTATAATTATATTCCTTTGCCATTTCCTAGATCTCTTGGTGGCATGATGTAATGGTAAGAGTCTGTTAGTTTAAAAAAATCTGTGTCCGAGTCACGTCTCTGGCACTTACTAGCAAATCAAGAGGCAAGGCAGCATTTCTGAGCCTCGGTTTCCTCATCTGTGAAGGAGGGATACAACCATTGTATTACTTAGTCTGTCTTTCCTAACTGTGAGGAAAGAATTTTGTATCCCATTGGTGAGTTCCTCTTGGGGGTGGGGTCTCCATTTGGAAATGGGGGGATCCTTACCAGCCATCCTTCATTCCCTTCCCCACTCCAGTTCGACACCCCAGACTTTGCCTCCATACCTGAGCTGCCTTCTCACCTGGGAACTTCCTTCAGTATCTTGGCCCTTCTCATCCCCCAGGGCTCAGTTCAGTGCCTGGTATGTAGTAGGTGCTTAATAAGTGCTTGTTGCCTCCTACTTGCCTTAAAGCCTAAAGAAATCTGAGTTTCCATTTGTGCTGCATCGATGAGTGTATTGCACAGAAGAGACTGAGCCGTACTGGGCTGATAGACACTCCTATTTTATGGATTTTTCCTTTGCCTGGATTCTCATAAATGCTGGAGCCTTACAGTTTAACGTTTGATTATTCGTTGTGGTTTTTATTCCTTTTGTTTCTTGTCTATCGGTCTTGTCTGTCTCTAACCCTATTATAGGTTCCTCAAGGACAAGAGATTGTGTTACCTGCTTTCTTGGCCTGTCCTAAGTGACTAAGGCAGGCCCCTAATTCCTTATGAGAGGCTGGACAAGTCTCTGGCCTGGGCTGGTCCTCAGTGCCCTGCTCTGTATAATAGAGTGAAACTAGATAGTCTCTTAGGCCCTGTCTACCTCTAAAGGGCTATGACTCTCATTTTGGATTTGGTTTTTTATTATTGTTATTTCATTCTCAGCCTTGTCCCAGGAGGCTCCCTTCAAAGGAAAAAAGACTGAACCTGGAGTCAGGTGACCAGAGGTCCAAATCCTGTCAGTTACAACCCATGCAAGTCCACTTGACCTTTGTAGGCCTCAGTTTTCCCATCTGTAAAATGAGTTTGTTGGACTAGATGACCTTGGAAGTCCACTTCCGTGATTCTTTATACTGCACCCCCCCAACACCACCCCAAGTCTCACTAAACCCGTCTTTGTAAAAGAAAAAACATCCTTTTTTGCTAAAGGATCACACTTGTTTTGACGCAGCACATGAAATTGTTGGATACCATAGTCTACATACATGGCCCCTGTTGAGTGGAAGAAGATTGTGTTTTATAGCCAGTTCTCTAGGACTGAGGTTGTTCATTGAAATTCATCAGGTGTAGTATACAATTGTGAGTTCATTGATGAGCGTTAGGGTGGGACTTTGGATCTCCGTATTCTGATAGCACCATACCTGGACCCCAGGGATGCGATGCATGGTAAATCTGCCCAATGGCTGCTGGAGTGTGGTTATGGGGTAGAGGACTTTTTGGGGGGGGGTGTCAGAGAAAGTAATGGCATTCTTTATGTGCTCATAATGGTACTCTGTATCCAATGGACTGGAAAGACCATGAGTCATGGTGGAATTCTGGAGGGGGATGGTTTTAATGATGCTCAGTAGAGAGAACAGGGGTGGTAGGTAAGAAGGCTTAGAAGAGAAGTGCTAGGAAACTTAGAATATTAGGAGGGTTTTGTGTTGGTCAGGGATCAGACTTAGCACTCTGCTTAGCACTGGATAGGATTAGTACCAGCAAGGGAGGCAGTAATAGCACAGCGGTGGAAAGGGCATGAGATTTGAGGTCAGACGACTCGGGCTAAGTCTAGCTCTGTCTTTGATTGCTTGTGGGACCATGGGCCGATCACTCAGTTTCGTCATCTGTAAAGTGAGTGTGGTTTGGATGAGATGACTGCTAAGTCTCCTCCACACAATATGTGTATGTATGCATCCATTCATGCATGTATGTATGTATGTATGAGTTAGTATACATGACAAGTATAGGTATGCATATGCATATATACATAATATATGTATATATTCATGCATACATGTATATATGGACCACCAAGGGCCCCAAATTTGAGGGGAATATACACATATATATTTATGATGTGTGTTTATATATGCACATACACATATGCATAACACACAATACACGTGTGTATATAGGGACCATCAACAATCTAGAATTTGAGAACACATACCTGTATATATAGTATGTGTGTATGTGCATGTATATTTTCACACATACATATATACATACTGTGTATATATGGCGTGACGGAAGTCCAGATTCTGAGGGGAATACACACACAAACGTGTATATGTATATGTTTATATGCATGTATGTAACACATACACATTGTTGTTGTTTGGTCATGTCTGACTCTTTGTGACCCTGTAGACCTTGGCACACCAATACTGTCTGTGGGATTTTCTTGGCATGTCTACTGGAGGGGTTTGCCACTTGCTTCTCCAGTAGATTAAGGTAAACAGAGGTTAAGTGACTTACCCAGGGTCACACAGCTAGTCAGTGTCTGAGGCCAGGTTTAAACCTGGTTCTTCATGACTTCAGGACCAGTGCTCTATCCACTGAGCCATCTAGCTGCCTCTTGGTTTACATATACACATTTATACATATAAACGTATAAAAATATACATATGTATACACACACATATTCTCATCATTCTGTGAAAGGACAAGTTACAGCGGCTGACTCTTCCCTACTGTAAGGAAAAAACAAAACGTTTCAGTAACCATAATTGTTCAACGTGGAGCTGTTTGCTCGTGAGGTAGTGAATTCTGTCACTGGAGAAGTATTCAAGTAGAGATGTTAAGCATGTTGGGGATGCCATTCCTGGGCTGCCCGGGAGTTTGAACCAGAGAGCAGTTATAGCTATCCATTGAGAAAGAAGACAGTGCCTTGGGAGGTAGTGAGTGCTTCGTCACTGGAAGTATTCAGGCACAGGGCTGTGTGACCAGTCAGAGGTATTAAGAGAGGGGATTCCTGCATTGCGTGGGCATTGAACTGGGTGACCTCTGAGGTCCCTCCCGAGGCCCGGATAGTGTTTTCACTTGTCTTTAGAAGCTCAGCTCCTTGAGGGCAGGCTTTGTCTCTGTATCTCCAGCGCTTAATAAATACCACCGATTTTTGACTGTTTGACTGATTCAGTAATTATCTTCTTAGGCTTGGCAGTGGTACTGACATTTTAAAAATCTTGCAGCATTTCTTTAGCTATAGAGCTCCACGTATTGAGGAAAACTCTGTGTTCCCTCCTATTTGAAGCTCTCTGTAGTATGTCCTCAGACTGACGCATACATGGAGCTGTTTTCTTTTTCTTATTTTCCCCTGTGGTGATGTCCAGTTTTTGGAGTCAGTGTCTAGGTTGTGAGGCAGGGTGGGAGGGGAGCTGTTAGTTATCTGTGGGAAGGAATAAAATCTGCTTTTTGCAACAGCAAACATCTGCTTGCCTCTCAACCTTGTGTCAACGTGGCGTTGTTGAATAAGGAGGCGCTCCTGCCAGCCACAGGAAATGTGAAGGTCTTTGCTGCTTAACCTGGTAGCTGATTAATCAGCAAGTGTTTAATGAATGCCCACTGTGTGCAAAGACTGGCACTCACCCATCTGTGCTTGAGAAGACTTGGACAGTATCGTCCCATATGGGTGACCTGGGTTTGAAGGACAATAGACATTGATGGTGGCCCAGAAACAGTCTGGAAACTTAGAAACGTGAAGCCTGTATGTTTTAGCATGTTTGGAGAAATCAGATGTTGGCTTCCCTTAGCAGGTGGCAAGAAATTCATCGGGCAAACAAAAGATTAAAAGAAAATAATTGGAAAACGTTTCGGCCTCCCTCTGCACACCCTTCCACAATACAGTTTTCATATAGACTTAACAGAAAAACAAAGTTGCCGTAGAGGCCCCCATTCATTTCTTATTTTATAGAACATAAACTCATCAGTTTAGAGTCGGAAGGAATCTCAGATATCTGAGTGTTTCAGGGATCTCAGATTTCTTCAGTGTGGGTATTGCTGCCGCCATCACAGATCACCACACCACCTCTTAGTCTTTGTGAATTGATGTAGACCCCCCAGATTTTTTTCCTGGGTGGTCAACATGATGATGAGCCAGTCCTCAGATGATAGTCCTTTGGCAGGTTGCTGTCCTGAGCCTTTCTGGGCTGGTAGGACAGGCTACTGCTTGCATTCAGCTGGCACCATCTTTAAGAAACCATGTTCACCTTGGCGCTACGATGCTGCGTGGGAGGAGGGCTTTGGGGGAAGGCTCGGTAGGTAATGTGCATATAGACAGCTCAGCATCAGGTCAGGGTAGAGCTAGGGGAATTTATGACTTCTTATCAGGAAAGATTTCCAGGAGGGAGAAGGGAGAGGAGGAGGTGAGGTTTCTGAAGCCATGCAGAGGAGGAGAGAGCTTGCCAGGCTCAGGAGAATGAGCATAGTGGAGAAGAGGGCTGGACTTGGAGTCAAGAAGATCTGAGTTCATACCCTCCTTTTTTTCACTTGCTAGCTGTGTGACCCTTGACAAGTCAGTTCCCCTCTTACCTTCCTTCTCTTTCCCTGTCTGCACAGTGGGAATAATAGTCATTGTAGCACCTACCTCACGTGGTGTTTATGAGGCTTAACTGTGAGATAATGCATATGAAGCATAAATATACAAATTGTCAAGTGCTATGTAAATGTTAGTTATTGTTATTAAGGCCTGAATTTTTTTTTTAAAGATACAGGGTTGGTACAAATTGGGATTAAGACGGTTGCTGTCAATATTAAAAAAAGTAAACAAACCAAATTTTAATAAATGTCTTTGGCCCTGCATTGGGGACTCTGAAAGAGAACGTTTGATTTCTCTTCCTTGAGGAGCTTGATAATGATAGTAGTGATAATAGCTAGTATTTATATAGCTCTTTAACGTTTGTACAGCATTTTACAAATACAGTCTCATTCTATGTTTTGTGATACATTGTGAGAATCGAGGGAGATCACACTCGTAAAGCCCAATGTAAATGCCGGCTTATGACAACAACCCTATCCCCATTTTACACATGAGGAAACTGAGGCAGGTAGCGGTTAAATGACTTGCCCTGGGCTACGTAGCAAGTGAGATTTGAACTCATGCCTTCCAGACTCCAGGCCCAGCGTTCTGTTCACTGTACTACCTGGCTGTTTCATTGTCATAGATATAAGGTCCTTGTGGTATGGGGATACATTCAGCCAAGGTTAGAGAGTGATTCTAAGGTTTGGGCAGTGGTGAGTAGTCAGCATTCATTTGGGAATGGAAGGAATAAAATAATACACCCTCTAAATCCTCGGGGAATCTGTGGGAGGAGTCTTGAAGTGCAGTAGAATGGACCCTTTGGAGATTCCAGGTGATGACCGTCTGCCTTCTGTGCTAGCGTTTTTAGCAAAGGGAGACAGCAGGTTCTGTGTTCAAAATTGGAAGACCTGAGTTGTATTAAAAAAATTTTTTTCAAAATCTTGTGGAAGTGAATGTTGAAAACTAAAAATAAATTAATTAAAAAAATTTGTTCTGGGTCTGTGATTTCACCAATGTAGGGAGTTTTCAGTGAGGAAGCCCCCCTCAACTAAAGCAGATCAGAAATATCCCGCAGTTTATAGTCCTATTAAAATGTCTGAGAATTTAAGTGATCTGGTCACAGTTACAGTCACAGAGGTAAAGGCCTGGTCTCAAGGGTCAGGAAGAAGGAGGTTCCAGTCCTTCCTGTGGGCGATAACTATCTGTAAGATCATGACCAAGTCCCTGAACTTCTGAATGCTCCCTCAGATTCTAAGTTGCAAAGGAGGTGCTAATTTGTATCAGTGGAGGAAGTTTTCGTAGTGGGAGTTCCCAGATCAGTGAAATCAAAGGTCTAGAATTTGGAGGGAGGGAAACCATTTATTTATTATAATGAATAAAAATACCATTTGTCTTAAATGCAGTGACCAGTCCTGATGCCAGAAGGAAAATGATGAAATAAACTTCCTCTCTCAATAGAGAAGTGGTGGACTACAGGCAGTGAATGTTGTATATATTGTCAGATAAAATTTCTGTCGATTGTTTTTGCTTGATTTTTCCTCCTGTGTTACAAGGGAGAGTTTGGTTTATGGAAGGAGAGTATCAAAGGATATGATTGTGATATAAAAACAAAAGGTATCACGATGATTTTTTCCACACAAATGTTATCTGCCTTTACTTTAAAAAGTTTTTATTGATACGTTCTGTTTCTTATATTATCATAGTTATCCCAAGTATCCCTCCTCCCTCTCCTAGAGAATCATTTCATATAACTAATAGTATTTTTTAAAGTAGGGGAAAATCAGCATTACTGATGAATAGACTGAAAAAAGTCCAAAAGCATGTGTGATGTGTGACACCTGAGAACTTCCCGGCAACTTCCGCAAAGGGGTGGGTGGGGGAGGTGTCCTCTCATATCTCTTCAGTTGAGTCTTGGTTGATCTTTATAATTTTGTTATATTTATTTTTTATTTTGGGAGTTGTGACTGTTCTCTCCATTTACATTTTTGTAGTTACCGTATATATCATTTGCTTGGTTCAATACCAGTTCATTTAGATTTTTTCGTGTTTCTCTGTATTTATCACACACATCGCTTCTTACAGCGCAGTAGTATTCCGTTATATTCATGTACCACAATTTGTTTACCCATTTCCCAATTGATGGACATCCATCTTGTTTCCAGTTCTTTGCTATCACAGAACATGCTGCTATAAACATTTTGGTGTATGTATTTACAGACTTTATTCTTAATGATGACTTCCTTGGGATACAAACCCAATGATAGAGTCTCTGGTTCAAAGCGTGTGGACATTAGTCACTTTATTTGCACAATTCCAAATTGCTTTCCAAAACTGCCCTACCATTCCGCAGCTCCACCATAACATACTAATGTGCCTATCCTTCCACAACCCCTCCAGCATTGACGATTAGCATTTTTGTCATCTTTGCCAGTTTGCAGAGTGTAAGATGAAACCTCAGGGCTGTTTGGATTTGAAGTAGTGATACAGAACATTCTTTCATGTGGTTGTGAATACTTTGCAATTCTTTTAAGAACTGTTTGGTCATATCCTTTGACTACTTATCTATTGGGGAATCTGCCTTTCCTTTTAAAATAATATTTTAGGTTTTTCAAGGGGATACATAATAATATGATAGAGAGAGCCTTGGATTGAGAATAAGGCAGCTTGGGTTCTAGTCCATGTTCTTGTCGCTAATTAGCCTTGTGGCTTAAGTAAGTGATTTCATCTCTCTGGAATTTCATTGTTCCCAAGTAAAATGAGCTAGTTGGACCAGAAGAGTGCTAAGGTCCTGTCCGGTTCCAACATTTAGTCGTTCTAGTATTGTATATCCATAGAGATGAAGCAGTGCCCAGGATGTGGGCCTTTTCCCAGTATTGTTGAGATGTGTCATTGGTGCTCTAAATGGGATCACACACCCCAGAAAGCTTGGAGACCCAGAAGACTTAATGTGCTCTTAGTAGAGCTATGGATTGGTCTAGCTAGCCATTCTGGGAAGTAGTTTGGCACTATACCCCTCAAGTGAACAAACTGCATATGTGTTTTAACCCAGTGATACCACTGCTAGGCATATACTCCAAAGGGATAAAAGAGAGAGGAAAAGGACCGGCACGTACAAAAATATTTACAGCAGCTCTTTCTCTGTCGGCAAAGAACTGGTAAGAGGGTGCTCTTCAAATGGTGAAATTATGGTACGTGATATAATGGAATATTATTACGCTGTTAGAAGTGATGAAGGGGATGGTTTCAGAGAAACCTGAGAAGACTTATATGAACTGATACAGAGTGAAATGAGCAGAACCCAGAGAACAGTTTATGCAATAACAACAACATTGTAAAGAAAAACAGTTTTGGAAAGACTTAAGAATTGTGCCAACCAGGGTACCAGAAGACTGATGATGAAATATGCTTCCCATCTTTTTTCAGTCAGGTAATAAGCTGAAGATGCAGGAGGAGACATGCCTTTTTTTCTCTAACGTAGAAGTTACTTTACAGTTTGCTTTAGAATTGTTATGCTTTACATTTACATATCTGATACAAGGGGTAGTTTTTTAATTTCAAGTTTTGGGGGGAGAATTGAAGGGCATAGTGTTAGGGTTAGCAAAGTAAGAAAAAGAAAGAAAAGTGAGACAAGAGTAAGACAGTCTCACTGAGAGATTTTTAAGTACCCAGAAGAGAACAGAAGGAGGGTCAGTGGGACAGTTTTGAAAATGCCAGCTTGAATCTGTTGTACCCTAGAAGGAGGAACAGCCTGCGTGTGGTTCAGATTCTCAGCTGCATGAACAGCCCTCTTTCTTCCTTCTGCTTTGCATATAGAGGGCCCCATTTTGTTTAGTGTTTTAAGTTTAGGGGAAAAAATGAAATGAGCAAAACAAAATTAATGCCCTTCCAACCCCTAATTGGGCTTTCTCGCCTCTCAAACCTTGAACTCCTCCCTCCTGTCTGGGCAAGATCATCTCCACCGAGACACATGTGGTGAGTTTTGCTGTTGTTGTTTTTAAAGGAAAGCCAAAGGCGGGCCATCGCTGTTGGATTACAGACAAGGGCTGCGGTCTCCTCCTCCCCCGTGCCCTGTGTTTCCTGCTGCAAAGGAACTGGGGAGCTATGCCAGAAAAACCTGAGCTTTTGGAGGAGAGAGAGAGGAGAGGGCGAGGGAAGACAGAATTAGAGAGAGGGGAGGGAGAGAGAAGAGAGAATTAGAGAGAGGGGAAGGAGAGGGAGAGGACACAGGGAGGGGGTGGGGGAGAAGGAGAAGAGGCAGGGAGAAAGAAAAAGGGAAAAGAGAGAGAGAGAAGGGGAAGAGGCAAGAGAAAGAGAAAGGAGAGAAGAGGAAGAGAGGAGAGAGAGAGAGAGACAGACAGAGACAGCACGCGTGCTCTTTAACCCCAGCCTTCTCATCTTCCCCTCTCCAGGTCTCAGCTTCACTTCCTCATTTCTCTTGCTTCGTCTTTTGAGCATTTCCTTGTGGCTTCTCTGGGGTGTCCCTCCTCCTCTGTCTCCTCCTCACCCTCCACGTATAGCATGGACGGGAAGGGCTGTGGAGGCCCGGCAACCATCCAGTCTGTGGTTCGGTTCTGTGCTTTCAGCTGTTTCCTCAGGTCCTCAGTTTTTTCAGAGTGGACGTTGAAACTACATTGTAATTTGAAATTTCTTGGTGGGTTTCAACTCCTCTGATGGCCTAGTCACTAATTCCAGATGGATTGGGAATCCCTTTGCCTTTTACTCTTTTTGTCTCCTGGCATAGCCTATCTCTCCCCCCTCCTGGCACTGCCCATCTCCTCCCTGGCACCACCTACCTCTCCCCCTTTCCTGGTACTGCCCACCTCTCCCCCATTCCTGGCACCACCCACCTCTCCTGCCCTCCTGGCACAACCCACCTCTACCCCCTCCTGGCACTGCCCATCTCTCCCAGCTCCTGGCACAGCCCACCTTTCCCCCCCTGGCATCGCCCACCACTCCCCCCCCTTCTGGCACTACCTACCTTCCCCCTTTCCTGGCACTGCCCACTTCTCCCTGGCACAGCCCATCTGTCCTGCCCTCCTGGCACAACCCACCTGTGTCCCCTTCTGGCACCGTCCACCTCTCCCACCTTCCTGGCACAGCCCACTTCTCCCCCCCCCCTGGCACAGCCCACTTCTCCCCCCCTCCTGGCACCACCCACCTCTCCCACCTTCCTGGCACAGCCCATTCTCCTCCCTCCTTTCTAGCAGAAAAAAAAGGACAAGAATTTCTCAGATCACAGTTATCTCTCAGCCTGTTGAACAGACAGAGTGGCCCCACGGAGCCCTGACCCACTTGTCTTACCTCAAATAGAGGTTTAAATTAGGAACTTTAATCTGTAAGAGGCTTATAGCCCGCTATGTGGCCAGCCGTTCCTGGGCTCCCATGTGGGTGGCATCATGGCCTTGGGTCTCATCTGGGTCTTGCTCTACTGCTTTTGGGTTGGGAAGATCTCAGGGTTGGGTAGTGGGTTCCATCACAGGGGAAGCTTCGCACAGTGGAGTTTACCGAAGTTGGAGTCTGGAGTAGCAGAGGAAACAGGACGCTTGTGGGCTTTTGGAACCTGCAGGGGTGAGAGGTGGGGGTGGTTCTGTAAGATAGCATCATTGGAGCTAATTCAGTACAACAAAAATATTTGCCTACTATATACAAAACCCTGGATTTAGGGGCTGGGATAAAAAGACAAAAATGAAGCCATTCCTGCCCTCAAGGGGCTTATATTCTACTGGGGAATATAACAAAATAATAATAACTGGCATTTATGTGCTTTCACTTTTACATAAAACTTTACATACTTTATTTTATATTACCTTTACAACAACTCTACAAGGTAGATCTCTACAGGTATTATTATAACCATGTTGCAGATGAGCAAACTGAAGCTCAGTGACTTACCCAGGGCCACACAGTCTGAGGCAGCAGTCAAACCCCGCTCTTTCTGAGTACGAGGTAATTTGAGGTTGTGGAGAGCAGCTAGGCGATGTAGTAGATTATGGAAGCCCTGAGTTTGAATTCTATCTCAAACACTTATTAGCCGTGTGACCCTGGGCAAGTCACTTGTATACTCTCAGCCTCAGTCTAACTCATCTGTAAAATGGGGATAATAATAGTTTCTACTTCCCAGGGTTATTGTGAGGATAAAGTGAGATTTGTCAAGTGCTTTGCAGACCTTAAAGCACTATGTAAATGGTAGTTATTTAGTTATTATTACTGTTGCTGCTGCTATGGCTATTACTACTGCTACCTCATGGAAGGGTCAGGAAAGGTTTCCTCTAGGAGGTAGCCAGTGAGCTGAGCTTTGAGGGGAGAAATAGATTCTGAGAGGCTAAGAGGAGGAGGAAGTTCATTCCCAGCAGTGGGGTTGACCATTGTGAGTGCCCAGAGCCTGGAAGCGTGGACATAGAGAAGTGGAGGGACCTTTGAGGTTACCCAGTCCAAAGCCTGTATTTTACAGTGGGGAAACCAGAGTTCATTGCGGTTACATTACTACAAGGTCACATGGGGAGGAGGTGACAGCTGGATTGAAACCCAGGTCCCTCCCCAGACTCCAAACCTCACACTCTTTCCACTTTACCAGGCCAAATGCCGAGTTCAGGGCCACTTTGGCCAGAATCACATCATGAAACTCAGTTCAGGAATTTTCCTTCAGTCGATCCCCAAGCATTTATTAGATGGATTTATTATTAATTGTAATATCATCATTATTAATCATAATATTATCAATCATTATTAATATGATTTATTATTTATTAAGCACTTATTTCAGGAATTTTCTCTCAATCAATCCATAAGCATTTATTAGATTGATAGATAAAGCATTTATTAAGCAGTTACTATGTACCGGACAGTGCACTAAGTGCTAGGAATACAAATTTAAGCAAGAATTACAACACATAAAAGGGAACAGAAAAGCTGGGGGTGGGGGTGGTGTTTCAAAGGAGAGAAGCCTTTCATTTTATCTAAATTTATCGGTGTTCAGCAGCTGTTCATCAGGCCCCTGTTCTGGTTGCATCCCGTCCTGTACTAAGCACTACAGAGAGGAGAAGAGAGAAGTACAGGGTATCCCACAAGTCTTAGTGTAGTTTTACGCCATTGAAGCTTTGGGACACCCTGCTCTCTCTTTGCCCTGGAGGAGTCTGCAGCCCAGAGGGCAGAGACGATAATCTCCTACGTCATTGTTCACTTTCAGCAAATGTTTTTAATAAAAATAATAAATTAAAGAGCTAAAATTTCCATATCATTCCATCACCATGCATTTATTGAGCACCTACTGTGTGCCAGGCACTGTATGAGGCACTGAGGAGATTAGTACAAACAGTGCTTTCCACATATGTGTGTTTTCTCCCCTCCCTGAGTATCAGCTAGATGCGAACGAGGGATGTCTTACTCTTCTCTGTTTGTACCTCCAGGTTTCACCACAGTGATTGGCATATGGTAGGTGCTTAATCAATGGTTTCTTTCATAGTCTCTCTCATTGAATCCTCACAGCAGCCCTGTGAGGTAAGAACCACACAGGTGGTTCCCACTTTGCAGATTAGAGAATTGAGGCTGAGAGTTAAGTGACTTGTTCATGGTCATGTAGTTGGCATGTGGCAGAGGCAAGATTTATATAAGCCTGTCATAATAGTAACAATAATAATAGCTAACATTTATATAGCACCTGCTGTGTGCCAAGCTCTGTGCTAAATGCTTTATAATTATGATCTCATTTGATCCTCGCAACAACCTTGGTAGGTAGATGCTGTTACTATCCCCATTTTTCATTTGAGGAAACTGAGGCAGAGGTTAAGAATTTGCCCAGGGTCACACAGCAAATGCCAGAGGCTGGATTTGCACTCAGGTCTTCCTGACTCCAAGGCTGGAGCTCTACCTAAGGGTCTCAGAATTGGAAGGGGCCTCAGAGACCATGTGGTCCCACCCGTACACGAACAAAGATCCTTTCTACCACATAGCCTGCTGCCTCATTTTGCCAAAAGTGCTGAAACCTTCATCCCTCAGGCTTGTCCAAAGTCCCATATTAACTTAATGTCAGCGCCTGACCTAGAATCCAACTTTCCTGCTCCTTAGTTTGGTGCTGCTACATGACGCTGCCTCTTTTAAGCCAAATAGCCATGGCCCGATTTCCATCCATCAGTCATTCAGTCAATAAGCATTTATCAAGTGCCTACTATATGCCAAGCATCATACGACAAAAGGTAAAAGAGCCTGCCCTCTAGGACCTTGCAGTCTAATGAGAAAGGCACCATGCAGACGACTCTGTACAAACAAAATCCATACAGAATAAGCAGGAGATAATCAACAGAGGGCAGGCAGTGGCATTTAAGGGGGAGCCCCTCGATACCCCCTAGGACAGGCACTTCTTGCTGAGACTCCCACGGGCGGTCTGAGCCCAAGGCAGGCCCCTCCCTGCCCCTCCCTGCACCTCGCTGGTCAGATGTATGGCTGAGTCCTCAACTAGAGCTGACTGTGGAGAATCCCAAGTCCTGAAACCCTCAGCCATTGCTCCCTTTCTGGATGCTTCTAGTTCCAGTCACCCTTCTTTTACCAAACTTCCAGTGAGATGGCAAATTCACAAGTTACACAGAGAATATAAAAGAATCATTGTGTTAACAAAATATTTATATTTCCATTGACTACCTGGACGGCTGTCAAGCTTTATTTAAGTCAACAAGCCAAGTCAGGGCAGCAAGCATTTATTTAGTCATGTGTTAAGTGTGGGGGATACAAAGAAAGGCAGAAACGTGGTCCCTGCCCTCAGGAAGTTTATAGTCTGATGAGAGAGACAAACAGGTAAATAACTATGTGCAAACAAAAAACATACAGGGTAAATTGGAGGGAATCTCAGAGGGAAAGCATGAGCAGTGCTGGGGACTGTGATCTTTCTAAATAAATCCTATTTTCCCTAGGGACCCCTGCAGCCGTAGCCCAGTACCCCCTGGCATGTCTGAATACAGACTTTGCCTTCCCTTGTGGGTTCCCAGGACAGAATGAAAGGGACTGCTGGTCCTCAGAACTCACTGGATGGGCAGCTTCTGGTGACCTGGGCATAAGATGGATTATAAACCATCTCGTTCCCCCTTCGCCAGCCAATCAGGAGACTACCTGATATCTGACTGCTGTAAAGGTCCTGCAAAAATAAAAGTGATACCTGCTCATTCTTATGTTTTCCACTGTTGTAGACTGTAGTCCCTCTGCGCCCTAGCAAACATTTTCCACATTACTGAGTCAAAAATTTCATTAGCCAGTAGCCAACACTGTTGATGGAGACCCTTTCCACACCTTGCTAGGCTAGTCCCCTATTAACAGCTGCATAGTACGTAACTAAGCCTGCCCTTCCAGCATTCCCAGCCTCATAGAACCTCCTAACTCAAATATTCTTAACTTGGTGTGCATGGACTTTAAAAAAAATTTTTTTTGATAACTGCATTTTAATATAATTGAGTTCCTTTGTAATCCTGTGTATTTTATTTTATGCGTTTAAAAACATCATTCGGGAAAGGGGTCTATAGGCTTGGTCTGTAGTCAGTCTATGGTCCATAGGTCCATAGGTAGTCCATGAGTTCAAATCTGGTCTCATACTTTTACTAGCTATGTGACCCTGGGCAAGTCCCTTAACCCCTATTGCCTCAAAAAAAAAAAAAAAAAAAAGGAAAAAAAAGAATCATAGTATAGAGACTACCATCAAGAAGCTGGAGTCACCGCCATGCTATGTAAGGCATGGGAATGCTTGTCCATATCTAGAATTATGTAATTCCATGAGTTTACAGTTTATTGCAACCTTTTGTCTCCACAAAGTCCTGAAAGGCACTCGATTTCCCACCATCTGCTGTTCCTTTTTCTTTTATTCTTTGGTTTCTCATGGTGGATTTTTGTGAATGGCCTGAACCAAGGCTCTTCAGTAGGAACCTTGACCTCTATCTCTTTCATCTCATACAGTGGGACTCCAGCCTCACTCTTCTCTGTTTGGGGTGGGCCAAGGGGAGAAGGGCAGAGGGAAGCCTTGTGATTTTAAAGCACAGGACGGAGAAAGTCTCGTTGGTTCTCTCATCCCCTACCACCTTGACCCGCGGTGGCCGCGCTATGATGGGGCTCCTTGGCCATTCCCAGGGCCCCATGAGGAATCCGACCTTGGCTAATCTTCATCTTGGCTGCTGTCTTCCCAGTCCTCCCCACTCCTCCTCCCTTTTCTTGCTTTTGGTCCTTGGCCTTGGTGGGAGAGGGGGAAGGTCATATGGGGTTGTCCTGGTTCTGCCCAAAGCCCTGTCCTCAGGTGAATTTGAAGTGGACACGAAAGGCTCAACTGTTTGGGTGGCTGGGAGCAGCCCTAAATTTAGCAAATATGTCGCCAGTGGGGGTCCAGCCTCGGCGAGCCAAACCTAGCGCTGGGTGGACGAGATTTATAGCCAGAGACTTGGTCAACGTTGCCTCTGCCTGGGTGAGTATGCGGTGGCTCATGACCTTTTAGTATCTCAGGCACCAGAAACCTTTCAGCCCCCAAGGCTTGGCAGACCTAAGGCTTCTTCTCCTGCCTAGATGAGGCCCTTCTATCCCAAAATACATCCCTATCAGGAGGTGTCTGAGATGCATCACTTCTTTGCCTTAAAACTGATCTACACATATTTTATCTGCTTGTCCAAATCTGTGTTGGGATCAGAGGACATGATATCATGTGTGTGATTCCCTTTATGTAACCCCCAACATGGGAGAGAAAGTTTTAGGATGGTGGAAATGAATGGAAGAGAGGGAAAAGTGGGACTGATTAGTAGAGACAGAGTCACATGTTTAGAGTTGGAAGGGGCCTTAGAGGCTAGTTGGCAAGTCAACATGCATTTATTTCTTATATTTAATTTTTATTTAAATTTTTAGAAACAAAAATTTTTAACATTTGTTTTTTTTTTAAATTTTGAGTTCCAGATTCTCTTCTTACCCCCTCCTTGAGAAGACAAGCAATTTGATATAGCTGATACATATACAGTTATGCAAAACATTCCCATATTAGCCTTCAACTTGCATTTATTAAGCAATTAATAAATTATAAATATATTTATAATATATAATATATACATATTATATATTAAATAAATTAAATAAATAATTATAATTATGTGTCAGGAACTGTGCTAAGCACTTGGGACTCAAAGAAAAGTGAAAACAGGGTCCCTGCCCTCAGGGAGCTCCCATTCTAATGGTGGAGACGATGTATAAATGACTATGGACAAACCAGATATATCCAGGCAGAGTTGGAGGTAACCTCAGAAGGAAGGCAGCTGAGTCTAGCTCTGTCATGTTACATGTGAGGCAGCTGAGAATGAGAGGTTCGGTGACTTTCGCAGGGTTTTAAGTTTGTAAAGCAGGATTCAGACGCATGTCTTCATACCTTTAATTCTATCCACTACCACTCCCAATTGCTTTAAGACTTGTGAGAGAGAGAGAGAGAGCAGCAACACATTTCTCAGGGCCTTGACCAAATCTGTGATTTGGGGGGAGATGCAAGGTGCAGCAGGTCCGGGGGCGTAGCAGAAAGATCAGGCCGTCTCTTAGGAGGGATCAGCCCTCCCGCCTTGATGTGAAGGATTGGGATCTTGGAGATGGCTGTCAGTGATGTAGAGACCGCCTGTGAGAGGTTCAGGAACATTTTCGTGCATCTTGATTTTTTATTAACCCTTGTATTCAACACTGCAGTCATCCCTTGTTCTCATCCCTCCAGTGGACTCCCTTCTCTTCTCCCGTCTCTGTCTGTGGACATCCCTCTCTTCAGGACCCAGTCAGCTACCACCCCCTTCATGCAGTCTTCTATTATGTCCTGCCCCCTACCTGGCAGAAAAATGTTTTCTGTCTCAGATTTTTCAGTACTTTGTATTTCCCTTGAAATTATTTGTTTGCAGGCTTTCTCCTGCTTTTAGATTGTAAACTCCTTGAGGGAGTCTTTGTGAATCCTTAACCCCTACCTTAGTGCATCCTGCAACTAGGTACCTAATCCATGTTTATGCAACTGAACTGAATCCAGGGTCCGGAGGAACATGATACTGGTCCCCAAAGGAAAGTGGACAACTTAGTTCTGAAAGAATTCCCCAGGCCCTTGTGCCCAGGAACTTCTGGGCCACACCCACTGCTGTCTTCTTGCTGGTGAGACTGCTCCTAGGCCAGGCCAGACAAGAGAAATTAGATGTCTCCCAAGGAAGGTACTTGAAATTTTCCTAGACATGGGAGGATTGTTAATTTGTAGGATTCAATTCAGCAAGCAGCTGCTTAAGCACCCGGGCTCTCTGCAAGTCATTGTGCTAGCTGATGGGGAATGAAGCATTAAAAAAGAAAGAGAGAGAGAGAGAGAAAGAAAAAGAAAGAAAGAAAGAAAGAAAGAACGAACGAACAGCATTCCCCTCAAGGAGAAGGGGATCCACTGAGTGGTACGACATGCAAACATATGAGTAGATAAAGATGATTTAAGGAGGGGGAGGGCACTAAGATCTAAGGGAATCAGGAAAGATTTCCCACGTAACCTGGCTCCTGAGACAAACCTTGATGGAAATTTTACATTTCTACGAGGCAGATGTGTAGAGGGAGTGTATTCTTGGCATAGGGTACAGCCTATGCAAAGGCATGGGGGTGGGAGATGAAAGAAGCTAGTTTGGCTGAAATGTCAAGCAAGTAAAAGGATGTTATTTGTAAGTCTGGAACGGCGGGCTAGGCCCAGATTGTGAAGGGCTTTTAATGATAAGCTGAGAAATTTGTATTTTATTCAATCAGCAAGCGTTTATTAATTGCCCGCTATGTGTCAGGCACTGTGCTAAGCACTGAGGATACAAAGACAGAAGTCCCTGCCTTTTAGAAGTTCCCAGTCTAGTTGGGCTAGACAACATGTACGTAAGTAGGTATATACATGTATAAATAAAATACAGGGAAATTTTGGGAGGAAGGCGCTAGCATCTTGGAAGATCTAGAAAGGTATTATAGATCAATTTTGTTGTTATTTAGTCATTTCAGTCATGTTCAACTCTTCATGACCCCATTTGGGGTTTTCTTGGCAAAGATACTGGAGTGGTTTGCCATTTCCTTCTCCAACTCATTTTGTAGATGAGGATACTGAGCCCTAGAGAGGTAATGTGACCTGACCAGTTGTGGCAGGGGTGACATTTGAACCCAAGGTCCTCCAATTCCAATAGGAGATAAGTCCTACTATAACACACAACCTCCTGCTCCTGGTCCCAGATTGGCTTCTCCTCACCACCCAGCACTGTCCTTGCCTGCCTTTCTTCTAGGTCCAGTTGGTGCGGGTCCACAATGTGCACATAGATTTTTTAGAGGAGTCTAAACTAAAGATTTATGAGCTGAAACCAAACATAATTAGGGAAATAAATGTACTGCAAAAAAAAGTATTCTTATACTGTGTTGATTTGACTACAGACTACCTCCAAATATAGGCCATACTTCTAAAATGGTAGAAAGGAAAGAAGGAAGGGAAGAAAGGATTGATTTATTAAGCACCTACTATGTGCCTGACACTGTACTAAGTGCTTTACAATTATGATCTCATTTTATCCGCACAGCAACCTTGGGAGGTAGGTGCTATTATAATCTCCATTGTACTGAGGAGGAAACTGAGGCTGAGAGCAGTTAAGTTACTTGCCCACCGTAGTAAGTATCTGAGGCAGGATTTGAACTCAAGTCTTTCTTACTCCAGGCCCAGCACTCTGTCTGCTGTGCCACCTCCATATCTGAAAAAAAAATGCATAGGTGTACACTAAAGCAGGCCTGCACAACCTGCAGCCCGTGGGCCATAAGCGACCTGTGGGCACGCCAAAGAATTTTGGGTGGCCTGCCAAAATTCTAAAGGATGTGTTCTTCTACGTTTTTTGTAGGCCGAAGGAAATCCTTTGGCGGGCCACAGGCTGTGCAGGCCTGCAGTAAAGAGCAACACAGATTATAAACCATGCTAAAGAAGTAGTAGTAGTAGTAGTAGTAGTAGTAGTAGTAGTAGTAGTAGTAGTAGTAGTAGTAGTAGTAGTAGTAGTAATAACAGTAACAGTAGTAGTAGTAGTAGTAGTAACAGTAGTAGTAGTAGTAGTAGTAGTAGTAGTAGTAACAGTAGTAACAGTATTAATAGTAGTAGCAGTAGTAGCAGCAGCAGCTGCTAACACATATATAGCACCTCCTATGTGCCAAACACCGTGCTAAGAGCTTTATAATGATTATCTCACTTGATCCTCACAACAACCCTGGAAAGTAGGCTCTATTTTAAATACCCATTTTACAGATGAGGAAACCCACACAAATGGAGATTGTGACTCGCCCAGGGATACATAGCTAGTAAAAGTCAGAGACCCAGATCTGAACTCGGGTTCTTCCTGGCTCCAGATCCAGTACTCTCTCTACTGTGCCACCTTGATGCTTGGGGGAAAAACAAAACAAAACAAAACCAAAAAATCCCTGAGTATACACTTAAGAATGATACAGATTGTAGGCCATGCTCAGGTTTGATACAAACCCGATTTGGCAGATGTGGCCTCTTTTTGAACCCAGGCAGTGGTTGACTTTGAGGCATCCCATCTGTATGTCCTTCCCCAGTTTTCCAGAGATTTTCCTCCCCTCACCCCTGGGAGGCCGGTCCTGTGAGTATTGTTATGCCTGTTTCATTGAGGGGGCACTGAAGTTGTTGAGATGGAAGGCACCAGCCCAGGACTAGACAGATGGTGAGTGATGGAGCCAGGGGTAGAGCTCTCATCACGGGGCTCCATGGAGTCACTCATGCCCTGCGTTCTTCCTGTTAGACTGTGGTTGACTTATAAGCAAGCACCTCTTGTCCTCACCCTCCTTCTTCCTCAGATGGCAGGATCATCGATTTGATATATCTAGTCCAACCTTCTCATTTACAAATGAGGAGAGGGAAGTTCAGTGACTTGCCCAAGGACATATAGGCAGCAAGCATTGGAGGTGGGATTTGAACCCAGGTCCCTGTGGTTTCTGACCCAGGGGTCTTTCCACCATACCAGGATCTCACATAGCATACTCCATTTTATACTTCTCCAGTGTACTTATTTTACACGATGTTCTAACAGTCTACTGCACTTAGACTTTGGGTACAAGATTTATTAATGTCAGTGGTGCCAGGCTTAGAATCAGGAACACTCCTCTTCCTGAGTTCAGATCTGGCTTCGGACACTTACTAGCCATATGACCTTGGGCAAATCACTTAACCCTGTTTGCCTCAGTTTCCTCATCTGTGAAATGAGTTGGAGAAGGAAATGGCAAACCACTCTAGTATCTCTGCCAAGAAAACCCCAAAAGGAGTCACAAAGAGTCAGACATGACTGAAATACGACTGAACAGCAACAATGATTTATCATTAACTGTGTTTATGTCTTGTTCCCGTCTTATGGTAGACTGTGACCTTCAGGAAGGTTTAATGGAAAGGGTGCTGGAGCTAGAAATGTGAGACCTGAGGGTTCAAATCCTCCCTCGGACAAGTCACTTCTCAGTTTCTTTGTCTACACAATCGGAACAATAGTACTCATACTCCCTTTTTTCAGAGTTGTTTTGAGGTAAGTACTTTGCTAACCTTACAGTACTGTCAAAATGGGAGTAGATATTATTTTATAAAATTTGTCATTCCCCCTAGCAATGGGCACCTGTTTGGTGCTGTCTTTGTTGCTTTTGAATGGTATTGATAATTGAGAGCTGATTGTACAGTGAAGCCTCTGTATTTTTAGGGTGTACGTTCACAGTTTCTCTTATCTCCAAGATCTCTTCCAGCTCTAAGATGCCACGGTTCTATTTGCGTAAAAACGATTATAGCAGTGTTTGTGGCTCAGGGACCCGGGTTCCAAGCTGTTCCCGATTTGCAACCAGAGTAGCAAGAGTTCCAGAGCTTTCTCCAAGGTATGGTAAATATTTAAATGAATCCATCTGTGTAAATATAATCATCCCATTCGGAAAGTCACACATACTGTAAGAGCCTCCGGGTAATCCCAGCTGCCCTCCTCCTGTCCCAGCCAGGATCAGAGCTTGCCTGCAGGCCCGGTCAGCTGCCAGTCATTCCCCTGGGTGAACCTGAGCATCCACACCCAGGCATTAGTTTCGGCCCTGGCAGGAAGGATAAAAAGAGCCTGTGGGGTAGACAGTCCCTGCCTTAGAGTCAGGCTGTCTTCCAGTATCTGATTATTAAGACTTGACCAACCCAAATTATTGGCTTCTGAGTCCTCTTCTCACCTTGGCCAAGACCTGATTGTTACTTCCCACCTTGGCCAAAACATGATTGTTATTTCCCACCTTGGCCAAGACATGATTGTTATTTCCCACCTTGGCCATCTCCTTTGGCTTTCAGACACTTGCCCTGGTTCACCCTCTAGCAAACAGTTCTCAAGTTGGAAAGTCTGCCCAAGGATATAGAGAAAACTTCAAACATATGAATGTGGTACTTGGGAAATAAGCCCTTTACTGTTTATGGCAAAGAGGCTGGTTTGGTAAAGAAAGATTCAGCTGCTTTCTAGTTTCTGAAGTGTGGCAGGATAGAGATTATAAATGCAATTATGCCATTTAGATCCCAAGAACAGAGATAACGAAATTACCACATCCTATTGGCGTTGGCTGTTGGACTGTACTTAGCAGTGAGACTGAACAAAATGTTCGTTTTCCTTGTATTTTTCTAAGCTCATTTTCTTTATAAGCTTTAAACATCTCAATTCGTGTTGTTAACTAGGAATCTAACCCCTGTGAATATGGATCTTCTCCAAATGGCTTCAGGAAGGCTCTGCCATGCTGTGGCAGAATTATGGCTCTGCCATAGCTGTATGACCTTGAGAAGTCATTTTCTCACTCGGCCTCAGTTTCCTCATATGTAAAGTGAGGCAGTTGGATTTGATGGTAGTTTGAAGACTGGAAGGATGGTGGCGCCTTGATGGAAATGAGGATGCTTACCCAAGGGGTGGGTTTGGGGAAAAAGATGGTAAGTTGAGTTTTGGCCATGTTGAGTTTGAGATGCCCGTGGCACATCTCGTTTGAACTATTCAGTAAGATTTTGGAGATAGGTGATTGGAGCTCAGGTGAGGGGCTAGGGATATGTATGTGTCTGGAAGTCTCCTTCTTAGAGATGGTAATTAGACCCATAGGAACTGATGGAGTCCCTGAGTGAGAGGGAGGAAAGAAGAGGGCAGAGGACAGAGCTTTGGGGAACACCCATGGTTTATGAGTGGGAGGGCTCATGATGATGAACCAGGAAAACTGTGGTCAGACAGGTGGGAAAGAAGCAGAGAGGGCAGGGTCAGGAGAAACTAAACCATTTGCTATTTATTCTCTGTATGTGTGCGTATGTGTATAATATATGCCATATATCTATACCTGTTTGCCATATAGATGCCATATGTCTATTTGCCATATATATTCACAAGTATATGTATGTAGATATATTTGTCTATCATTTCTGTATATATACATACATATATATATACACACACACACACATATGTATATATTTGTGTGAGGCAACTAGACAGTATAGTGGATTGAGCTCCAGACTTGGAGCCAGAAGAAGATCTGAGTTCAAATCTTGCCTCAGGTCACTAGCTTGTGATCCTGGGCAAGTCATCTGCTACCTGACTCAGTTTTCTCATTTGTAAAATGGGAATAATAGTAGTGCCCACCTTGCAGGGATATCATGAGAATCAAATGAGATAATAATAGAGTACATAATTGTAATTGTAATAGTAATTATAACTACAGTAATTGTAAGTGCTTAGCACAGTGCCTGGCCCATATGTTGTATAAATGTCGTCTATTAGGAGATGGTGCCTGATTTGGATCTTGAAGGAATTTAGGGCTTCTAAGAGACCGAGGTTGTAGGAAAGCGGAGGCTTGGAGGTATGACACAGAGTTTTGTATATGGGAGACAAGCAGTAGGCTGGTGTGGCTGGAACATAGCGCATTTGAAGGAATGTGAGAGTTCTGGAAAGGTAGGCCAGAGCCAGTTTTTGAAGGGTATTCAATACAAAAGAGGCAGCTAGATGTCCCAGTGGATAGAGCACTGGGCCTGGAGTCAGGAAGACTTATCTTGAGTTCAAATCCATCCTCAGACTAGCTGTGTGACCCTCGGCAAGTCACTTCCCCCTGTTTGACTCAGTTTCCTCATCTGTAAAATGAGCTAAAGAAGAAAATGGCAAACCACTCCAGCATCTCTGCCAAGAAAATCCCAAATGGAGTCACAGAGAGTCAGACACAACTGAAAAATGACCGAACAAAAAAATGCAAAAGGAGTTTCTCTTTCACCCTAGAGGTAGTAGGGAGCCAGTGAAACTTCTTGAAGGGTAGTGGTGTATGCAGACCTTGGCTTGAGGGAAGTGGTTTTGGCACCTTTTTGGCAAGTGGAAAGGAAAGGGGAGAGACCAGAGGCAGCCAGGCCATCAGAAGCCCCGCTTCCCCTCTTTAGCGCTGGTCTCCAACTCTGTGCCACTCAGTCAGTCAGTCAGCATTTACCAGGTGCCTCCTGTGTGCCAGGCATGCCTGGCTCCCATGTGACTTTTCCTGAGGGGAGTTTGGGAAGCAGCAGTTTGGTTTGTGAGGGGGCCCTGCAGCCACCGCCCAGCAGGACTGAGCAGAGGAGGAAAGGCAGGTTGGCCCTCCTTGTTCAGGTTGCTGGGGCAGTGCCACTGTGCTGCCCTTTGGCAGGCCGTGGCTCACGTCCATCCTGCTGATTAATGCCCGCTCTGGAGCTGTCTCCATTCCGGCTCCATTTCTGATCTCCTGCCTCGTTCTGTCTGCCCAGACTCCTGCAGGGGCGGGGGTGTGCTTTGATTGGATTGGCTCCCCTCGCGCAGAGTTCGTGTTCCGTCTACATGGATCCTTCATTTACATTCCGCCTGGGATTGTGCTTGGGCACTTTCCTGGAGATAAACAGCAGCTAGGCACACTGGGATGTAGTTAGCCAAAAAAAATTTTTTTAAAGTCTCTTTCCAGTGCTTCCTAGAGATTGCCATCCTACTTTTAAAAAATCTATTTATCTGTCATCTATCTATCCATCCTCATCTGTCATTTATCTGAGTTTTTGTCTGTTTGTCCATCTGTCTGTTCATCCATGTATGTATGTAGGCATCCACATATGTCTCTTATGTATCCCTGCATCTATCCGTCCATCTGTATATATGTGTGTGTATCCATGTATGTATCTGTCTGTCCACGTATCCATCTATCCATGTGTCCTACATATGTCCATGTTTCTGTCTACCTGTCCATGCATGTATGCATGTATATATGTTTCTGTCCATGTATGTATCCATCTATCTATCCATGTATGTATGTGTCTATCCATGTATCTATCCATCCATGTATCTAGATATGTATGCCCATGTATCTATCCACCTGTCCGTGTATATTTGAATGCGTATATGTATCTGGCTGTCTGTCCATGTATGTGTATATCCATCAGTCGGTCTATGTCTATGTATGTCCATGTATGCAGCCACCTGTCAATGTATTTCTACATGTATGTATGTATCTGTCCATGTATATATGTATCCATCTATCCATCTATCTGTCTCTCTGTCCGTCTGTCTGTCACTCTATGTATCCATCCATCTATCCATCACAGTGTGAGAGAAAGAGAGAGAAGAGAGAAAGGGGAAGACAGAGAGAGAGGGAGCATGCACAAATGTCACAGCTGTTTCTGTTCCAGGTTTTTGTTCTCTTCGCGTTCGAGTGGGAGACTGCTGAGGAGAAGGGATGGCGGTGGAAACAGGAGTGGCAGCCACCCACGAGTCCTCTGCACTGACCCTCCCTGCAGTTCCAGGGGGCAGTCCTAGGACAGTTTGTTCTTAATTTTCCAGGAACTGATTGTCCAGCACAGGCATCAGTGGGACTCAGATGACGCCTCAAGCCACGCGCATCTCTTTCTCATCCAGCTCAGCTTAGCAAATACCTGCTGCGTAGTAGCCTAGCGTGGGGAAAGGAGCACTTGATTCGTTTGTAGCCAGGAACCTGGGTTTGAATCTCAGCTCTGACCTTTATCTCCTTTGTGACTTTGGTCAAGTGTCAGTATACTTCTTTAAAATGGAGATCATAGTCCTTGGGGGGGGTTGTATGTGGGGAGGGTAGTGTTCCTAACAGGAATGTGGGCGGGCAGGGGGTATCCAGGAAGGCCTTGGGCAGGAGGTTGCCCTTGAGCCAATGAAGCTAGGGATTCCGAGAGGCAGAAAGAGTACTGTTTTGGAATCAGAAGACCTGGATTCAGATTCTGGCTGTTATTTACTCTCTGTGTGACACTGGGTAAATCACTTAACTTCTGTTTGCCTTAGTTTCCTCTTCTGTAAAATGGTAGGGCTAATAAAATAAGGAGGTTGAGCTAGGGCCCCTCTTCAGCCCTAAGTGCCATGGTCCTATATTATAATGTTTATTGAGTGAGTGAATGAGCATTACCTTGGAATTAGGGTGGGTGGGTCATGATAAAAAGGAGACTTGTCAGAGGGGGATGTCACGAGGTCTGAGGGTAAGAAACAGGAACGTGTGTGGCTGTGCAGGGGACAGTGAGGAGACTGGATGACTTTACCTGACGCAGTGTTTGGGCTGGAAATGTAAATTGGGGTCAGAATGGAGAGGGTCTCCAGAGAGTGTGGATCTTACCTCCAGAGACCACACCCCCCTAAGGGAGTTCACCTGATCTGCTCAGTTTGGGAGCTGTGCCCTGGGACTGAGCTGCCATGATTGGTGAGTGAGTGCAAACTCATCTAACCCACTGTATTTGGCCAGCGTCAGGCCATGCTTCACATCCCACCCATCCGTCCACCAGGAAGCTGGGGCCTCCCTTGGCATCTTGCCCTGGGCTCTGATGCAGCCTGAATATCCTTCCCATCCCCCACCCTCACCTCTTGTTCTGGGAACAGTAATTAGATCGATATTACTATTGCTTCTGGAAAGGGTGTAACAATTGACTGCCCTCTGGCTTCACCCTCAGTCTAAACAAAAGCTCCCTTCCCTGGTCACCATTTTTCCTTCTCTGTGTTGTCTCTCTCCGTCAGAACATGAGCTTCTGGAGGTCAGTCTATTTCCTTCTTACTGTTGTATCCTCAGCACCTAATGTAGTGCCTGGCACTTAGGACATGGTTGTTGTTTGGTTAATACATGCCTTCCATTCATTAATTTCGTTCATTTATCTTGTAGACAGTGGGAACCATGGACAGTTTTTGATCAGGACAGCGATGGGATGGGTGCATCGTTTGGGGAGAAGATCTGGCCGTGGTTTTCAGAAGGGTATAGAGTGGGATGCCCTTGGTAGGTCACAAATCTGGGAGCCAGGAGCCTGGGGATCAGCAGCATCATAGCTGCATTCATCCCTCCAGCACCCCAAGTAACCAGATGAGCTTGTTGTGACCTTCCCCTGGTCCGACCCCAACTGTTCCCAACCCTGGTACTTGTCTCTTGGCGTCGTCCTCACTCTGACACACCTTCCTGGGTTGCCAGGTAACGACAGCCCTGGGCTGCGAATCAGAGTGTCCATGCCACTTACTTTCTTTCCATCCTGGTTTCCTTTCTTTCTTTACCCGCCTCCCACCCTGCCTCCCCCTCGCCCCCCCTTTTAAAATGAGAAACAGTAAACGCTGCTGGAAATAGGCCGTGTGCTTTCATTTGTTCTCCTCACCAAGGACAAGTGGGTTCCCCAGGCAGGAGAGCAGGGGCTTGAGGCTGGGGGAGGGGTGTGTGAGACAGAAGGGGAGTGGATGCTCATGCCACCCCCGCACTGGCATGTGCGCTGAGGCTGACATGCGCCGCCAGCTGCTGGTGGCCATTTTAACTGTGGCCTCGAGGGCGGGCAGCCTCGGCAGGGGAAAGAGCCCCCTCTCCACAAGCCCTCTTGTCCTGGCATCCCGCCCCACCTCAGCCCCCAAGACAACACACATTGGGGTCAGTGAGAGGGTGGTGCAGGCTGGGGCTGGTCGTTGATGTTTGACCTGATACCATTGGATTTGACATCCATCAGGGAGATCTAGGTTCAAATCCTGCTTGAGACATTTATTACCTGTGAAATCCTGGGCAATAAAAAATTAATGATGGTAATTTATAATCATATATTGCACTATAATTATATTTTATAATTAACTACCTTTTAAAATTATAATTTATGATGATAAACTATAATTAATCATATAATTTTACTAATTATGACATTAATTATATCATATTATATACAATTGCATATGTTATATATAATATATTACATATGTTAATAACGATTAATTAATAGTAATGGTTATTATCATAGCTAGCATTTAGATAGCACTTTAAGATTTGCAAAGTGCTTTACATAAGTCACTTCATTTCATTATATAACAACCCTGTGAAATAAGTGCTGTTGTTATATTTGTTTTACAAATGAGGAAACAGACTAAAATAAATTAAATGACTCGCTCAGGGTCACATAGCTAATTGGTGTCTCAGGCAGCTTTTGAGTGTAGGTCTTCCTGACTATTCAGTCTGTCATTTAGCTACCCTAAGTGACCCTCGGAAAGTGACTTAACTTCTCTGGCCTCAGTTTCCTCATGGACTCTACCTCTAAAGGTCCCTTCCAGCTCTAAATGTGTGCGATCTTAGGAACTTCAATTCCAACCTCCAGGCGCTGTTGTACTGCGCCCCGAATCTTGAAGGGGCTTTCATTTCATCTATGGGATGGGGTGGGGTGGCATTGTTAGGTACAGAGTTCTGTAGTCATCACTATGGGAAGATGCAGAGTTAAGGAAAGGACAGTCCCTGCCCCATGGAGCCTCCTGCTTTTGCTTTACTTTGATTTCCCGGTGCTTTGCACAGTGCCAGGCACATAGTACTGACTGACTGTTGAGGAGAAAGGGCAAACACATGAGAAAGAGGCATAAATGTGTTTGTAGTGAGGAAGTGTGAAAATACACATACACCGACATATACACACATATATATTTAGCACAGAGTGCATGTGCTTAGTAAAGCAGAGGATTCAGCGCTAGAAAGGGTTAATTAGGGACAGCCTTTCAGAGGCAGAGTTTTGAAGGGGAGGAGAGATGGTTTGCCAGACAAGAGGGTAAGGGCATCCTCGTTTGGCAGGTTGGTGAGGAGGGAAGGATAGACGGATGGTGGCAGAGGATGATTTTGTGAAAGCATAGAGAGAGAAATCAGCACAGCCTGCTGGGGCAGAATGGGGTAAGGGATGGGAGGCTGGTGTGCCAATCTGGAACGGAAGTTCTGTTAGCAGCTTGACTTCCATGCGAGGTGATTCTAGCCTTCTCTGAGGAGGGAGCACCACCAGCTGGGGACCTCTTTCCCTTCCTCTCCCCCTTCTCCCCCTCCTCCACCCCCCATATCCCCTCATCAGCCAGAGCCACTTGGGGAACAACAGGACCCTGCCATTGCTCTGCCAAGAGCCCTTCTGCTAAGCAGGCGCTGTAGAAGGCACCTACCAGTCTCCAGGGAAATGGCTCCATCCTAGGAGCCAGCTGGCCAAGATCCAGTCCCGGCTATGAATCAGCAGAAGGGATTTCTGTGCAGGATTTAGAGTTAGAGGAATTGGGTTTAAATCTTGGCTCTGGTGCCTGTTAGCTGTAGGATCCTGGAGAATATCAGTTTCTTATTCTGTGAAATGGGGGCAATAATCAGTGCCCCCTTATCTCAATAGGTTTTTTGTGAGAAAAGTGTTTTGGAGACTTAAAAACACTATAGAAATGTGAGCTATTATTGTTCATTTATTTAGTCCCTATATTTCTTTAGACGCAGGTAGGTGGCTAAGTGGAGAGAGTGCCAGACCTGGAGTCAGGAAGACCTAAGTTCAAATCCAGGCTCAGACACTTACTAGCTGTGTGACCCTGGGCAAGTCACTTACTCCTGTTTGCCTCAGTTTTCTCATGTGTAAAATGAGCGGGAGAAGGAAGTGGCAAACCACTCCAGTATCTCTGCCAAGAAAAACCCATGGACAGTATGGTCTGTGGGATCACGAAGAGTCAGACATGACTGAACAGCAATAACAACCCTTTCTTTAAAAAAAAAAAAGTCTCCCTACTCATAGAGAAAATGCTTGCATGAGCTGATTTATTAATTTTATAATCAAGTGAATTCACTAATATCTTTGGTTTATAGCTGGAAAGCCAGAAGTCATCCATCTCCCTCATTTGGGTATTTTATGACAGGGAAAACCCCCAACAAAAAAAAACAAAAGGTCCAATACCCAGGAAATAGGGATCCTGTTCTATCCTGTACGTGTTGAAAGATTGCTCTGCAGTTCTGTCTGTTGTCGTACGTAGCTAACAGCTTTTCTCTTAGATGGTCAGCTCCTTGAAAAGGAGGACGATTTCTAAAACATCTTTTTATCCCCCAGAGCCCAGCACAGTGTTCCGTGTCTAGCAGGCACCTGTCTCTTGAGTTCAGAGGACCTGAGTTTGAATCCCAGCTCTGATACATATTACCTGTATGAATTTAAGCAAGTCATTTAACCTTTCTGGGTCTGTTTCCTCATCAGTAAATCAAGGTGGTTGGATTAGGCCATCCCTGTATTTCCTTTTCTTTCTAAAATTCTGTGATCCTACTTAAATCCCCTCTGGTTATAGACAGTCTCCCTCCTTTCTTCCCTGCCCTCTGTCTTTGGCTTTCCTCCTATGATCTTGTCTTTCTCCTGACTCTAGAACTCCTCCTCAGGGTCACAGGCAGGCATTTCTAGAGCGCCTACTGTGGGTCAGGCACAGTGCTGGCCTTGGGGGAGAACCTCTCAATAAGGCTTTGTTAACTAACCACATTAGAGCCAGCTCCTGGAACAGACCTCTGAGGACTTTGGTCCAGGCTGCCAAACGATGACCCATCCTTCCCATGCACAGGTGCAATTTCCTGTTTCTTAGTGCTCCCAGGAGCACTGGGTGGATGGAATCCATGTATAAAAACTCCAGAGAGGCAACAAGCTACATTTGGGCGTTTCTCTTTCTTATTTTTTTCATTGACATTTGGAGTAACCAAGAGAATTGTAGTTCACATGTAGCTCATGGTCCTGATGAAAGTTTGGGAGATGACTTTCTCTCTCTCCAGTCACCTTTGTCAGGCTTACTGTGAGCGTGCAGCAGAATCCTGTCCCATTGCATTTTCTTAGCTCAGATCCAGATGTCTGATGGGCAGTAAAGAACCTTTGACAACTATTT
The DNA here is from genome assembly GCF_900497805.2 of Vombatus ursinus. Taxonomy (NCBI): domain Eukaryota; kingdom Metazoa; phylum Chordata; class Mammalia; order Diprotodontia; family Vombatidae; genus Vombatus; species Vombatus ursinus. Next base: position 45,824,994 of record NW_020954576.1, read on the forward strand.
GGTGTGGGTGTGTGTGTGTGTGTGTGTGTGTGTTTGTGTGTGTTTGCAGTGTAAGGGTCTTGGACTCTCTCTTCTGCCTCAGCTCTTGAGAAGGAACAGGGTCAGGTGAGCATCTGGGGGTGCTGGTGGAGGAGCATTTCTTACATGGTGTGGGAGAGTCATTGTTTATTGTGGTTGTTGAGTTGTTTTGGTCATGTCTGACTCTTCATGACCCCATTTGGGGTTTTCTTGGCAAAGCTACTGGTGTGGTTTGCCACTTCCTTCTCGAGCTCATTTTACGAATGAGGAAACTGAGGCAAACAGCGTGAAGTGACTTGCCCAAGGTCACACAGCTAATAAATGTCTGAGGCCAGATTTGAACTCACGTCTTCCTGACTCCAGCCCCAGCACTCTATCCACTGCACCACTTAGCTGCCCCTTGAGTCATCGTTAAGCATATTTATTAAGCACTTACTGTGTACAGTGCCTTGCACATAGCAGGTGCTTAATAAATGTTTATGATTTATTGATTGATATAGACCTCAGTAGTAGCACTATAGGCAAATGTAAGGTTAAGGAAAATTGTGTGTGTTTGTGGTGGCGGGGGCGGGGGGGATACCTTAGTGGAGAGAGGTCAGTACTTTCCATTCACAGATTTACCAGTGAAAGACACAAACTTGATATGTACTTGGTTTAGGAGTAGGCTTTTGTGAGTTATGCATCCCTGCACCTATCTCCCTCCTATTGGCATTTTAACAGGTGATAAGGAGACCCTCCCTCTTATAATGGAAAGTGTACTAGATTGGAAAGTCAGGATATTTGGGCCAGTCACGTCCCTCAGCCTCAGTTTCTTGATCTGTAAAGTTACGCAGATTATACTAGGTGATCCCTCGGGTCTCTGTCCAGCTCCAGCATTCTATGATTCTGGACATTTATTGAAGAAATTCCAGGTACAGGGGAGAATATTGGAATAGGATGAAATAAGGCCTTTATCCTCAAGTAACTTACAGACTAGTTGGAAAGATGAGTCTCCTAACACGTAAACCATCAAAGAACAATGCAAGGCAATATATAATCAAGTGCCGAGCTGCATGTTATGGATAATACGTACCATAAGGAGAGATCAATATTGGCAGAGGCCCAGCTCACTGTCAGCACTCACTGGGAAAGATCAGATCCTTAGGATGGTTTATCTGAGACCACAGGATTCAGGTTTCAGTGCAGGTTCTGCCATAAATTAAACCAAGTCCCTTTCCCTTGCGGGCCACATTTTTCCCGTCCAAACAACAGAAAGGATGGTCCCAGCATTTTCGTCCACTGAGGAGTCTGAAGGGGATGCCACAGGAGGTTAAGGGAGGGACGTTCTGGGACAGCTGGCTCCATGTGTGATGATACTGGTGAGGAAGGGGAGCATGCCCTTCATGGAGGGTGGACCTGGGGAGGTAAAGATGTTAGGATTCAAGGGAGGTGATAGTACCATGTACTCTGCATTAGTCAGCACACTCTTGGAATGTTGTGTTCTGTTCTGAGTGTTATATTCTAAAAAAGGTATTGATTAGCTCAAGTGTCCTCAGGGGGGTGGCCAGTCTGATGAAAGGCCTAGAAACTTCTTATGTGAAGAACTGAAGAAACTGGAGATGTTAAGCCTGAATATGAGAAGGCTTGGGGGAAAGGCAAGGAGTCATGATTTTTTTTTTGTCATTCATTTTTGGTTGTGTTTGACTCTTCATGACCCCATTAGGGATTTTCTTGGTAAAGATCCTGGACTGGTTTGTCATTCCCTTCTCCAGCTCATTTTACAGATGAGGAAACTGAGGCGTACAGAGTTAAGCTCAGTATATCTGTCTTCAAACGCTTGAGGGACTTTGGTGTGAAAGACCGTTTAGGTTTACTCTGCAACTCCAGAGGGTGGAAGTTATGAGATAGTATGTTTCAAGAAGAACATTCTCATAATGCTATTTTTTTTTCATAATACTGTCTTTTTGTTTTTCTGTTTTTTGGCAAGGCAGTTGGGGTTAAATGACTTGCCCAGGGTCACACAGCTAGTGAGTATCACGTGTCTGGGACCGGATTTGAACTTGGGTCCTTCTGACTCCAGGGCTGGTGCTCCATCCACTGTGCCACCTAGCTGCCCCTTCATGATACTATCTTAAAGTGGAAGGGAATGCCTTATTAGGTAGTGAGTCCCCTGTCATTAGAAACCATAATAAATGAGAATTGTAAAATTTTTCAGAACTGGAAGGAACCTGAGAAGTCATCAGCTATGGTTGTATGTGTTGTGTTGTATTGTGTCGTGTTATTTTTGTGTAGAAGACAGACTTTATTTTAACCTTTTGAAAAATAGAGGTCACAAAGGATCGTGGGAGTTCATAATCAGATACAGAATACATTAAACACAGTGGTATAAGTTCCCCTTGGGAAAAAACCAAACTTGGATTTGTCAGTGGGCCACACCCTGACGTTCCAATGAAATAGTGCTCACCCAGTGTCCTACACAGTTCTTCTGAGACTCATATTGCTCCAGTGTGGTTTGGACTCCTCCCCAGAAAACAAATAGATTTTGGGGGCTGCTGGATAGCCAGTTCTTTTCCTTTGGCCCTGCGCTGTCTTTGTAACTTCACAGCAGCTGCGGCAAAGTACAGGTTTTCTCACGTCCCCTTTGTTGTGACTGTAAGCCCCTTACTGCTCTCCAGCAGGTCCCAGAACTCAGAAGTTCTCTTCTTCCTAAGAGATCAAACGTGCCAGTCATAACTCTTGGACTCGGGGTTATTCTTGAGGCAACCTGGCCCCTCCCAAGAAACTTTCCTGTTCCACTAGAAGGCGAGATTCTGAAATCACACTGCCTAGGAAATTAGGATTTCCTCCCTCACCCCCACCTACATAGGAAAGTGGGGTTCAGGAGCCTTGTCCATGAACTCTCTGCCTGGTTTCGTTTAAAAAAATTGAAGCCCTAGCCCCTAGCACGCTGCCTGGCACCTAGTAGATATTTAATGAATCCTGTTTTGAATGGGTGAATATGCTCCCCTCTCAGGCCATGTGGGCGAGCATGTGTCTGCTTCTTCCCATATCCTTCTTTAAGAATTTTTGATGCTCCCCCACTGTCCCGGTTTTTGCTTCCATCTCTTGGGCTGGGAATGTCCAGTCCTAGGGGTCTGGCTCCTGACTTGGTTCAGAAAGCCATGGGTGAGCAAATACAACTCTGGTGTTTTTCTGTCCCCAAGGGAATCACACATAAGGCCTAGATTAGAGGAGAAGGAGGTGCCCCTTTCCCTCCTATTGCTCTCTGGAAGGAAGGTGCAAGGGGAAAAGGTGCTTTGTTTTACAGATGAGGCAACTGAGGCCTGGAGCTCAGAAATGACTTGCCCAAAGTAATATTAGTTAATGACAAAGTGGGGATAGATCAGTGTTTCAGAGTTGGAAGAGTCCTTAGAAGTCATCTGATCTGGTCCAAACAGACCCAAACAGGAATCTCTTCTATAATGTTTCAGACGGTTGGTCGTTCAGCCTTCACTTGAAGACTTCAAAAAAATAGTGAACTCACTATTTCCCTCCTATCTAGTCAGTTGCCCCAGTCTTGTTCTGTGCCTTGCCCCCAACATCTCTCAGATCTGTCCCCTTCCATGACCATCCCCCTAGTTCAGACTTTATCACCTCTCTCCTGGACTACTGCAATAATTGGGCTGCCTGTATCCCATCCTTCCCTCTCCTGTCCGTCCTGCACATTGCTGCCAGATTGATGGTTCCCGAAGCATGCAAATGACCATGTCACTTCCCTGCTCAATAAGCTTCACTGGCTCCCTATCGCTTCTGGAAAAAAAAAACAAACAGACAACAACAACAAACTCTTTTATTTGGCATTTAAAGTCTGTCACAGTCTGACTCCAGTCCTGTATTTCAGTGAATCAACCAAGCATTTATTACATGCTTGCTCTGTCAGGCACTGTTAGAAGCTCTGGATATGATTTTGAAAATTCTATTCTGTAGGGAAGGCATGTACATATATAAGGATATATAGGGATATACAGGATAAAGACAAAGTAAATTCAAGGTCATTAGGGAGGGAGGGGGATCAGAAAAGACTCCATGGAGAAGATGGTGCTTGGGCTGAGTCTTAAATGGAATGAGAGATTGCTTGAGGAGGAAAGTACATCTCGGATGTGGAGTGTGGCCAGCACAAAGACATGAATACCAGTGATGGAGTTTTCCATGTGTGAGGGACACAAGGCCAGCTTGGCTGAACTGCAGAGTATGGGAAAGGGAGTAATGTATCATGGAACTGCCCAGGTAGCAAAGGGCTTTAAAAGCCAGGCATGGGAATTTCTATCTTATCCTAGAGGCAATAGGATGCCGTTGGGATTTACTGAATAGGGAGTATCGTGGGTAGTCCTAGAGCAGAAGAAAGAGAGGTACCCCTCTAATTTAGGACAATCACTTTGGCAGCCATCTAGAAGATGGATTGGGAGAGTCTGGGGTAAGGAGGCAAATTGGGAGACCATGGCAGTAGTGCTGGGAAGGGATGATGGCCCAGGCCAAGGTGGTAGCTGTGTGGGTGAGCATCCTTATTCCTTCTAAGGCACTCAATGCTTTGGCCAAACCAAGCCCATTTGCTCCTTCCCCATAAGCACCAATCCATAACTGGCATGTTCTCTCTCATCCCTAACACTCTTCAAGGCTCAGCTCAAGAGCCATTTACTTCAAGAGACTTTTTTCTAATTCTCTTAATTATTTAGTGCCCTCTCCATCACTTCATATTTTTGTATGTTTACCTCCTGCATTTTTGTAGCGATACTTGTCTGTGCCTAGCTCAATGCCTGGTACTTTATAGGCGCTTAATAAATGCTTGGTGATTGAATCCCAGCGTAACCCATTCTACTGTTGAAAAACTCAACCTAGTGGTTCACGTTATTAAAAAGTACAGAGAAGTCAAGGGGGTTAAGGACTGAGAAAAACAAATTTTTTTTAAAAGCACTGTAAGTTTACCCTGCCCTCTTCTTAGACTCTTGTTGTAAAGAGATCTCCCCTTTATTATTCTTAGGAAGAATTGCCCACCGTTTACTCCTGGAATCTGACTGCTCACCAGTCCATTCTATAGAGACCCTTCTCTCCGAGGCTGCCAATGATTTCTTAACAGTTTCAATCTCTTCATCCCCTCCTGCTGTCTCTGCAGCTTTAAGCCCTGGGGACCCCCTTCTCCTCGATCCCTTAACTTTCTTGACACGGCACTGTCCCTGGTTTTTCTCCTACCTGTCTGACCACGTCGTCTTAGTCTGCTCTGCTGAGTCATGCTGCCTGTCCAACTCCCTAATAACGAGTGTACCCACAAGGCTCTTTTCTGGGCCTCTTGCTGACTTCATTATTTCCCATGGGTTCAATTATCACTACAGAGATGATTCCCAAATCTATATATCTAATTTCTCTCCTGGATTTATTTTTTAAATTGTCTCTTGCCTTTTTAGACATCTCCTCCTTGTTGGTCTGGCATCCCTTAAAAATCGGTGTCCAAAACAGTGTTTTCTTTATTCCTAAATAATAACAATAGCAACGACATTATGTTCATGTAATACTTTGAAGGACAAAGTGTCTTCTTATTAAAAACAACCCTTTGAGATAGGGAGCAAATACTATTATCCCCATTTTAAAGATGAGGAAACTAAGGTGCTGAGTTGCTATGTGAACTGGCCATTATCACACAGCTGGGAAATGTCTAAGTCAAGAACTGAATCCAGTTTTCAAACTTCATATGTAGTGCTTTATCGCTTTAAATTTTGTGCCTAAAATGATATTGTATAATTTCAATTATATCCAAATATTTTCATCAACTTACAGTAAAACATTTTTAGCATGGAAAAAAAATTTTGTGCCTTTAAATTTTCTTTTTTCCATATTGTCTTTAAATTTTCCCCTTCTTCCAATGCCCTGTTTCTGCCATCTTACCAGTAACCCAGGTTCATAACCTTGGAGATATCCTTGGCTGTTCTCTCATCGCCATCCCCTTACTCTCCAGTCGTTTGCTATATCTTGTCAATTCTATTACCACACTCTCTTTGATCTCTTCCCTTCCATCCACATAGCTGCTGTTAGGCCCTCACCACCTCTTGTGGGACTCTTGGTGATAGCTGATTGGTCTCCCTGTTTCTAGAGCAGTGGTATCAAACTCAAATAAACTCAAATAGATACCATACCATACATAAGGATCCCTGTGGGCTGGATGTTGACTTAGTTATAAAGTGTAATATTATCTTTGTTTTATTATATTTTTATTTATCTTGTTAAATATTTCCCAATTGCATTTGAATGTGGTTCAGGCCCACTTGAGATGCAGCTGGTGGGCTGCATGTTTTGATACCTCTGTTCTAGTCTTCCCTCTGCAATCCATCCTCCACACATCCATCACTGTAATCTTCCTAAGACCTATGTCTGACTGTTACTTCCCTCCTCAGAAACCTTCAGTGAACTCCTAATTGCACATAAGGTAAAATAGAAACTTCTCAGCCTGGCATTCAAAGCCCTGCACAATTTGGGTCAGGCCTTTTTTCATATAATTCCCCTTTCCTGCTCTCCATATTTAGACAACCCAGTCTATTAGCTATTCTCTGAAACCACCATCCATCTGCTTCCCACCTCTGTGCATTCATAAAGCATGCCTTCCTCATCTCTGTCTCATCCCTTAAAGGGTTGGTCTGAAGACCAAGTGATATAATAAAATATAAAGCCCTTTGCAAACCATAAAGTACTATATAAATAATAAATATTATTATTACTATCACTGCTATTATTTGTATGCCTATATACATGTCATATCCTCTGATGGAATCAAAGTTTCTTGAAGTCGAAGATGGTTTTATTTTTGTCTTTGTATCTCCAGTGCCTACCACAGTGATTTGTATATGGTAGGAGCTTAATAAATGTTTGAGTTGGCACAATAATTTGTATATGATAGGAACTTAATAAATGTTTGAGTTGGCATAATAATTTGTACATGATAGGAACTTAATAAATGAGTTGGCACAATGATTTATATATGGTAGGAGCTTAATAAATGTTTGAGTTGGCACAGTGATTTGTATATGGTAGGAGCTTAAGAAATGAGTTGGCACAGTGATTTGTATATATAGGAGCTTAAGAAATGAGTTGGTACAGTGATTTGTATATAGTAGGAGCTTAACAAATGTTTTGAGTTTGGCACAATAATTTGTGTATGATAGGAGCTTAATAAATGTTTGAGTTGGCACAGTGATTTGTATGTAGTAGGAGCTTAATAAATGTTTGAGTTGGTACAATAATTTGTATATGGTAGGAGTTTAATAAATGAGTTGGTACAATAATTTGTATAGGATAAGAACTTAATAAATGAGTTGGCACAGTGATTTGTATATGGGAGGAGCTTAAGAAATGTTTGAGTTGGTGCAATGATTTGTATATGGTAGGAGCTTAATAAATGTTTGAGTTGTTATGGTAGGAGCTTAATAAATGTTTGAGGTAAGTTGACTCAGTGCCTCAAGTTTTAGGAGTTTTTTTTCCTCAGTATTAAGCTGAAATCTCTCTCTGAAGCTTCTACTCCTCGATCTGTGTTCTACCCTCCGAGGACAGATAACGTCAGCTCGATCCTCTCCAGCTTGAGCAATTCAACATTTATTAAATGCTTACTGTGTTTACTGGGAGCAGATGTAAAGTTTAGCCACGACCTGGGCCCCCTTCTTCCTCTAGGGGAGTAAAACCTATAGTGAGCTGGAATACATGTGTACATTATATTTCTGGATATCCTTTCCATCTGTGTCTGCCCCATACCCTGCATGCTGTCTCATCCTGTGTCAGCATTATCTCTGGCTTTCCATAAATCTTTCATAGAGGAGCTAGCCAGCATCTCTGAGTCCTTCCTTTGGGGCTTGTAATAGTTCCGGATACCAGGGCGGCACTCAGGCTATCCTGCTGTTACCTCCCACTCATCCTCCGTGACTAGCCTACCTTTCACACATGCCCTGGGTGATGCTTTTTATGCTTAGAGGCAGCCAGGTGGCCCAGTGGATAGAACGCCGGATGTGGAGTCAGGAGGACTCGGGCCTTGCCAGATCCCTGTTCTGAGCCTGTTCAATTTGCTAGGACCTGCTGGACCTGGACCTCTGCAACCTTTTCTTTCCAATCCAGTAAACATTTATGAAGTGCCTCCTATGTGCCAGGCACTGTGCTAAGCTAAGAAAGGCAAAAGGCTACGCCTGCCTTCAAGGAGCTTACAATCTGATGGGCTTTAAAGAAGCCTTGTCACTAACATTGTACTGATTGGAGGTGTGGCATCCTTTCAGTATTCACCAAGAGCCATCCTCTTGTCCCACCTCTTTCACCAGAGCCAAGGTGCTCTCTCTTCTATCCCATTGCAAGTATTCAGGCAGAGACTGAATAGATTGCATGGTGATAGGCTAGCTGGGATTTTTCCACTGCTTGGAGAGGTTGGATGAGATGACCTCCAAGGTCCCTTTCATTTTTAAATTTTGTAAGATTCCCCATCTGGTGGATCATTTCAGGCTATCAGGCTGGGGTCACTAGGTGTGAGGAATAGGGCTGGAAGGGGGAGAGGACGAGGAAGGAATATGTGCCGTCATAGGAAGGAAATACCTCTGGGGATACAGGTGGGAGAGGCAGGTCCAAAGGGAGGGCTGTTCTGCTGCCCCCAGGGTCTCGTAGCGCCCCTTCTCCTGCTCTTCCATTCTCTTCTCTCTGGCATTCTGGTGACTCATAGTGACGGGAAGCACCGTGTGGCACGAGGCTATTTCTGGGCTCTTAGGCTCCCAGGAAGCACCGCGGCCCGGACTACCTCCAACTGTGCTGTCAGTGTGCACCTCAGCCTGCCCGTGCTCCCCCACACACTCTATTCTTAGCGCTGACGCTCTGGGAGACAGTCGATCTGGGTGTCTTGGACTTCAGGAGAGCGAGCTGTCAGATTTGGGGACTGACTGCCTCGTGGCTCTATTCCTCCCCTTTTCCCCATCCCTTTACCCTCCCCACTTCACTCCCCTTCATTCCCAAGTTCATCACATTATGGGATAAAGCTTTAGTGTTTGGGAGCAGGGAAGGTGCCGCAGGACAGGGACAGGCAAAGAACAGTGGCTGTCTCCATCAATTGGACCGTCCTACTGTCTTAAAGAGACTAGCTCCAGTATCTACCTGGCTTTTGATAGAGGATTGGTAGATGTGAACTCTTAGCATGCGTCTGATTTGCATGGTGTTTGGAGAAAACTTTTCCCAGAATGATTTTTAGAGCAAAAGTATCAAAAGGGCAGCCCTGCTCCCTAAAGAAGGACGCTCGAAACAAGAGGCCTGGGCCCACTTCTCTCTCCCAGAGAGAGTGGGTTTTCATGGATCGTGGAACTGCATGGAAAATGACCCTCTGACGATCATCATGTCCCATTTCCTGCTGTAGGCAAGACTAGCCGTCCTTTGTAACCTAGATGGGTCAGCCAGGGATTGGAGAGGTAAAAGGGAGAGTAGGAACATGGGATCATAGATTTTGAGGCGGAAGAGAGAGATGGTAGGGGCTCTCCATCCCGAACCTCTAATTTTTACAGATGAGGAAACTGAAGGCCAACGAGGCTTATTAATTGCCTAGGCTCACATAGACTGTAAGAGTAGGAGAAGGCAGGACTAGAAGAGCTACAACATGGGGTCCCTCTGACTGGAGCACAGAGTATGGGAAGGAGGAGGATGTGAAATGAAGACTAAAAAGTGAAACTGGAGCCAGAGTTTGGAGGGCTTTGAATGCCAGAATAAGAGGTTTTTAATTTCATTTAGCAGCGGCATGGTGTAGCTGGCTCTCGGAGTGAGGAGGGACCAGGTTCCAGGCCTCCCTTTGTCACATACTGTCTTGGTGACCCAGGGAAATTTCTCAGCACGACTGGCAATTCTCTAGGATGGTAGATCGCAGAGAAGATACAAGAGAGTTCCTCAGTCAGAGCTCCGGTTTTTGTTTTTGATTTTTTGGCTAGGCGATGGGGTTAAGTGAGAGAGCTCCTTTTACTGATGAAATCACATGCCTAGTTAAAAACAAAACAAAACAAAGAAACAAAAAAAAAAAGTCATATTAAGCCACGGGGAGATGTTAATCATGGGGTGTGACATGGTTTTGTGAGTCACAGTGGCCAAAAAATTCATCATTGAAAGGTCAACTTTGTGATACCCTTCACAACCTAGTCTCCTTCTACCTGCCTAGTCCTTACTCCCTGACAAGTGGGCAGTTAGGTGGTGCAGTGGAGAGCGACGGGCCTGGAATCAGGAAGACTCATCCTCCTGAGTTCAGATCTGGCTTCAGACACTTACTAGCAGCATGACCCTGGGCAAGTCACTTAACCCCAGTTGCCTCGCCAAAAAAAAAAAAAAAGAAAATCCTACAGGATCCTTCCCCAACCCCTCTTTAATCTAGTGTCTTCTATCTCTTAATTATTTCCTGTTTATCCTGTCTCCATTTGTTTGTTGTCTCCACTATTAGATTGTAAGCTCCTTGAGGGCAGGGACTATCTTTGGCTTCTTTGTATTTCCAGCACTTAGCACAGTGCCTGGCACATAGTAGGTGCTTAATAAATGTTGATTGATCGACTGACTGACTGGTGATAAGTATGTCTACATTAACCCAGGCTGATGATACTGGAACAGCAGAATCTGTTACTACTAGGATTATATTGGCAGCTTCTCCAACCTACCAGAGCTTGCACACCATTAGGGTAGTCTTCCATCAGACCTATGCGTGCATCAGGAAAATCAGGCAGGCAGTATTCTGAAAGACAGCTTGGAGAAGGGAGAGACTGGTGACAGGAAGGTCAGAGAGGAGGGAGGCGATTGTAGGCCAGGCAAGATGTAGGCCAAGAGCTGGGGTGTGAGCTGTGAGAAGGGAAAGGAGAGGCATTTCTTTGTGCTGCTTTCATCTTTCCTCTCTGTGCCTGTGATTGCACACATCTGAGGAGGAGACGGTGTGGGTTTGAAAAATAAAGTACGTGAGATGACCCATGAAGAAATGTTAGTCAATCAGTAAACATTTTTGAAGCGCCTACTATGTGCTGGGCAGTCTGCTAAGCTCTGGGGTTACAAAGAAAGGCAAAACACAAGTGGCTCCTGCCCTTCTTGACATGTTAATTCCAGAGGTTTAGGGCTTTTTGAGGTTTAGGCCTTTGACTTGTCTAAGCAAATGCCATGTATTTTTGTTCCATTGTCTACAACAGAGCCTGGTGAATTATAGTAGGCTCCGACTAAAAACCTATTGAATTTAAGATGTCTCATTGGTAAAGCACATGGTAACCTGGTGCATCTACCCAGACCAATAATAATAATTAATAATAATAATAATAATAATAATAATATTTGTATAGCATTTACTTATATGGCCAGACATTGTGTTAAGCTCTTTACAATTATTATCTCATTTGATCCACATAGCAACCCTGGGAGGCAGATGCTGTTATTATCTCCATTTTACAGATGAGGATACTGAGGCAAACAGAGGTTAAGTGACTTGCCCAGGGTTACATGGCTAGTGTCTGTCTGAGGCTGAATTTGAACTCATGTCTTCCTGATGCCAGGCCTGGTCACTGTACCACCTAGCTAGCTGTTCCTTCTGAGCTCTGAGAGACACATCTCCCATGCTTTTACTCTCTGGGGATGGTGTGGGGAACCTTTTTCTTTGAAGAAAGAAAGAGGAATGGGCACAAGGAGGAGCCCTTGGGAAATCATAGACTAAAGCTGGACACAGCAGAGTTATATATACTTAAATCACCAGTGGGCCTCTCTCCAGGATACCACTGCCACACCTGGCTGACATTCCTTCTCTTGTCTGGCTATGGGTTGTGGGCATCTGTGCTTGGGGAGGGGGCAGCCCTTCCTTTCAGATCCCACTCATGTGGCACAGCAGTGCTCCCATCCCTCTGAAAATTATTTTGGTTACTGTTGACGAGGCCAGGGTTTAGAGAGCACAGGTTAAGAACCATGTTGAGTTATTCCGTGCTTCCAAGAAGACTCTGTCCTGCTGCTGCCCCTCGTAGTACTAGAGCCCCTAGGCCAGGCAGCTCTGGAAAGTAGCTTGTTCATCTAGCTCCCGCCCATCAGCAGGGCAGCAGGTGCTGAACCCGTCGCCAGCCAGGGTTTTGCTTGAGGCTGAGCAGTAAGCCATCTGGGGTGGGAGCACACATTTAATGATCCATGGCCTCAGAAGAGAGGGATATTTTGGCCTCCCCTGCTTTCCCAGGGAGACAATGGGATCCAGTTGGGGCAGGGCACTTTGAAGCCTTGAATTCTGACACCAAAGATCCTTCCTTCCTCCCCTTTCCTCTCTTCCTCCCCTTTCCTCTCTTCCTCTCTTCTCTCATCAGCCTGAGGCAACAGATGGGATAACTTAGAGACTGCTAGCCAGGCTACCCTGGGGAAACTTCTGTTCTTGAAGAGGGAGACAGAGGAGAGGTCATCCCAGGGAGATGTCCTCTTAGGGGGGAAAGCATTGGATTTAAAGGTGCAAAAGCCCAGGCTTGTTCTTGCTTAGTTCACTGTTTGACCTTGGACAAGCCATAGAGTCATAGATTTTCAGTGTTTAAAGGGGCCGTCTAATCAAGCATCCTCTTTACAACAGCCACAGTAAGTGGCCAGACAGTCTTTTCCTTGAAGTTTCCTAGGAACCTCCACCTTCAGACAGCTCAGATGGTAAGGAAGCATTGTTTTCTTTATATCAAGTCTTCAGTCTGATCCCTTCTACCTTCACTTGTTCTTAGTTCTGCCCTTCAAGGCCACGCCTTCTCCTCATGACAGCTAGTCTATACTTGAATAGGTAGCATTTCTCCTCTAGGTCGAGGAGAAATGCTAGCTTCTCCAGGCTTAATATCCTCACTTCCTTCAGCTAGTCTTCAAGGGGCATCATCTCAAGGGCCATTACCATCCTAGCTGTCCTCTTCAGGATGTCCATCAGCCTATTCATGTCCTTGAAGTTTCACTGTCTCTGGGCTTCAGGTTGCCCATCCAGAAAATGAGAAGGTTCCCCTCCCCTGGCCTAAACTATGGTAGTGACTTTGTGAATAAAGAAAAGAGAACTACGTAAGAAGTGTTGTGGAAATAGGACTGTTAAGATATTGGGAGAGGAAAGTGAGTTAAGGATGATTCCAAAGTTGTGAATCTGGGTGAATGGAAGGATAGTGGAGCCATCAGCAGAATATTTGGAAGATGAGTAGATTTAGGGTAGGAGATAAAGAATTTTGTTTTGGACATACTGAGTTTCATATTAAGCCATGACAAGCACAGGCTTTTGTGCCTCTCAATTCACTGCTTTCCTCCCCCTAATAGGTCACCTCATTAGGATGACCTGTCCTCTCCCTCCTTCATGAATAGAAGTTTCCCTAGGGTGGACTGGTTGGCAAGTCTTTCAGCTATTCCATCTGTTGGGACATCTAGGGGAGATAGCAAGAGTTCAGGAGAGATAATAGGTCTGGATATATAGAGTGGAAAGCCATCTGTGGAAAGAGAGTGATTGAATCCACAGGAGTTGTTGAGATTGCCAAGAGAGTATAAAGAGAGAATAAGGCATAGCCATGTTTAGTAGACGGGAGATGAAGATGCTCCAAAGATAACTGAGAAGGATGGGTCCTCTAGGTAGGAGGAGAAGCAGGAGAGAACAATGTCATAGACAGAAGAAGGAGGAGGAGGAGTTGGCAGTGTCAGAAATGGCAGAAAAATCAAGACATGAGGACTGAGAAAGGTCATTGGCTTTAGCAGGTAGGAGATCATTGGTGCCTTGCAGAGAATAGAACCCTTTCAATTGAGTAGTGGGCTGGAAAGCCAATCTATCAGTAACCATTTGTTAAACATGTTATGCCCTAAGTTCCAGGCTTATGGAGACAAAAACAGAACAATCCCTGTCCTAAGGGAGCTTACATCTTTTCAAGGGACAGCATGTACACATTGAAGTAGATAAAATTTGTTGCTGTTGTTTTTGCAGAAGACTTGTGAGTTTATTGTCGTAGGGAGCTCCAGGTGGAGAAATTCCTCTAGCAGTACAGATCAGCCCCTTCTCTGCAATTTAGGGCTTTGGAGAGTTGCCTAAGGCAGTAGTGTCAAACTTAAATAGAAATTGGGGGCCACTGATCAGTACATAAGGATCCCTGCTGGCCTCCTCTTGACTTAGTTTAGAATGTCATCTATGCTTTATTGTTTTGTTTTGCTTTTTAAAGTTTGCTAAATATTTCCAAATTCCATTTTAATCTGGTTCAGGCTGTACTCTAGAGCCAGGTGTTTGATACCAATGGCCTAAGACACTGAGAGGCTAAGTAATTTATGGGAGTGACACAGCCAGTATAGGGCAGAACTTGAACCCAGGACTTCTTGATTAGGAAGCCAGCTCTCTATCCATTATGCCAGACTGTCTCATGATATGGACTCTATGCAAAATAAATGCAAGATAATTTATCAGGGGAAGGGAGTAGAGGCTGGAGACACTGGGAAAGGCCTCATGGAGGAGCTGGTAGTTGATCTGAGCTTTGAAGACCCTAGGGATCTAAGAGGCCAGAGGTGAAGAGCGAATGTATTCTAGGCACGGAGAGAACAGCCTGTGCAGAGATGCAGAGACTGGAGACAGAATGTCCTTTTGTAAGTGACAGCAAAGAGTTAGTTCTGTTTGGCTGGACTATAGAGTGCCTGAAGGAGAGAAGGGTTTTTTTTTCTCTGTTTTTTTCTTTTTCTTTTTCTTTTTCTTTTTAGGGAGTGGTAGCAAAGACCAGGGATCTAGATGATTTTTCCTGGTAGTTTGACTGTGAAAGCAAAAAGAATTATAGCATGATAGCTTGAGAGATGGTAGAGTCAAGTGAAGGTTTTCCTAGGGTAGTGGGGAGGCCTGGACAAATTCATAGACATCTGGGAAGGAGCCAGCAGATAAGGAGAGATTGAAAATGGGAGAAAGGCAATGTCTGTGGGGGTGAGTTCCCTTAGAAGGCCATTCTAGCTCTGACATTCTGAGTCAGTGACTCTAAAAAATAAATGACTCTCACCACGAGCACTCTTCTGTCTGGTTTATGCTGTCCTGAGATCTTTTCTGTCATCTTTTAGTTTATGTACCATTTTTAAATTAACTTACTGTGAAGTCACTACCCTTTCCTCGACTTTTTCTTCTCCGCTCTTCCCTAGTGGCTGTATCTCAGGGACCCATCCCAGCCTGCTCCTCCTCATGCCCCATGTGTGCCTGGGTTCCTTGTGCTTTGCCCTGACAACAGTGTTAACTTCCCCTACCAAGCTGAGAAGGCCAGTGTTTGCCCTCCATGGGTATGGCAACCTCACCTCCTAAACCCCACAGTTAAGAGGTGTGTGTGTGTTCTGGGCTCTACAACCTGCTGGCCTCGTGCTGTTTGCTGCTTAACTTTGTTGCCTCAGCTGTTACGATCAGGGTCTTTCTCTGCCAAGGGTTTTCCTCCAGCACAGGCTGTCCTCAGCCCTCGTCCCTCCATTTTCACTTGGCTGGTAGGGCCGCAGCCTGTCCTCAGACCATGTGTTTTCCCTGTGATCCTCCTTAGCTCAGAGACTTGTTTCAACAGTCCCTTCATCTTGGTCCTTTGATGATGAGGAAACGTAACACCTAGAGGTTACCTGACTTGGATCTTCCAAAAACAAAACAAAACAAAACCAGATGAGATATACGTCTTCAAGGATCAAGTCTCCCTCCTGATCTCAGTCTTATTTTAATTGATTAAGTTATTTTTACAGCAGCTAGGTGCCATAGAGAATGAGAGCACTGGACTTGGAGTCAGAAAGACGCAAGTTCAAATCTTGTATCAGAAACTTACTAGTTGTATGAGCATGAGCAAGTCAACTTCAGTTTCCTCATCTGTAAAATGGGGATAATAATTGCACGTGCCTCACAGGGTATTGTGAGGAACAAATGAAATGAGTTACGTAAAGCACTTTGTAAACTTTAAAAGTTCTATATAAATGTTAGCTAGTATTATTGTTGCCAATAATGGTATTATTGTCTTCTGGAACACTGCCTTCATGAATGCTCCTCATTCTTTGGTCCACCAGCATGATTTGAGGCAACAAGGTAGCATGAGAGATAGACTAATGCTCTCGGAGTCAGTCCATCAATTAGAAGGCATTCATTAAGCACTTACTATGTGCCAGGCACTGTGCTAAGTGTTGGAGATGCAAAGAAAAGCAAATACATGGCCTCTGCCCTCGAGAAGCTCATATTCCAATGCCAGAGACAACATGCCATGACTGTATTACTAGATATGGAGACATTCAGTAGGAGGTAATTTTAAAGAACGGGCACTAGCATATGGGGGTGGAGAAAGGGGAAAACTGGGAGAAGAAGCCTTCTATAGAAGGTGGAATTTTTTTTTTAAGGCAAATGGGGTTAAGTGACTTGCCCAGGGTCAGCCAGCTAGTAAGTGTCAAGTGTTTGATCTGAGGCCAGATTTGAACTCAGGTCCTCCTGACTTCAGGGCTGGTGCTCTATCCACTGCGTCATCTAGCTACCCCTAGAAGGTGGGATTCGAACTGAGTCTTGTAGGAACCCGAGAAAGGGAGGTGCGGAGAGAGAGCATTCCAGGCACAGGGATGTCAGTGAAAGGCGTGGAATTGAGAGATGGCTGGTGGGCAAGGAATGAGGCTGGTATCACTGGATCATCAAACTTGGGAAGAGAAATCAGGAGTACATAGGTTAGTAGGGTAGGAAGGGCTCACATTGTGATGGGCTTTAAAAGCCAAAGCATTTAAAGTTTATGCTGGAGGTAACAGGAAACCATTGGGATTCATTGAGTCACACCTATGCTTTTTGATGCTAGTGCCTTGACTCTGAGAATGCCTCCCAAGTAATCCAATATTGATAATATTTTACATAGCCTTTTTCATGCTGTCTTCCTTATTAGGTTGTGAGCTTCTAGAGGGCAGGGTCTATTTTCACCTTTCTTTATATATCCAGGACTGAGCACAGTGCCTGGAACATATTAAATGCTTGTTGATTTGACTGAATGAAAGATGGTTTTCAACTTGGAGGGCTTTGAGTCAGAGAAACCAACCAAAAGGCAGTTGCAGTAGTCGAGGCATGAGATGATGAGGGTCTGCATCCTTGTCTGTGTGAGTGGACAGAAGAGGACCTATATGAGCATTTTGTGTCGGTCAAAGCAACGTGACTTGACAACAGATTGGATGTGTGGAAGTGAAGAGTTGAGGATGACATTGAGGTTTTGAACCTGAGTGATTCCAAAGGTGTAGAAGAGCTCATTATTACCAAAAATAAAAGACAAACGAACCCAAGGAAACCAAGAAGGTATCAGTGACTACCAATCTCTAGGCCTATTTTCCCATCAATATAATTTTTAATGAAAAAATCTACACGTGCATTAAGTATATCCTTGTCAAAGGTATGAAAAGGAAATAGGCAGGCTTTTGCAAACAATATTCTATAGTAAACCACATCTTTGCAGTCATAAAGTTGATTGAAAGGTATAAAGAATTAAAATTAAAGGACACGAGATCCCTCAGTGCTTATTGTTTGATGACAATTTAAAAAAAGCCTTTGATTAACTACAACAAAATGCCATCTAAAAGGGTATCTTCCAGCAAGTTCATTCATCAGAATTATACCAGACTCTTTAGTAGACAGAACAACAAAGATGATTTTGTTCAGTCCTTTGATTTTTAATATTAATCAGGCATGAAACATAAAGATATGTATTCCCCAAAGTGTTCGCCACTGTCATGCAGGATCTCTAGCAAAGACTTCGAAATGAAGAGACATTCTCTATAGATGATAATGTATTCCAGATGAACTTGGTTCTATCAAACCTAGGAAAATGGCGGAGTCTCACAAATGATACCCAGGATCACTCTAACAGTTTGGCCTACCCTTTCCACATAGGGAAAAAAAAGTAGATGAAGTTGTGTCAACTGTCCCAAGTATCACTTCTCAAAGAGTAGTCTGGATTCTTGAGACCCTTTCAGGGGCCCATGAGGTCAAAAACTATTTTCATAATACTAAGATGATTAAATTTTGAATATAGTAAATATCACTAAACATAAATCGCATAAACAAAAGCTCAATAATTTTTATGAGTATGAAGGGGTCCTGAGACCAAAAAGTTTGAGAACCATTGGTCCAGATGTATAATCAAATGTACAACTCATAGAGCTATTTCACCAAGACACATGTGTTAGATGCTACAGATAGACAGTGAACTGGGCTCAGAGTTGAACAGGAGGACAGTGGGCTGAATTGCTATTGGGAAACTGTATAGTTCTTTTAATGACCCCAAGCTTCTCCCTGAAACAAAGGCCCATCTTTATGCATTTATTTTCAGTTAAAGAGCAATTACTTTACCACCCTCCATTTAAAAAAATAAAAAAAAAACCTTGTAACAGATACTCATAGTCAAGCAAAATAAATGCCTATGTTGCCCATGTTAAAGAAATGTGCTTCCTTCTGCAGGATTACATTTAATCCCTCAGAATCATGGTTGATCATTGCATTGATCAGAGTTCTTAAGGCTTTCAAAGTTGTTTGTCTTTACAGAGTTGTTGGTTTTGTCATATTTCTCTTGGTTCTGGTCATTTCACTATGCATCAATTCATATTGATCTTCCCAGGTTTCTCTGAAAGCCCACCCTTTTTAAAACCACTAATCTTATTGGGATCTTGTATAGCTTTAAGTCATGGACCATTCCTGTCTTTAGAAGACTGGAGTTGAGAATCCACCAAAGGGCGAAGGAGAAGTGATATGTGGTAGAAGTGAGTAGGCTTATGAATGTGAAGAGGTATAAAGATTGTCATCAGAGAAAAGTATAATTGGAAACAAGAAGAGTCTGGTCACATAGAAATAGAGAGGGGATGATCAGTAGATAAGAGAACATGAAGATTGCCGCTAGCACATTGGGTGACACCCCATTCTATGGAGGGCAAGGACAATGACCCTTTCTTAGTATCGAGTGTAGTGAGCAGGAATCCTCCACATTCTGGCCTCACTTTACCTCCCCCAGATTATTTGCCACTCCCCCCCAACATGATCCCACTACTCCATTCAGGATGTTGGTTACGTATACCTTGCTCATTCTTACCTCCAAGTCTCTTTGCTCATGCTGCCCCACCTGGAATGCCATTCTCCTCTGCCCTGCCTAGGCTCAGTCATGCCTCCCTCCTCACTGAGGCCCAGTTCAAATCCTGTCTCCTCCAGGAAGTTTTCAACCCACTTCATACCTTAAGCACTTTATTATGTTCTTGTCATCTAATTAATTTCTAGCGTTCCTTATGTTTCAAACACCTTACTGAACATTCCATACTTAAAAATGACAAGTTGTTCATTGCTTTCCCATCTCTCCTCTCCTTATCCCAACCTCCTGCCCCCAACTCCCCTAGACAACAACCAGACCTTCTTGGACTAATGGTATAAACTGTTGGGGAGCCTGGAGACCTACCTGACTCAGGCCCAGCTGCCCTTCTCTATTCTTCATTAAGGAAATTATGCATTATTTGTATTATTTGTGCATCATTATTTGGATGTCGTCTCCCCCATTAGAGTGTGAGATCTTGGAGAGCAGGGACTGTCTTCTACCTTTCTTTGTATACCCACCTTAGCACAGTGCCTGACAGATAGTAGGCAATTGATTTATTGTCTGTCTCCTTTGTCTTTAATCACTCACAGATCAATTAATGCTCCCTTGGGCAACCTTTGACTCCTTCTACCAGTTTTTGACCACAGAAAAATTTTTCTCTTTTCCCGTCAGAGTCCCGGTCAAATGCCCTATTACAAATCCTTTGATGTCTTAAGGAGATGAATCAGAGGATCTTGAGAACACTTAGGCCCAATGAAAGCTCCCTACTCAGTCAACACGCATTAATTAAGTGTTCACCAGGCGTTGTGCCATCCTCTGGTGAAAGGCAAAAACAGTACCTGTCCTCATGGAGCTCACATTTTCGTTGGGGGACAAAATATGTAAATATTTAAATATAAATAAGATAGATGCAATAGAGAAGATTGAAGGTTATCTCAAAGGGGAAAGCCTTTGGAAAAGTGGAATCTGGACTAAGACTTCAGGGAAGCCAGAGAAGCTAGGAAGTAGAGGTGCTGAGGCATGGGAGGCAGCCAGTATCAAGACTCTGAGATGGAAATGGTGTCATGTTCAAACATGATAGGCCAGTTCGACTCACAGTAGAGTGCATGGGTGGGGAATAAAGTGTAAGAGGACTGGACAGATAGGGAGATCCCAGATTATATAAGAAGAACTTTAAATATCAAAGAGAGGAGGATTTTATATTTGGTCTTGAATGTAATGGGGAGCCACTGGAGTTTAAAGGGGGGTGACATGGTCAGACCTAGATTTTAGGAAAATCGCTGGCAGCTGAATGGCAGCTGGATGGAACTAGGAAGAGCTGGGAACTAGGTAGGAAGTAATGAGGACCTGCACAAACGTGATTACGTGGATGGAGAGAATGGGACAAATGGGGGGATGCTGTGAAGGTCAAAACAGCAAGATTTGGCAACAGATTGGATATTTTGGATTTTTAGAGTTGAGGATGGCATAGAGGTTTTGAGCTTGAGTGACCGAGAGGATGGCGGTATTCTGGACAGTAATAGGAAAATCTTCCTGAGAATAGAGTAACTGTATCTTAAGTCAGGCTCTGAGGATTCCTAGACTGAGTCTATTGGTGTGGCAAAGCTAGACCCCTTATGTGATCCAATCCCCTTTAAAATTGACTTTTTTTTACATCATCTACATTTCTTCCTGTATCCCTCTCCCTCCAGAGAGCCATGCATTATAATGAAAGGATAAAAAAGGGAGGGAGGGAAGGGGAGGAGGAGGAAGAGAGAGAAAGAGAGGGTGCAAGCTGAGCAAAAGTGACCAATTGACATGACCAAAAAAAGTCTAACTTGAAATACAGTGTTCCATACCCAGGGATTCTCATCTCTGCAAAGGAACAGGGCAGGGTGGGGAAGGGGGAGGTATCTTCTTATTGCTTCTTTGCGGCCAGGTGTGCTCTTTGTGATTTTTTTTCAATAATTCACTTTTGCTTTTGTTGTTGTTCTTTCCATTTACATTGTTTTAATCATTTTGTCTATCATTTACCTGGCTCTGCTTATTTTATTTTACATCAGTTCATATAAGTCTTTCCACCCTTCTCTGTTTGTTGTTTCTTACAGCACAGTAATATTCCATTACATTCATACACCACAATTTGTTTAGTCATTCCCCAATCAATGGGCATCTGCTTTGTTTCTGGTTCTTTGCTACCACAAAAAGTGCTGCTATAAATATTTTGGTGAATGCCTTTTTTTTGGTTTTGTTATTGGCATCCTTGGGGTATATGCCTAGCAGTAGGAACTCTGGGTCAGAGGGTTTGGAGGACATTTTAGTTATATTATTAGCGTAATTCCAGATTGCCTTGCAGTATGGTTGTAGCAGTTTGCAGCTCTACCAACAATGCATTAGTGTGCCTTTTTTCCCCCACAACTCCCCCCAACATTGACCATTCCCATCTTCTGTCATCTTTGCCTATGTCTGTATCTAGGAGAAGTGAAATTCGATATAACAAAAACCATTACCATTGACCTCTAATGTCCTTGAAAGTGCTCACAAATCTTCAGAATCTACATTAAAAAAAGATTCAGTCTACTGTATATTGACCATCCTCTTTTTAAAAAAAAAATTGAGACAGCATATACAAAACACTCTACAGGCCTTAAAGTGCATTATAAATGCTAGTTATTTTTGTTATTTATAATTTCTAAATATGTTCCTCTCCCTAGTGATCCTTCCCCTGTGACAAAGAAAAAGTTGAGCAAAACTAATGCAGCGGTAACCTGACAGTGTATGCAGTGTTCCGTACCAGTAGCCCCCTACTCTGAAATGCAAGATGAGATGCATTTTTCATGTCTTATCTAGGACCATGATTTAGCTTTTAATTACATAGTGTTTGGCTTTGTTTTATTGGGATCTTTTGTTTACATTTTTATAGTCATTGTTTATGTTGTTTTCCTGGTTCTGCTTACCTCAGTCCACATTAGTTCATACAGATCTTATTCATTTTTCTTTTGAATTTCTTATATTCATCATTTCTTATATGGCAATAATATTATTTTATTCATGTACTGCAATTTGTTCAATCATTCTCAAATTTATGGGCACTCACTTTATTCCTTGTTTTAGGTTTTTGGTTTTTTGCTATCAGGTCAACTGTTAATACTTTGACATATATGGGAATTTTCTTTGACCTCCTCTGGGTGTAGGTCAGACTGTGGGAACACTGGGTCAAAGAGTATGAATGGTTTAGTCACTTATCTAGCATAATTCCAAATTGTATTCCAGAATAAGTGGGCCAATCCACAGCTCCACAGTTTTTCAGTTAAGCAAAACTAGCTTCCCATAGTCCTACAACATTGACTGTTTTCATCTTTTGTCAGCTTCACCCGTTTTTCTGTGTGAGGTGAAACTCAGAGTTGTTTTAATTTGTATTTCTCTTATTTTTATTTGAAGCATTTTTTCATGTAGTTGTTAAGTTTGTAATTATTTTGAAATTTCTTTTGCTCCTATCTTTTGGTAATCTATTGGGAAATAACATATTCATTTTCTTCTGACCTATTTGATAGATAAATTTTTAGTGGTTCGATTTTTTTTTCTCCTTTCCTTAATCACAAACTTTTCAATGAACTTTTTTTTCCTACTGTTTTATCAGTTGACATGTACCCTTGCTTCAAAGCTACAGGTTAAATGTGCTTTTGAGGTCTAGCCAGGGACCTAGCCTTCATTTGTAACATTGTTTCTTTGGGAAAATATGTCCTAAATTTCAAATAACTGGCTCAGTAAACAACTTTTGGACTACTTGTTTGCAAATTGGGAGAATGCTTATATTTTAGAGGGCTTATGATGGAACACCTACGTGAATTAAATCATAGATCTATTAAAGTGTCAAAGTCAGTCTCTTCTCTTGTCTTCCCAGCTAGAATATAAAGTTTCTTATTGGATAGGCAGGGGCCATGTCTGATATTTCCCATGTATCTTCTGCAAATACTAGGCTTGCATTAGGTCACAATAATAATAATAATAATAATAAATAATTGTTGTTGTTATTCAGTCATGTTTGACTCTTCCTTTTTGTAACCCCATGGACTGTTTCACGCCAATGCTGTCCATGGGATTTTCTTGGCAAAGACACTGGAGTGGTTTGCCATTTCCTTCTCCAGCTCATTTTACAGATGAGGAAACTGAAGCAAAGAGGTTTAAGTGACCTGCCCGGGATCACACAGCTAGTAAGTGTCAGAAACCAGATTTGAACTCAGGCCTGGCACTGTATTCTCTGAGCCACCTAGCTGCCATAATATATGCAGTGCTTTAGTAGTTTAAGTTTTGCAAAACTTAGTAGTTTAAGGTTTGCAAAGTATTTCATATAGGTCACCTCATTTGATCTCATTTCCAGTGTGTTGAGAAATGATTGGTAATTGAGGTATTACCTCATGATATCATGTTTTAGTGGGTAGAGTGTTGGCCTTGGAGTCAGGAAGCCCTACATGTGAAACCCTTTCATATGCTCAACTAGCTGTGTGACTCAGAGCAAGCCATTTTTATCCTCTCTGAGCCTCAGTTTCTTCATCTGTCAAATAAGGGGGTTAGATGATCACTTGATGATCACTGAGGTCCCTTCCATCTCTAAATCTATGAGCCTATGATCCAAGGTTGTTCATTAGATGAGTTTACTAAATACTTATGGCCTCCCTTTTTCCCACAGAAGGTCAAGAGCAGTGATTCTTAACCTGGCCTTCCAAAGAGTTCATGGGTTAATGTCAGGCAGGGCCCATGAATCGGGATAAGAAAAATTGACATTTTTTACTTTCACTAACCGAAATTTAGCATTTTCTTCAGTTGCCTAAAAATACTACTCTGAGAAGGTGTCCACAGACTTCTCCAGACTCCCAGAGAGCCCCGTGACGGCACAGTTAAACCCTCCTCCTCTAGAGCCTGTTGTCTCCCAGTCAAGACTCCCCACTCCTTCAGCCGCACTGGCTTGCCAGCCACCGTTACTTAGCGTTTTGTCCATATTCTCCACCACTGCATTAGCTTTGGGGAAACAGCCTCACCCACCATTTAAAGATTCTTAAGCAAGAAGGCATTGAAGTAGTGATAACTTTGCTTTCCAAATTTGATGGGTACCATAGTTGGAGTTACAATTACACGCAGCCTGCAGTCCAGACCCAGAGTGGGGGGTGGGTGAAAGTTCAGCTAATACCCTTAAAAATATTCCTTGTCTTTCGCCCTTCCAAGTTTTGACCCAGATCAGTCAGAGGCCATTGAGTGCTTGCAATGTCTGAAAAGTTTGTTTAGTTCCCCGGGCCTCTCAATGCAGAGAAGCCGAGAGGAGCCAGTGACCTCATCAACTTGAGCTCCAGCCCAGCCTTTTCAAGTTAGCCTGACCCGGGTCTTACCAGCCCTCCTAGGACGAATATAAGGAGCCAAGTTCCTTCCCCTTCACACTGTGGTTATCGCTACCCCCCTGAAATCAAACAGTGTACACGGCACCCTGTAAAACTGCTTCCTTGTGGGCTTGAGTGTGCTTGCTAAGTAAACATCCTCCTGTGTTTTTGGAACTAAATTCATTTCTGTTTCCTGGTCATCCCATTTGTCGCTGGGTTTTTTTTTTCCTCCCCCCTCTGATGTCAGCTCCAAGCAAAAAAGTGAGATTAATGGAAGAGAAACCCAAATTTGGGAATCGGTACATGACATGAGCATTTTTATCTTACCAAAAATTGCCAGGAGAAAGCAAAAAGGGCATGGGAAAAGCACCGTATGTGTTTGTATCTATTTTTGGTTGGAACCTGTGATCTCCTTGGTATAAGTAACTTCCAGTGTAGAAACTCACTCCATCAAACAAGCAACCAGTATTTATTAAGCATAGTCACTCTGGATAGCAAGACAGAAATGAAAGCATCCTGAGCAGAGCATCAGCTTCTTCAAGGCTGAAGAGACTGAGAGGATAACCCCGGGGGTACCGAGAAGTTAGTGACTTGCTTATGGTAACACTCTCAGAGTCCCAGTTTCCTCATCTGTAAAATGAGGCATCTCAAAGGCCCTTTTTCCAGTTTAAAATAGAAGGCATCAAAGTTATCAGAGGTTGATACTAGTGGTTAGCCCACTAGCCACTCTACTCTCACTGTGCATATTTAGATTAAAAAAAAACCCCCAAAACTAAATTCTTCCATACTGTCATTATAACACCTTGCAAGTCACGGCTCATTTGATAGAGTCTGGGAACCTGATTCAACATCTCTAATAATTTTTCTTTTTGCTAATTTGTAAACGTTCGTGCTTGCTCCTGGCATCGTGAGATGTGCCTGGGTCTGTCTGCCTGCATCTCTTTTTGCCTCTGTGTCTGTAGTTTTCTCTGCTGTATCCTGCCCTGCTCCATCCCCATCTCTTGTGAGCTATTTGCCTTTTCTCTTTCTTGGTCTTTTCCTGTTATTTCCTCCCACCTATGACATACGTATCACTGGCAATAAGGCCGCCACATCCCTGAGGTTGGGAGGGGGGTGATGGCTATAGTATGATAGTTGACCCTTTCTCCCTCCAATGCCCCCTACCCTCATTTTCCAGCCTTTAGTTTTCCCTCCTAAAACAGGAGGCTCCCTGGCAGAGCTAAAAGTCTTTTGTTTATTTGATCCTAGGCTCTTGGATAAATCAGGAATGTCCTGATGTGAACTCAGGCATGTTTTTCTTCCATGGAGGAGGAAGCAAAAACATATGGGATTTAAATGGGCAGGCGACCACTCAGGGGGCACTGGTTTTGCTGCCATCAAGGCCTTACTCACTTTGATAGTCAGATCAGTAGGTGACTCCTTTATTGGCCACCTCTACCCTGGAGCCCAGAAGGTGCTAATTTGGAGCATTTCCCCCCCCACTGAGGACCTGGCACAGAGTACCTGGGCTTCTCTTGGAACCCTGTGGGGCTGAGATTAATTTCCATGTGGTCCTTGTTTCTGCTAGAGTGAGAGTCCCGTGCTCCTCAAACCCCCCCCCCCCCAAAGGATGATTGCTTAGGCCGGAGTAGTTGCCAGGAGAAGATTCTGACTGGAATTGGACGTGGGGTGCATTGGGGGCAACAGCTGGTCTTTCTGTTTCTTTGACTCTCCGATAGCTACAGTATAGGGAAACTCTCCCTTAGGAACAGACCCACTCTCGGTTCCCCCTCCATCTCCTGTTCCAAACACTTTTCCTAATTTCACACAGTATCTCTGAAGCCATTTTGCAATAGTGAGTTAAGCAGAGAGGCCAAGTGTGCTTGTCCGTGATTACTGCGGCCGACTTACTGGTCCATAGGAGATTCTCGTGACTTCAAGTTAGCATTTTGGCCTTCAGGTCAGGAAAATGGCAAACTGTTTAGTTGCCCATCTAGAAAGGGTTCCTTTCATATACCTAGGTGGGGGCCAGAAGGCTAGAAACTATCGCAAGATTGTGGCATTATCCAGGACCGGGTTTGGGACATATTCAGGCAAGCAGGGGTTAAGGTGCTTGATTAAGCATATTAATCAATGTGATGTTCTTTTTTTATTGGGGGTGGGGTGGGGAAAATGTCAGAGGGAAGTCCTGGAGTGGGGAGAGGGGCACTTGGTTTCTGCTAATTTTTTATAGCTGCCGCTCGCTCGTAGAGAGGAGAACCTAACAGAAGCCTAATTCTAACTTGAACCTGCTTGTTGTGCCGCTTTGCTGCCCCTCAGGCCTTCCGGAGAACTTTTCTCAGGAGCATATGACTCAGCAGTTGAATTCCCTGGGGGATGGAGGCCCCTGAAGTCCTCCCAGTTATGGTTGGAGTCCACACCTCTGGAACTTGGCACCTGATCCTGGAAGGACAGAGGGGTGAGTCTTTTTTATTTTGGATTCCTCAGGCTACAATTCAACCTGGCTCTCCGGGTCCCTGGCAGAAGCCCCTATGGTGGGGAGTGAGGGGGTGATCCCAGACACCAGACAGTCAGGTTGGGTTCTCAGTTCTTACCACGCCAGGCCTAACCTAACCCTGAGAAATCCAGAATGGGGTGGAGAGGAACCTGGGATTAGGGAAAAGCCAGCCCCAGACATCACGCCTGACCCCTCCAGAGCAGAAATAGTTAATGTGATGGTGGTCATAGGGTGGTGACTACTTGTGTGTTAGGGACTCCAGAAGATGAGGTGAGATGACATTTGGCTGAGCTCTGGGGACCGTCACTCAGAGTTAAGCAAGGTTCTGCCGAGGGGCCTCAGGGGAAGAGGTGAGCCTGCTGACACTAGGGGGAATCCCCTCAGCATCCAAGGTGGTGGGGTAGTGATGGACCACCCAAAAAGTGTGGCCAAGGAGGCAAAGTGTAGGCCCAACTTTTTTTTTTTGGTCTTGTTTGACCAGCCTTGGCACTGCCCCCCCCCCCCCAGCTCTCCAGGGGAAAGCTGCAATTCTGCTATTGCAACACAGGGAGCAGACTGGAGAATTTAGATCTGCGTCACACAGCTGAGAGAGAGAGGGAGAGGGGGAGAGGGAGAGAGAGAGAGAGAAAGAGAAAGAGAGAGAGAGAGAGAGAGAGAGAGAGAGAGAGAGAGAGCTCCGTCGATAGGTCTGTTAGCAACAGCCCTGCTGCAGCAGAGGGAGAGAGAGAGAGAAACAAGTAATATCAACATTGGGTACTAGGTTCTGCCAACCCACTTGTGAAGCTTCAGAGATGTATTGGGGACATCGCAGCCCATGGGAGCTCAGGCAGAGAAGATGCAAAGGTGGCTTGGGTGGCTCGGGGGGGGGGGGTGGCAGAGGTTGCGATGGTGGCAGGCTTCACCGGGGACAAAATTCTGGAACGTTCTGTCCTGCGACACCATACGGCAGGTTGGATGGAGAGCCGGGACTGCGCAGGAGGCGACAGGCAGTTGTGACGGGCTTCCAGACTTGGTGGTGTGTACCCCTTCTTCCCCCACGTACGTATATTCTGGGATTGGGGGCGATTCTTCTGTGGAGGGGGGTGCTTTCTCTCCCAAAACGTCTTTTCTCTTGCTTTTGGCTGTTTCCCTTTCCCGGAGAGAATTTTTCCACTTTAATTTTCATTCTCCTTAGTGTTAGTCCAAACTGACATGGGTCATGAGGAAGAGAACAGACCTGCCCCCCTGGTGTCCTATCTCCATATAGATCTTTAGCCCAGAAAGAGGTCCCTTTCTTTAGGATGGACGGATGACCCAGGCTGTTTTGGTGTCTGTCTGTCTGTAAGTCAGTAGAGTTGCGATGTAGAAATGTTGGGGGGGGGGGGAGTCAGGGAAAGAAAAGGTAAGGAACAAGTTACTTAGGGGCTCCCTCTCTCAAGGTTTGGCCATGATGGGTATCATTGGGGTTTGGGTGGAGTTGGAAAGTGGGGTGGGACCTGGGTGCCCTGGGTGGGGGCTGAGGCTGTGGAAGGTTTGTCACTGCGTAGTTGGGGGAACAAAGTGGTGAGTGGTGACGCAGTCATGGGTACATCTGAGGGGGGCAGGGGACCGAGGCTCCCCGAGCCTACCAAGCCTGGCTGAGAGGGTTAAGGATGAGCTGAGAAGGGGAAGCCAGCATTTAGAGATTAAATGTCATCCTTCTGGCGTTGCAAAGTTGTTTACCTTGCATTCTCTGTGTCTCCATGTTGGCATCTCTCCAGTTCCCATGTGATGGCCTTCCCTGTACTGCTGCATCATTAACTAAGTGGCAGGGCTGGCCCTTCATTGGCCAGGGGAGGGCTCAGGCTCCAGACACTTCCTCCCATTGGTGAGAAGGGTGATGGCAGGTGAAAAGCTCTTTTGGATTGGCCGAGGACTGGGTATCAAATCTGAATTTCCATTTCACTGGAGAAAGAAAGGGGGGTAGGGTGGTGATGATGGTTGGAGCGTGGAGTGGGGGGGAGCTGAGCAGTTCTGATCTCTAAAAGCTCTTCAGGGGTGTGTGTGCGTGCAACAGTGCCTGGGGGTGCTGTGGGCCGGATGCTTCCGGGCATTCGAGGGACTGACATTTGCTCCATAGGTGTAAGAAGAGCTTGCAGCTGTACAAACTTTTTTTTAAAAAAATTTTTTTTTGGAGGGGGGAGAAGAGTTGATTTTAGGCATGAGGGCGTCAGAAGAGTTGACAGCCTCTGAAAGAAAGCTGCCTGGGCTATTTGATTTCAAAAGAGGGAGTTTCCAGCTGTCACTGGCCGCACCTTGGTGTTGCAGCAAAATAATTCCCAACTCTCCTGGAAATGCGTGGGCAAGGTAGGGCTGCGGCTGCTGACTCCCAGGGCTTCCTGCTACCTCCAGACTGCTCCCCGGGGACCAGAGATTTGCATTGACGTCCAGAGATAGCCATGGTCCAGAGGGGCCAGCGGTGGGCCAGCCTCTGGGCTGAAAGGACTTGCCTTCCTCAGGTCAGTCCTTGGGTGGGTGGGAGGGTAGGAAGAGGAAGGATATGAGTGAGGAATGACCCATGGATGTTAGCCCATGCACTTGCCCACTTGGGTGGGCTTTTTATAAGAGTTGATAGAGGAAAGAGCTTTCTGACCTGTATCTTCCCATCTAAAAGGAGGAGGATTGGGAGAGAGAAACTAGGACAGCAGCTGTTGGCTTTTGGGGGAAGCAGGAGTTGGTAGGGGGGGAGACCTGAAAAAGAAATGTTTATAAGGATCTCCATCCTTCATTTAAATGGAGGGCCCGAGTTTGCCGTAGATATTCAGGTAAGAAATGGGTCCCTGGAGACCAGGTCTCCTCCCTCACCACACCATCCAAGTGTGTCACAAAAGCTCTACCTTCTCATCCACCCTGGCACCGCACTGCACCCCAGTTCTTTGGCTGAGGGCTCATGCCACGCCATGTCTTACGTAACTGTTAAATGCCTCTTCTCATCCTCTGGCATACCCCCTCGGGGTCCAGAAAGCACAGAAGAAGGGTCCTGGCCGAGGGAGAGACTACCAAACTGTGTTGCTGACCAGCCCCCGAGTGGTTGCGCAGTTAGCAACCACCCGACGGACGTGAGGGCAGACTCTGTCTTCCATCTTCGTCACCAGTGGTTTCTTGGGAACATCTGCCCTGGAGATAGAACAGTGCCTCTCAGCTTCCTTCTGTCACTCAGCTCGCTTGGGGAGATCTTTCCAAAGGAAAAGGTATGATGACTAAGAAAGTAAGATTTTTTTTTTTTTTGGATGGGATGGGATGGCCCAAAGTTGTCTGGCCCTCTTTCTTTCCCTTGTCCTTTTCTGTTGTTTGTGTCTGGGTCCCCAGAGTTCTTGAATTGGGATTCTTAACTGTTGCTCCTCTTTGGGGGCTTCCATCGGCCCCTGCCTTGGTGGAGTGGGCTTCTCTGGTCCTGCCGAGCCAATTGCGCAGAACGGGCGGGGGCCGGTGGGGGGAGGGGGAGGAGGTGGAGAGCCCGGAGAGCTGCAGAAACTGCCGCAGAGGATGTAGTGGAGATTGCGGCAGTGATGGAAGGTTCTCGGAGACAGAGCCGGGAAAGTTTTGTTGTGCCCACCCTTACCCAAAAGACCCAGACTTAGAGAAACATGTTTATTGCCCTTGGACCCGGGACCCTGCCTGGGACTTCTAGCTGTGTTGGGTAGGGCCCTCCCAAGACAGAAAGTATTTGGAGGCATAGACTGTAGTAATCCCCTCATCAGAGAAAGTCCTGAAGCAGTTTGGGGTGGGGTTGTGAAGACCTTTGGGGTGAGTGACGTAGCACATAACAGAAGGATCAGCCCTGGGGGCTGGTGTTCCCAGCAGCCCATTCTCCTGTGCCTGGCAGGGATGGTATGTGAATGAGTGTTTGCCGGTTTCCATGATGTTTTTTGTATGTCAAGAATCACTGAATCTTAGATCTAGAAGGGACTTTGAAGGTCACCCCCTCATTTTACAGATGAGGAAATTGAAGCCGAGGGTGGTTGAGTCTCTTCTGTGGTGACGTAGGTAGTAGTAAATACCAGAACCAGGAATCAGACTTGGGTCCTCTGACTCCAAACAGAGCTCTTTCTCTGCTACACCATGTAGACTCCTATGTTATGGCTATGGTTCTGGATAGCTCTTGATTCTTCTCTCTGCATCCTCCCATAATGGAAAATTGGGAGAGTTGTTGGGAGTGAGGAGAAAGAAGCTAGAATAAAAGGGCATCTGTAATACAAGGATCGGTGGGTCGATTCTTCTCATGGGGACCCCCTCCTGAGATCCCCCTTTGTTTGCTACATCATCTCTTTTTTCCATCGTCCCTGAAATTTATTACCCATTGTTTGCTACATCATCTATTTCTTCCATCGTCCCTGAAATTTATCATCCTTTCTCCCCGAAGAGCCTCTAGGGGGCCACCTCTCCCCCTGCACCTTGGTTCACAGCTTTGAGGACTGGCCCCCAGGTGGTCTCTTTTGGTACTGTGGCCGCCCGATGATCCCTTCCCCCACCTTTGCTCCTCCTCCCAAGACTTCTCATGGAGTGGATGAGATCCTGGGTCCTCAGAGCCTATGCCCTGACAGAGTCTATGGGGAGGAGCCCATCAGCAGATTGCGTGTCTGCTAAGACCAGCCTGTCTTAATGCAGAGATGCACGTCACCAGAAGAGCGCTCACCAGGTGATGGTTTGCCGCAGGAAACTGGGGAGATCATCTCCGAAGGGTTGATACCCGTGTCAGTGGAGGGAGACTACCCAGGTGTAAGGACAGCCTCTTGGTAATGTTAAACTAAGGGTGATGATCAAGGGTGGTTCAGTTTCCCCTGAGGCTCTTTCTGCAGAAAGAACAACAATGCCTCAGAATTCTGAGTCTTCACGTGCCCTCTCCTGTTTTCATTTAACCAATATTTATTAAACAACCTGCCATGCGCAAGGCCCTGGGGGAGGGGGCATCGTGCTGCCTTTGACCTTGAGAAGTTTACAGTCTAGTTGGTAAATGATGTAGGGGGATCGGATGGAAGGGGGACCTCTCCTGCTACCCATGAATGCACATCAGCACCTGTTTTGGCACTTTGAGAGCCTCCTGTAACCCCAAGAAGTTCAGGGACTTGTGTGGGATCATACTGCTAGTATGCGTCAGGCAAGACTTGAACTCAGCTCTTCTTGTATCTTTCCACTGGCCACCTTATCTGTAATGTAAGACATGTACACAGATAATTCTACAACTTAGAAAAGGCACACAAAGTACCATGAGATCTAATGAGGGAAGGATTGCTTCTAGAGGTAGATGGTGGGAACTGATCCTATTTGGCAGCTGGGTGGTGCCTCTTCAAATCCAAAAAAGAGGATAGACCTCTTCAAATCCTGCCTCAGACACTGCTGGCTAGGTGGACCCCTGGGCAAGTCGTCGAACATCTCTGTGCCTCAGTTTCCTCATCTGTAAAGCAGGGAGAATAGTAGCATGTACCTCCCAGCGTGATTGAAAGACTCCAGTGAAATGCTAATTGTAAAGCCCATTGCAAACCTGAAAGTGTTCAAAACCTGAATGCTAGCTACCGCTCCTTGACTGGGACATAGAATACAGGAGAAGCAGGAGGGGCAGATGAGGCTGGAAAGGGTGGGTTGGGGGCCTTTTCCTTCCCAACTCAGAGGAAGAACTGTCCCTCCTCCTTTCCACCTGCATTCTTGATGACATGGGTATTGTGCCTTGGGATCAAAAAGCGCTTGACCCACATGGTTTTGTTTGATCCTGCCCTGAGAGGTAGACAGGGCAGAGCATTGTTACTGCTGTCCTGCAGATGAGGAAACCAAGGTTCCAAAAAAGACTGACTAGCTTACCAAGGTCACAGAGCAGGACTTAAATCCAGGTCTTCTGACTCTGAATCCTGTTTTCTTTCCACTGTTTCATGAGGCTGCCCTTTCCCTTCCGAGTCTTCCAGGACTTCACTCCATTCATTATTTCTTTCCTCTCTTACCTCTTCAATCTTTCTGTTCAGTGACTCCTTTCCTGTTTCCTTGGCCTGCATTTTCAGGCTGCCTGTATTC
The DNA here is from genome assembly GCF_900497805.2 of Vombatus ursinus. Classification (NCBI taxonomy): domain Eukaryota; kingdom Metazoa; phylum Chordata; class Mammalia; order Diprotodontia; family Vombatidae; genus Vombatus; species Vombatus ursinus. The sequence continues at coordinate 45,857,873 of NW_020954576.1, forward strand.
TTAAAAAAAGAAAACAAAAAATTTTCCTTCGACCCTGAAACCTTCTTTTGCTATTGGTCTATCTCTTCCCTTCCTTTTGGTGCCAAGTTTTTAGAAAGATCTGTCCACACTGGCTGGTCCACTTCACCACCCACTCACACCTTAATCCCTCGCAATCTCTATTTTAGCCCTACCACTCTACTTAAAATGCTCTCTCAAAGGTCACCAATGACCCACCAAATCCAATGGCCTTTTTCAGTCCTTATCCTACTTAAGCTTTCCATGACATCTGATGCTTTGCCAGCCCCTCCCTCCTGAAATGCTCTCCTCCTTTGGCTAACGTGGCACTGTCATCTCTTGGTTCTCCTCCTACCTCTTTGATCCCAACCACTCTGCCTGCTGCAGTGACATCTCTTCCTTCTCCCAACCCTCTTAATCTAGGTATTATTTCCTAAGGTTCTGTCTTTATCTCTCTTCTCTTCCATCACTACACTCTCCCCCTCAGACCATCTGTCTCCCTTAGATTCACCACAAACACTTCCATAAAGATAACTCTCAAATCTTTATCTCCAACCCTGGCATTTTATGGCTATTCTTCCAAAATCCATTTATCTTTTGGTAACTATCTGCCGGAGACATATAGCAAGATGTAATGGATAGAGAGTCATGAAGACCTAGACTCAGGTCCTTCCAGACCGTATGACCCTGGAAAAGTCAGTGCCCTAAGCAACTTTCTAAAACAGACTATAAATGGTCGAGAAAGTGCTGCCCTGCATTTGTAGAGGAAGTTTCCTCGTAAGATATTCCTTATACCAGTGTAATCAAAGGTGGTGTTTAAAAAAAAAAAAAATAGATAGCCGGTGGACCTCTCCACTTGGGAGTCCCACTGCTACCACAGATTCAACACAGCCAAAATTGAACTGGTCATCTCTCTCCTCCCCTACTCGTACATCAGATTTTCTTATTCCCACTAATGGCCCCGTTGGCCTTCTGGTTACCTAGGCTTGAAATCTCGTCGTCCCTCCTCAAGCTTCTTTACCTCTATGTACAGTCAATGACCAAGTTTTTTTCTAGTCTCTCTTCATAATATCTTATCCCTTCCTATACCCGCCATGTATTTTAGGATCATAGGTTTAGTATAAAAAGAGACCTTCCAGGCCATCCAGTCCAGCCCCCCTCTTTTTACAGATGGAGAAAGTGAGGCCCAGAGAGCAGCCTGTAAGTGTGGAAGGAGTTAGGTAATCTAAAAGGCAGAAGTTAAGACTCTACCCTGCTCAGACATTTATAACAGTTCCTGATTACTTGCAAGATCAAGTCTAAGGCATTCTAGTTTCTCTGGTTCCAGTTCTCTTTCCAGCCTTGGTTCTTATTGGTTCCCCCTAAATATATCTGACAGCATAGTCCTCAGGGTATGAGACTCTAGGCCCGCAAGAGTCAGCTTTTTGTTTGTTTGTTTGTGTTTGTTTTTGTTTTTAGGCAATTTGGGGTTAAGTGACTTGCCCAGGGTCACACAGCTATAAGTGTCAAGTGTTTGGTCTGAGGCCAGATTTGAACTCAGGTCCTCCTGACTTCAAGGCCGGTGCTCTATCCACTGCACCACTAGATGCCTCTGTAGAGAATTTTGGTGAAAGAAAATAGTTCCATCAATTATTGTTGGCACTTTAGTTTTAAGAGTACTTTGCATGTGTTGTTTCACTTGATCCTCATGACACCCTTTTTATAGATGAGGAAATTGAGGCTCAGAGATCTTAAGTGACTTGTCCATAGTTGAGCAGTTAGTAAGTGTTTGAGACAGGATTCAGAGCCAGGTCTCTTGACTGCCATGTTGCCTCTCACTTCCGTGTTGCCTGATTTCATCTAGTAGACCTTTGGGGGCCAGGAAATGGCGTTCCGCAAGCATTCTTGGTAGAAACAGAGGAGATGAGAGCTTGTGTGTGGTACTCAGTCCTGCTGATGGGGAAAAAAAATTCTGAGAGGGGACCCACTTACCTTGAACCCCTTTGAAGTTGAAGGCACATGCTCCAAGCCTGTCCCATGTGTCTTTATCACCAGGTGTAGTGGAAAGAGCATTACATACAGTCTGAAGACCAGCATTTGAGTCCGGATACTCCAGTACTAACTGCCTCAGTTTCCTTACATGTAAAATGGTCATAGGCCTATTGGTGCTACTTGTCTCACAGCCCCTGAGGCACTATATTACATGCGTGCTTGGGTTTCTACGTCAGGTGGCTAAAGCAGCATTAGGGTACAAAGGCAAGGCGGGGGTTCACAAAGGCAGGGCATAGAGAATTAGGGAGAGTTAGTCAGTTCTGTAAAAGTCCCATTGGGAGCCAAATTAGTTTTCCCTCTAAAATCTCCCCTCCCAAAGTGTCAATAATGACTGTCTGGTTCCTGAAGACATTGAGCCCTGTGGATGGAGAGAGTCCAGGGCTCCTCCCTTTCATTTCTGGGGCTTCAGGAGCAGAGATTGACAAACAGCTGTTGGTAATTGTGGGAAAGGAGAGAGGCGCACTGGTGATGGATGCTGGGTTTTTGTTTTTTTTTTATCCCCCTTGGAAGATGACTCATTATGTCATGAGCCCTGAGAGGGAGCTTTCAGCCTTATGTCTGATGCTCCGTCAACGTGAAAATTAGCTTGTCTGGGGTCAGACTGAAGAAGGGGCTGGACCTAGAGTCTCAGGGTCAGACAGCACAATAGCCCAGTGTATACCTCAGAGGAGAAAATGCCAGCCCTTGGGGCTTAGAAGTGAAACCTGCCAAGCAGTGTTTTTTCCCCTAGATCTTCACATTCCCTCCCCCAAATGTCAGGAGTGTTCCTTGGGCTAGAAATCCTCTGAGGAATTTTCCTGTGGCCCTGTTGGCCAGTCCTTGAGCAGGGGGCATCTTGCAGACATCTGTCTTGGGCAGTGGGCCTTTCTGGGAGTCATCCATGTCACCTTCTGTCAGGGTCGGGGTGGAGCAAAGCAGCAGCTGGGGAGGCACACCAGTGTCCCTGTATCCATCTATGTTTCATTGAGGCACTGAGATGTGGCCTCTGAGTATGTCAGGGCTTGAGTCACTGGCTTCTGTTGGAGGGGAAACCAGGGCTAGGCTAATGGTCGCTTTACTGGTTAAAACCAGTCTTGGGCTCCCATTTTCCTTCTTTGTCCAAATTTGGAGCAAGATTCCACTCGGTCATTCCTCTGCTACTTCTCTCATGATGTAAAGGGTTCTCAACAGGCTGTTTTTTTTTTCTTCTGCATATTGTCAATAAATATTTATCTGTTAAGCACCTACTATGTGCCAGGCACTGTGTTAGGCGCTTCAGCCATAGGATTCTAGCTCTTTCTAGAGCTGGCTGTGCTGGACAGAATTTTGTTTCTAGTTCCTTTTATCCATCAGCCCAGTCATCCCAAGGGTATGGGAGAGGATGGGTAGCCCACTGCCCCTGAACCCTGGCCAAACCATTACCCAGGCAGCTGGGGCCCTCTGTTTTCTCCATTGCTTCCCGGAGTATTGGATAAGGGTGGTTCATTTGTGGCATGAGCAAGCATCTTCTGCTTGGGGACTGAGGAAAAGAACCAGATCAGGCTTTATTTAGCTTGGTAGCACCCATCTTTCTCTGTCCCCCTTCCACACACACTGTTTTTGCCATGCCCTGAAAGTGAAAGTTAGAATCAGGTCTCTTGCCTCCTTGCCCCGTGGAGCATCCAGAAGGTTCATTCAAAGTTTCGTCTAGAATTTGGAGAGGATATATATGTGCAGAGCATAAACTTTGAAATCTGACCAAGATGGCATTCACTGCAGGAAACCAGGGACAATTCAGTTTAGCTCAACAAGCTATGTGCGAGGTACAGTGCTAGGCACCAAGGGTATAGGGTCAAGAGCGAATGGTTCCTGTCCTCAAGGAGTTCACAAGTCATGGCCCAGGAGGGACTGGGTTGGTCTCTTTTGGCTTTAACAGCAACAGCAACAACATCCACTGGATCCTTTCCTGTTTCTTCCCTGTCCTTCAAAGCAAGCCTCCATGGCGTGCATACTAGCCCCCAGATGTTGTGGGGGGCTTTTTAAACACAGCAGGAGCCATCAGGGAGACTCTTTGATTTGCTGGATTGGGACACCTTTAGCAGAGCTGAATATACTTTCTGATCTTTGTTGAGGATTCCCCTGATCATTCCCTCTCTACAAAGTATTTACCAGGGGTGCTTTCAATCCTGTTGCTCAGGTCTGTGTAGCATGATACGAGCATCTTTGCATTTCAGAAGGCTCTGCAGTCCGACTGACCAGTTCTTATCAAGAGAAAGAAATGGGCCCCCTCAAATGTAGACCTGCTTCAGATGGCGTAGTAGGAACCAATCACAGAGCAGCTAAGGCTGTGAGAATTCTGGTTCCAGTACCACCGCTCTGCCCTTAGTTATAGGTCCTCACTTGGATCGTGAACGGTCAGTCCGGGGTCAACTGCACAAACCCGAGCTCACTTCTCTCCCTTCCCCTCCTTGCAGGGATGCAGGATTCATTCATCTCAGAAGATCCAGAACCTCCCCACCTCCATGATGGATACCAGTCCGCACAAGCATTGCTGGAGAAGCTTGCTGGTGAGGTGAAGCCGTCATGGCCCAGGAGGGACTGGGTTGGTCTCTTTTGGCTTTAACAGCAACACCAACAATTATAACTAGCATTTGTGTAGTGCTTTAATGTTTACGATGCATTTTACACACGTTATCTCGTTTGATTTCATTAGAGGAGATATCCTGCAGGCCTTCTGTGGTTTTGACTTGTCTGCGGTCCGTGTGTTTGCCAGATTCTTTTAGGCCTTCAGAAATACACCTTCATCACTCTTTCATCCTTTCCTGCCTGTGTGTGGGCTAGATTTGCTATCGTGCTGTCGTAGGTTTAAATACATGGAAGAAGGCTTGACCTTTGATCCTCAGTCCATTCCTTCAGCTTTCAGAAGCTTCTTACTTTTTCTTGCTACTCTTGCTGTAAGAGTAGATGCCCATTACCCACCTTGGGGGAGAGGGGTCAGGACACATTGTTTTCCACCATGGTCTCGAAGATCCTGTCTATCCTTACTGTCTTCGGGTCTGGGACTGTGAAAGAGTTTGTCTGTTAATCCAGGCTAATGCCCCAAATATGGCTTCTTGCCAAGTTCTAGTATCATGCTATAGTCTTGCTGGGAACCTTCCATGTATATGTGGCCTGATGTTAAGTTGCTGTTATCTAATGTGGCTGTCCCTCTCTCCATCCCGAGGTGGACCCTCACAGGTGATATTATCAGTAAACTGGTAACTAAGAGGGAATTGCAGCCTTTATCTTGGTTGGATTATGTGGCTAAGAGACCTCGTGTCTTCTTTCACATAACCTCCCTTACGGCAGATGCTGATGTAGTGGAATCATGGTTCCCCTTGGGAGCGAATGGGTTAGTCTCTTTTGGCTCAAACAGGAGAGAGAATATCCCACGGGCACCTCGTGGCTTTGACTGTCTGTGATCAGTGTTCACCTACAAAGCCGGTTAGATAGCATCTCTCTGAGGCTCTGATCTTGGGGGCCCAGTGCGTTGTGGAAAGTGCTGGGGGTCAGAAGACAGCTTGAGTGCCCGTGATGTGAACAAAGACCCAGCTGTATTCCATGAGGGATCTCAGCTTCCAGTTTCTCCATTTCCTGTTTGCCCAGGGAGCCTTCTGACCTGCCTCCTCATATTATGACCCACTGGGTCCCCTCGCTTTCCTTCTTCTTCTCCCTTTTATTTTTCATTTCGATGCCTACGCCTCTTAGGAGAAGCACAGAGGGGTATGAGCAGAGAAGCTGCTGGTTGGAGATCAGAATAGCCTTCGATAAAAGCCTTGTTAAACACTGTCCCCGGTCTCCCTCTACTCATTTTTTTGAGTTTCTGAAACTAGTTTTCCTAGAACAGAGAACAGAGGGCTGCCCACAGAAGGAAGCTGGACGTTTGGACGAGCATGTCCTGCTCCAGGTTTGGATGGGGTGGGCAGTCTACTGTCCTCTGTTGCTCTCCCTTTATGGCTCCCCTGTCCAACTGGCCCCAGCCTCACCCTCAAGCTGAGCTGTTTAGCCCAGGACCTTGTATGTCTGTGCAGAGGGAACTTTTTTAATGTGACACGAGCTGACCAGTGGGTCATTGGGCTGCTTATTAGAAAACTAGCCCTGGTCAGACTACATGGGCCTTCACTCCTTGCATTCCTCCCAAATGAGTGAAGCCTGCTGTCACTGTTTTCCCCCTCACCAGATTTTGACCAGTTAGCTCATTTGGTGGGGTATGGTATTCAGTGGAGGATATTCTAGAAAGGGAGGGACAGTATGGTACAGTAGGAAAAAAAAAAAAAAAAACACTGACAGTGATGCAGATGAGGGAAAAGCAAGAGATAGCAATTTAAAAAAATTTTTTAAAGGAAAAATGAAAAATGGGCCTGGCTCTGGCGTCAAATGTCTTGGGTTCAAATCCCGCCCTGATGCGTCTGATTTTGAGAAGGATCCTGCTCAGGCCCAGTTATCTTATCTGTGCCTAGCTGGCCTCGGGGGTCTTCCACAGGATGATAAATAATTGCCCTCCTTTCTTTACCCATGCTTTTGCGGAAAGGGGGTCAGAAGGGCTGTTGAGGCGGGTGGTGGGGTAGGCTGAAGGGGGTTCCGAGGAGGGGAAAACCCCGCTGCAGTCTCCTAGAACAGGCAGGGTGGGGAGGTCTGGGCGTCGTTGCTGGGTGTGTCGGTTTGTAACTAGAACTATAATGGGAAGAGGGTGGTTGGAGGAGGTAACTGGAGGACTCGGAATTCTCCTGAGTAACTGAATGGAAACTTTGCCCCACCCCATCCCTTTTCCCCAAAGTTTAGGACTTCAGGCTAGTTTTAATAGCCCAGTGGTCCTTACAGCCCACTTGGGGAGATGGGCATTAAGGAATGCGATGCCAGGAGCACAGAGCATCCTTCTTTGATGCTTTTTGCTGGTTTTCTGCCTGAAAAATGAATGACCTTTGTCCTAGTCTACAGCATAGCTGGGGGTTGTGGTCTGTAGGTTAAACCGTGGACATGAATGACCGGACCCTGGGCTTCCATCCCTAAATTGCTGGGTTACTGCCTGAGTCACCCTGACTCCCAAGACCCTGATTGCCCTCTCTTTAAAAAAAAAATTGAACCCTGTCCAGCAGGCCGATTACAAAACATTTCCGAGCAGTTGACACAGAAGTAATACCAGTAACAATAATAGCAACAATAATAAAAATAATGACAATTGGCAGAGCTGGGGGTGGTGGTGGTGGTGGGGTTTATCGGTCATGTTATGGTGACAGTTGAGAAAGCAGTCCTTTTGAGTGCTGGCCACGTCACAAGGAAATCTCTACCCCACTAATAAATCACTGTAATGTAGTTGGCCAATAGGACCTGTTTTAATTAGCCACACCAAATCCGTCTGCGTCAAGAAAATAAACATGCCTTGTATTTTGATAGTGCTTTTGGATACTGTGAGAGGACGGAGCCCTTGATCGGATGGCTCCCCCCACCCCAGGCACTCCCCAGCTTCTGTCGGACTGATCTGGCCCAACTTTGTCTGCCTTGGAACATTTTCCCCTCTGACATAGCTTGTCTGAGACCTTAGTCTTTGTGGGGTCTGAGCTCTGTGTGGGGCTTTGAGATCCTCCCAGGAGGAGGATTAGGAATAGGTTTCAGGAACCCTGCTTTTTATATTCACTCTTATTCCTTTCTTCATCCACTCCCCCCACCTCCACTGCCCCTGCTTCTCTCCCCGTTACCCAACACGCACATAGACAAAGAACTTGGCAGAAAGGAGTTTCTCCTAGATCTAGGTGGTTGGGGCTTTTTGGAATGAAATTCTCTCTGTGAATAACTGTGCCTTAGCTGGGAACATGCGAACGTGGAAGCTGACCAAGCCCCTGAAGATGGCTCCAGTGGGGCCTGCCCTTGGCTAGGTAGGAACCGGGGAGCCGGGGGTGGGGCTGAAGCCAGATGTGTCTGAAGCTCCCAGTGGGGAATGGCGCTTTTTGGGATGCCTGGGTTAGCCCAGTGGGCAGCTGGCTATCCCTGTGGACAGGGCCTCACCCTGGGCAGAGTTGGCCATTGTCTCTGCTGGAGTTTCTGATGTCGCCCTGGTGTTTCTACGTTTTTTCCTCTAATCATACCCCCATCACTCCACTCTATCTTTATCTCGCCCCAGTCTTCCACCTCCAGACCGATGACTTCCCCTTCCCCCACTTCTGTTATGGGATCCCAGAGTATGGAGCTGTCTTACGTTGCATCTTTCTTGGAGCACATTGATAAGGGAAGAGTCAGCATTGACTGAGGTTGACCCCAGAAAGATCTGGCACTTTCCTTTTGTTCTTGTCGCCTCGAAGGCTGGCAGCCTTGGAGACATTGTTTGGGTTTCCTCCGGGGTCTGGCTGAGGGCATATGGATCCACGAGATGCTAGTTGGAGGAAGAAGGGAGGGAAATGGTGTCTGAGCCTGGGGTTTGGCTCAAAAGAGGAAGGAATGTCTGTGCATTGTGGACTTGACTGGTCAGCCCCATCTTGAGGGTTAGTCACGGTTCTAGGCAACCACAGGCTGGAGGGTATTGTGAAATGTTCAGGAGGGATCTTGGCCCTGGCCAGGGCAGAGGCCACCTTGGCAAGATTGAGCCTCGGTTCAGCGGCAACTGCAAGACACACTCTGTCTGGTTGATGCTGATTGCTTTCTCCTTTGTGCTGTGTTTCCCAGAGATGCAGCGGCCACCTCTTGCCATTTGCATATGGGTGACCGTGGGGTCCCTTCATTTTGCTTTTCTTTTCTTGGGCTTCAGGAGTCTGCAGAAAATGATGTTTGGGCCTGGTTGGGTTTCCTCCTCAAAGAATTGTACAAAGAGGGGTCCGTAGGGTCCTGAGGAATGATGTGGTCTCTAGCCCTAGGGCCTGTGCAGGGCTGATGGTGAGGTGTAGGGGACCCAAAGCAAATGTCTAGCAGGGAGATAGAGTGGGTGAATCTGGGGGACCAGCCTGTCTCCCAGCTGCCCCAACACAGTAGAGGGGAGAGGGTATGTGGTGAGTGTGTCCAGTACCAACAGTGTGGCCACTGCTGAGAGAGAAAAACAGAGGCAGAGACAGAGAGAGAGAGAGAGAGGAGGGGGAGAAGAGAGATGGGGAGAGACAAAAGAAAGATAGGGGAGAGAAGAGAGGAAAAAGGAGAAAGGGAGAGGGAGAGGGAGATAGAGGGAGACAAGTAGGGATGAGAGATAAAGGGGAGAGAGAGAAGAAAGGGAGAGACAATTTGTCTTTCTGAAGCAATAAGGAAATGCAGATATAGGGTCCATAAACAAGGCATGAAACTCTGAAATGGGGGTGGGGATTTCGAGGTTTGGAGAGGAAAGACAGAGGAACAGAGGCCAGGAAAGCCTCAAAATAGGACGTGTAGACCTGGCATGGGCTGAAGCGAAGGAAATCTCAGGCTAGATTACAATCTGGGGAAAACTTTCCAGCTTCTAAGGGCTGAGACGTTGCCCAGAGGGAGGAGAGCTGTCACCTGAAGGACATTTAGCTGTGAGTCAGGTCCCCAAGGACAGAGTAGCATGACCACGGAGAAGAGGCACATAAACTGTCCAGGAACCCCCAGAGTGAGAGAGGGGCCCAGGTGGTCGCCGAGACACGGGATCGATTATGTAGGGAGTTGCTAGCCTGGGCCGGGGGGGGGGGGGGCGCGGTGCTGTGGTGATGCCTGCACCCTCGTTTCTGCTCCAGAATACAAAGCAGGATCATAAGACTTTGCCCTGAAAGAGGCTTTAGGACTCATCTAGTCCCAAGATAATAGGATTATAGATTTAAGACCGAAAGGCTCCAGCCCCCTCGTTTTCACACAAGGAAACTGAGGTCCAGAGAAGTTAATTGACCTGCCCAAGATGACACACAATGAGGGTTCTTACCAATGTCCTCTAACTCCAAACCGCAGGGTTCTTTGCACCACCCCACACTGCACTCATGGGACTTATTATTTGCAACAGGAAGGGTGGAGCTGATTCTTTTCATGTCCTAGTCAGGAATGCCAGGCCTACAGGGGTGAAATGACTTATTCAAGGTCGCGCAGTGAATCAAGGACAGCCGCGGCTGCCTCTGTTAGATTTTTAAGGCCCCACCCCCAGACACCCCAGCCATTCCCCACCCCCCCCAGTGTCAGCATGGCCAGTAAGAACTTTGCACTTGTCAGGGCAGGGAAACATTTGGGTTTGGTCTTTGCCAAGTCATTGGTGAAAAATGCACCCACAGGCCACAGGCCTCACAGCTCAGCTCTGGCTGACCCAGATGGCTGTGGATTGATTATCCTGATAGCACAGGTGCCAAGGGATTAGCAGGTGGGGGAGGTAGCATTGGGAGGACTGTGCCCATTATCCTGACATTTTGGGGGGGGTCATAAAGGTCAAGGTAGGACGGTGTCTTGGTGATTGAGGGTGGGACGTGTCATGTGTGGGTGGTTCGGGGTGTAGGCCGCTAGCTCGGGAGTTATTTCCTCCAAGGCGGAGGCAGGTCAGGCTGAACTTGAGTTGAGCCTTGAATTGTTTCATTTCTGGGATCCCCATCCCTGACAAACTGGCTGCCCACTCAGGCCAGGACGGCTGACGTCAGAGGTTGGCATTGTGGCTGGGGAAGGGTCACAGGGGCAGTCGAGGGCTAGGGCAGCCTTGGCAACTTTTTATGGAGTAAGGCATGACTTATCTGAAATACAGAACAAGGGGAAATGGACCTAGGTCATAGCATGTGAAATTTGGGCTGGCTGAAAGGAAGGACTCCCAGATGAGGGGGGATTGGGGCCACCAGGCTGAGGGACCCTGGGGAACTCTCTGAATAAAACCCTCCAGCTCTCTGGGCTAGGGCAAGGATAGTTCTACCTGGTAATGGAGATGGAGGGGAGAAGCCTCCTTAAAGGAGTCTTTCAGGATGCAGCAGGGGAAGGGCCAGAATGGGGTTGGCACAGTCCCTAGAACTGGGGGGCAGGTTACTAGTTCATGAGTACAGCTGGGGTCACAGGAGCATAGGGTATAGAGATGAAAGAGACCTTAGAGATCAGCTAGTCTGCCCCCCCTCCACTTTACAGAGGTGGAACCTGAGGCCCAGGGAGACTAAAGACCGCTGAAAAGTGTTCATTAAGGAGTAAGTGCTAGGGACTAGGATTCAAATCCCAGTTTGCCACTTGCTACCCAGTAGCCCTGAGTAGCCTCCATATTCACACAATTTAGCAGCTGAGTATATAGCCTTTCATAGAACAGAGGATGATTTCATTGGTACAGGGAACTCTCAGGTAGGGAAAAATCCTCCTCCTTTCTCAAGAGAATGGCCTAGAGCAGAGGTATCAAATATGTGACCCGCCACAGTGCTCTCCAGTTGGGGAACATTTGACAAAATAAATTAAAAAATACAACAAAAATAATATTGCATTTTAAAACTAAGTCAGTATGCAGCCTGCAGGGATCCTTCTGAAAGGTTTAGTGGCCCCTGTTTTCTGCCAGAGAGTTTGACACCACTGAGCTAGAACCCTGAGAAAGTAAATAATTTTCCCGGGATCACACGGCCCATATATGTAGGAGACAGAAACTGGAACCCAGGTCTTTTTGGCTTCAAGACAAGCTCATCTCGACTGTACCTCCTTTCCTTTATGGTCCCTTACATTGTTGCCCAGTTGCTTGATTTATTAGGAGTCTCATTTTTCATGATGAAGACCTTATTTCATGGTTCTCACATATAACTCATGGTACCATTTAGATGCTCAGTAAAGAATAAAAATGATAATAATTAGCATTTATATCATGTTTTAAAGTTTATAAAGCACTTTACACATCCTCTCAAAAACCCTAGGAGGTTGGTGCTATCATTATCTATATTTTGCAGGTAAGGAAACTGAGGCTGTAAAAAGACCCCAGGGTCACACAGCTAGTGTCTAAGGTAAGATTCAAACTCAGGTCTTCCTGAAATTGCAGAATCAGAGACTCTCAAGACTGGAAAATGCTTGTTTAATTCACTTAATAGAGGCCACCCACCACTTTTCATGACACCCTCCTGGGTGGTGAGTTTAGGGAAAAGGAGATGGCTAGGGAGTACCAGTTGCCTGGGAAGATGGGTCTTTTTTAGGGCCCATGGAAGAGACTGTTGGGTTGTTGGATAGAGATTCCTGTGGATGCTGGACAGAGAGTTCAGAGAAGGCATTTTTGACTCTTTATTCCCAGAGAGGATTTGCCTCCTTGCAGAGTCACCATCTTCTACCGCATCCCTGCCCTACTCTCAGGAAGTTCTCTCTTTTAGCCCAACTTCAGAATGCATCTATGATCCCATCCATGGGGGAGAAACAAACCAACCAACAGCCACCATAGCCGCTTCATTTTTTTGGTTTTAAACCATTCTTGGAAAGTATGGAAAGGTCCATTGACTGGTCTTTCCCAAGTGGTGTCTTGGAAGGTGGGAGAGTGTGGCCCCCTAGTGGTGTACTTCTGTCACTGCCCTGCCATCTCAAAGGTTGCGTGGGCAGGAGCCCCTGGGGGTCAGGGGGCCTGCAAGAGCTTCTCTTAAGAGTGAATGTAGTATTTCAAAAGCCATACCTCCAGCTGCCACCGTTAAAGCTCTCCTCTAACAGTAATAATAATAACTCACCTTTCTATAATAATAATAGTTAACATAGATGTTTCTACAGGTACATGTATGAGATTATATGCATGTGAGATATACATACGTGATAACTTATGTAAAATACTTTGAAAACCTTAAAGATATATATATGTATATATACACACATACATACTATATGATTACTTTGAAAACTTTAAATATATAATATATATGTGATGATAGGTGATGATGTCATGATGATGATGATGTGTGTGAGAGATGGGGAGGGGGGAGGTGAGGCAGGCCGTCCTTTTTCATTCTGTCTTTTTATCTCCAGGACCAGCACAGTTCTTTGCACATATTAGCCACTGACTAAATGCTTATTGGATTGGAATGAACTGATTAAATCACTGATCTTTTGAATTCCTGAAGTAAATTTCTGCAGAAGCCATCTGTCAGCCTGTATTGGAGACATTTACCAGGTAATGATTGTAACCTGTGAGTTTCTCTTCTAACTGAGAGGAGCTGTACTGGATTGGGCCAGGGTCAGGAGAACTGTGTTCTAGTTACCATTTTGGCCACAAACTAGCTGCATGACCTTGGACAAGTCCCTCTCTGCTCCCCCCAGACTTTGGTTTTCTCGTTTGCAGATCAAGGATTTAGACTAATTCTCTCTAAATTAGCCCTTCCAGCTTGGACATTCTGCACTGCTCTGACCATCTGGGCAGGTTAGAACTGGAATTTTATTTCTTGGCTGGGGGAGCCAGGTTGTAATATTATTTCCCTCCAGTGGTTTTGCCTTTTCCCTACTCAGCTAAGTTGCACAGTTGGCACGAGGCAAAGTTAAGATGCATTTTAGCTTTGCACATTTAATACTGGGAGGATTGGCTGGGTTTCTTCTCACCACTGAGAGACGGTGCTCACTGCTGAAGCTCCTGAAGACACGGAGTTAGCCCAAGCTCATTCCCATTAGGAAAAGATTCCATTCATTGGGTGTTTATTTATTAAATGCCTATTTAAAACATCGTAGCGGGGTCCTTTGAGATATGCATCTTCCCCTTAAGTGAGGTAAGTGATGCTATGAATCTCCCCTAACATACTTCCAAGTTGTGGGTTATTGGAGTTAGCCAGCAAATGTCTGACCTTAGTCTGAGGAGCTGGCTAATGTATCACAGGAAGACAGGAGGGTGGGGGGAGTGAATGCACCACCTTCAATATCACAATTATATTTTTGAGAGTGCTTCAGTTTATTAAATTAAACTACATACCTGAAGGGGATATTTTCTTTTTAAAAATTTCCTTTTAATTTAATTTTCTTACGTTCATTTTTAAAATTTTGAGTTCCAAATTCTCTCCCTATTGAGAAGGCAAGCAGTAAAATGCTAAAGGGGATATTTTCTTGTACTTTCATTTTCCCTGAAAAAGGAACAGTATACTAACACACCATAAAGGAGGCACTATCTCTGAAATCTTCAGGCCTCTGGTGGATTTTGCTTTTCTGAACTTTTTAGGAATAGGCTCATAGAATCATAGATGTAGATCTTGGAAGGCTTGTTGGGGGTCTTTGAGTTCAATCCTCATAGTTTATAGATGATGATGCAGAGACTCAGAGAGGTTGTGACTTGCTCAGGGCTCCACAGCCAATAAGTGTCTGAGGCAGGATTTGATCTCATCGCTCTATCTACTCTACCACCTGACATAGATACCCATTAGTCCCCGACAGTTAGGTCCCATACTCAGGTTTGCAAATGATCTATGTGGCCTCTTGACCACTTTTACCACTACAACTGGCATTAATTTAAATATGCTCTGTTCAGGTCAATAGTGTTTCCATAATGATGGGGAAGGGCATTTGCTTTCATTGATTTGCTCTTTAAGAGAATGTACACTGTTATTTACGGGTTTGAATGGATTTATAGGCTTGATGGGTCTGAAACAAAGGCCTCTTCTAACAACAGTTTTCCAAGGATGCCATGTGGCCATGAGTCATGGAACACCAAGTCTCTGTAGAGTGAAAGTTGTGGGTCATGCAAAGGGCAATGGAGAAGTGATGGTGGGCGACTTGAGTTGGCTGCAACGTGTCACCAGACATGAGTTGTGCATAGAGAAGTGGCATAAAGAATGTTGTCGGGAAGATGTCTAACCAGGGAAAGTGGGCCAATCATGTGGAGAGTGAGAGAGAACCAGTGTGCAGTCTGCTGGCTCTGTTGGTATCCATCTGAAGGTAAGCAATCCCTGTGAAAGATTTCTGGTCCAAACCAATAAGCATTTGTTAGGCACCTGCTGTGTGCATGGACACTGACTGGTGCTGAGGATGCAAAGCCAAAATGGAAAATGGTCCCCATCCTCAAGAAACATAACTTTCTACTGAGGTGGGGGTAGGATACAACATGTAAAGATAAATATATAGATGATCATTTGGGATGAAGGGAGAAGAGAAAATCAACAGTTAAAGAGATCAAGAAAAGTTTCTTATAGAAAAGGGTCAGTGAGCTGAACCTCAAAGGAAGCTAGAGATTCTAACAAGTGGCGGTAAAGAGGGGGAAGTCACAAAGACATGGAGGTGAGAGATGGAAGGGCCCACTTCAGGGAACAGTAGTTAGGCCAGTTTGGCCGGAACCAAGAGGGTGTGAAGGAGAGTAAAGTACACCCATCCTGAAAAGGTAGATGGGAGCCGTATTGGAGAGGACGTTAAATACCTAGGGGAAGAATTTGTGTTTCATCCTAGGGATAATAAGGAGTCCCTGACAGTTTTTGCGCAAGGGAGTCACATGATCAGTCTTAGGGTTTGAAGAATTTATTTTGGCAACTATGTAGAGAATGGATTAGAGAGGAGAGAGATTGGAAACTGCAAGTTCCATTAGGAGACTGTTGCAATAGTCTAGGCTGAAAATGATGACTGCCTGAACTAGGGTGGTGATCTAATCTTGGAGAGTAAGAAACAGATGCAAGAAATGTAAAAGAAGTAGAATCAAGAGACTTTGCAACTGATTTGAGTGTAGGGAGTGAAGGAAGAGGAGGAGTCATGGGTGACTCCAAAGTTGTGAAGAGATAGAGAGGATGGCTAGGTGTGAGGGTTAATGAGTTCTGTTTGGGGCATGTTGAGTTTGAGAGGCCTATGAAACATCCACTTGGAGGTGTCCAACAAGCAGTTAGTAGAACAAGCTTGGAGCTCAGAAGAGAGGTTAGGGCTGGATATACAGATCTGAGAGGCTTCTGCAGAGGAATGATATTGGATTCCAGGGGAGCTGATAAGCTCACCAATATAGTACATAAAGAGAGAAAAGAAGAGGGCATGCAATAGAGCCTTAAGATATACTAGGCAAAGTTGGTGGAGCAAAGTGATTTAAAAGGAGTGGTTTGACAGGTAGGAGAACAAGGAGAGAACATTATCATCAAAACCCATGGAGAGGAAATGATTTCCAAGAAGAGGAGAATGGACCAAGTTTTGAAACATAGAATAGGGGGGAAAGGGAGCTCATGAGGAATGGGCTCTTTTTTTCTTGGCAAGTAATAATCAAGATCTTCTTTGGGAAGGTAAGGGTGAGGGAGATTTATGGGGATGACATGGGTTACGAGAAAGAGATGGCATGCGTAGTTGTGGGAAGTAACCACATTGATGAGGTCACAGGTCCATTAAAGATTATCTAAAGGTTATTTCCAGTTCATTGGCTGGATCTTCCTTGAATGACTTGGAAAGACAATGAGAATGAATGACACAGGAGGAAGAGGCATGGAGGGTTCATCAGTCTGCCCTGATGAGAGAGTTATACTGTCGAGCTCAGAGATCCATCCAAGTCTCAAAATGTTATATTTAATTGGGCCCTGTGAAGGCCTGTATGGCTGTCTTCCAAAGATCAGCTTGGAGAAGTGCTGAGAGGCTCATCAACCAGAAGGCTGGTCACTAGGTGATGAATTCTTTTGGCTACAGAAGCAAATAGACTATGTCTGCTAAGGTGTGGAGAGGCTGCCATCTGCTTCCTTGGAGGGTGCAACCACGCCAATTAAATCATAGATCCCTGAAGCACTGGAAGAATTATTATTTAACAATTCTGGTTTGGGGCTCATTTAAAGATGGATTTTGAGTGACGGAATCCCTGCTTTTTGGGCCTGGGCTTGGTGGGGGGAGGAGAGAGAGAGACAGAGAGAGATAGAGAGAAAGAGTTTATAAAGTCCTACTTCTTGTCAACTCGCATTCCTTGACCAGTAGGCTTTGGGTGGTAGAAGAACTCTGAGCTGGTGGGATGCTCATGGGGATGGAGTGAAAGAAAGAACTGCTGTGGAAGGAGTATTGCTTTGCTGAATCTTTGGGATGACCCAGACTGAAGAGTTGTATTTGGTTCCTATTGTCTGAGGTCCCTGGTGAGGTTTTGTTTTCAAATGTGCGGAAAGAAGTTGGGCTAAAGCAAGTCCACTTTCAGTGGTGGTGCTCAGTGACTCTGTGAGGCTGGGGAGAGTGAGAGGGGAGAGGTGGGGCTTCGAAGTGACCTCTTTGGGAATCTCTTGAAATATTGTTCTTATCTGCTGAGCAGCAACCTCCAGTCTCTGAGGGGATGCTCCATGAGGGACAAGGAACAGCTCATGGAGCTGGATAGGCAGAAGGCTGCACTGTAGTGGATTTCGGTTAGACATTGGGCAGAACTTCCTGATCAGATCAGGAGAAACTAGATCAGTAGACAGTAGCTTGGGTTTTCTAGAAGAAGGGGCTGATTTATCAGAGTTGACTTCAGGATAGGGATTTGTGGAAGTGGAGTGCTAGGTGTAAGCGGCCTTTCAAGAACCTTTTTTGGCCCTGGCGTGGTTATATGACTGCCATATTTTCAGATAGCTCTAAGACTATAGGGGTACCGTGGCACTCACCCCCTTTCTGGTTCTGGGCTTCTCTGTAGCTGCTAAGCCAAGAGGCTTGAGCTGTGTTGTACTAAAGTAAATAGCTTTGTCCTGGCAACCCACCCCCTAACCTGACTGTGTGGGCTCCTGGAACTTGCCCCAGAAATAGCATTTTTTATGAGGGCAAAAAAAAAAAAAAAGAAAGAAAAGAAAAAGGCCCAAGAGGGCATGTTCCCACCAATCCCTCCCAGGGAGGAGCCTCAGGCTGGGTGGGAACCTGTAGCCACAGGCCTGGGCACTGCCCACCTGCCCCACAGCCAGGGATTCTGAAAATGTGTGGGAGGGAGCTCTGTGGTCTGACACGGTGGAAGGTGTGAGCCTGGCACCATTGAAAGGGGAAGGGACAGAGGTAGAATCGTTTGCGTCCCCCGCCTGCCTTGTAGCCCTACCTGCGGATAAGGTAGAGATCTACAGGAAAATGACAGTCTCTCTGGCTGAAATGGCTTGGGTAGTGGTAGATGAGTATTAGCGTTTGAAGGTGAGGCCTCACCTGGGGAACATAAGTGTGTGGGCATGTTTCTTAGATATGACTGGAGGGTCCAGAGACTGAAAAAATAAATAAGGCTACAGGTAAGTATAGATTTTAATAAAAGAGCAAAATCTGCTGTTTGTGTGAACTACTTGAAAGCAGGAACTGTCTTTGCTTTTTTATGTTTACCATAATGCACAACACATTGTAAAGGCCTAATAGATGCTTCTCCATTGCATTCCATCACCCGAGGATCAAGGGGCGGCGCAGTGGCATGAGTCTCTCTCTGTCTTTGGTGTTTCCCTCCTGGGCTCCTGGAAAGTGTAGGAAAGGAGCCAGCAGCGTTTTAGTGGACAGTGATCAGGATAGCTCACGGTTCTGGTATGCTGTAAAGTTTCCAAAAGTGCTTTCCTTCCTAACCATTTTAAAAATGAGAAGATTGAGGCTCAGGGAGGTCATGGCTTGCCCAAGTAGCAGAGCCGGACCTAAAACCCAGCTCTTTGGGCTCAAAATCTAAAGTTCTTCCCATAGTCTGTCTTTCCTGACTCTTTATTTTTCTTCCGCTCCATTCATAGACCACACCCACACCCATATGAACTTCCTCTGACATGTGCATGTAAGTTGATAGAGGTATATGGATAGGGCCAGGCTGTGTGTGGATAGATATGTGGATGAGTTTGGGGGCAGTGATATCATTGTTCTAGAGAACGTTCAGTCTCTAGGTCTTCAGGTGTGGCCTTGAGGCCTCTTCTGTACTGAGGCAGTGAAGGGTTGAGTGACCTGCCAAGCATCACACCAGTATGTGTCAGAGGCAAGAGCTGAATCTAGGTTTTCCTGACTGAGGCCAGTGTTCTGTCCCCCAGCCCTTGCTTCCCCTCATGTTTGTGTGTAGAGAACTGCTCACACGTGCACTTCCCCTAATTCATTCATCATCTATCCAGTATATTGCATTATACTGATTAATGTGCATTAGGGCACATTTTTATGAAAATGTCTTGGGTCACTTAACCTTTAAAAAAAAGTTTTACATATAAGCCAGAGCTCATTTCAGAAGCTAACCATCTGCCCAGACTGAGCTCCAAGGAGCTGCCCATAGGACCCCAGGATGGTCCAGGACCAAGGTGGCAAACCCTTGGGGAGGATGAGCAATCACATCCTAATGATAGGAGGGCCTGGGGCATTTTCACAGGGTTCAGTGATCTTCAGCTGGTCATGGGGAAGTGGGGGAGGGACAAGTCGGTTTCTCCACTCCTATTCTCCTCTTCAGTTGCTTTCATTTTGTCTTGAACCCTGGCTCATTGACTGTTAAAGCTCCAGCCCTTGATCACGCAGCCAGGCACGTCCTTGTCAGACTCAGGGTGCCTCCCCAGGACAGGACGAGAAGGAGGGCGTGAGGGTAGAGGGCAGAGAGAGAGAGAACATGTGTTCCTGGCCACTGGTCCCTTTCCAAGACAGGTGAACTCTGTGTTCAGAAAGGGGCTAATTTAATCTCTTGGCTTCAGTAGACTTTCTCACTCTTCTCCAGCCCCCCCCCCCCAACCTCTAAAGAATTTAATCTGCTCAACAACAAACAATACTGTTATAAAACTTTGAAAACAAGAGGGCGAGGTCTCCCGAAAGAGGCAGAAGTGCATGTTGGGTAACGGCCAGAGGGAGAGTGCCAGGCCTGGGATAGAGCCGGGCGAGAGCCCAGTTGGCTTGGTACCTGGGCTCCCGCCCCCACCAGCAAGCGTCATTCCTGACAGGAGGGGAAGAAATGAAAGGGGAGACATCAGAGTTCATTGAAGAGAAGTGTCTATGTATGTTTCTCTCTTTCTCTCCCCCCCCTCTTCCCTTCTTCCTTCTTTCTCTCTCTCTCTCTCCCTCTCTCTCTCCCCCTCCCTCCCTCTCCCTTTCCCTCTCCCTTTCCCTCTCCCTCCCTCCCCTTCCCTCTTTCTCTCCTTCCTTCCCTTCCTTCCCCCTCCCCCTTCTCTCCCTCCTCTCTTTCCTCTCTCTCTCTCCCCCCCTTCCTCTCTCTCCCGCCCCCCCCATGGGAATGCACCAGACTGTGAAACTTCCTCCTCCACCCCTCCCTCCCCCACTCACTGTTCCTGGTCATAAGACTGGCAGAGACAGGTCCCGATAACAAAGTGGGGCTGGTGGGCAGCCCGGGTCCAGCTTCTATCCATATCATGCTATAGGGGAAGCAGGCAAGAGGGAGTGCTTGAAAGTTGGCGCTGAGCTCAGAACCTACCCCATGACTGGCCCAGCCCTGTCCCTTCTTCCCCCCAAAGAGGAAAGTGGAACAGCGTCACTGGGCGTGCCCAGCTTCGTATGCTGTCTTCCAGGTGTGTGCCCAGGCAGTGGGCAGAACTGCCAGTCTGAGGTTAGTTAACATGCCCAGTACCTCCCAGTACAAGAAAGAAGGTGGGCAGGAGGGGATTGTATTAGAGAGACAGTGGGGAGAACATCTGACCTGTCAGAATGCCCTTTCCTTCAAGACACAGGGTTCTGGAGTTGTCCGGAAGAAGTTGAAGCTGTGCTGGGGACATTGACACCTGGCCGACTCCTGAGAACGTAAGGGTAAAGGGGAGGCAAAGACATGGGCTCCTTCAAGCAGTTCCCCCCAGCTCTTCTGGTGAGCCGGTACCCAGCAGTAGAGGCCCTGGTAGGAGACAGAGCCTGCTGGCCATCTCTCGGCAGTGGATGGGGGCAGGGGGATGGGGGTGGAGGGAAGGAAAGGGTGCTCACCCAGCTCAGGGGCCATTAAGGACCAAGCATAAGCACATGGAGGTGGAGGATGGCTGAGATGAGGGCCTCGTTATTCTCCTCCCTTCGGTGCTTCTCCTGACATCACCCCCAACCCCTCAACTGTTAGATTTCACCCACAGCCAGTTTCACTTTTGAATCTACCTTCCCCAAACTGAAATAGCCTACCCCAGAGAGGATGTTGGTGATTCTTTGGTGTATGTTTGAGAATTTGGACCTGAACTTTGAAGAAAAAACGTGTTTGGGGAGCGTGTGTGTATGTGTGTGTGTGTGTGTGCGCGCACAAGAAATGGCTATGGTGAACTTATGCATGCATGCACACACACATGCCTGTTCTCTTCTGGGAATGGCGCCTCAGGAAGGGGTCACTTAGCTTGGTCTGTTAGAACCAAGCCATCCCCCTAGGAGAGCCTGCCTCACATCATCTTAAGGAGTTGGGGGCACCAACTTAGACAGCTAAGAATTCCAAAATTACTTCCATATCCCCCGTATTTGAGTCTGATGTTAATTAAGGGCCTACCATGGCGCTCTAACAGTTTGTTTACCATCCTGGGGGGAAAAAAAAAACCCAGTGAAAACCTGTTTAGGAACTAGTGTCCTAGAAGTGTAGGCTTTCCCCCTTGCTGCCCTTAGGGAAACCAAAAAAAAAAGCTGGTTTTAGGGATCCTCACTTAGTAATTTCATGAGTGTGGGATCTTCTGCTGATTTAGCCTGCAGCTCCTCCTATATTTTATAATTGGTCTTTGTGAGTTGTTGTGGCCTATGACCAGCCTGCACGAGGGCTCCTTGCGCACCGATGGAGGCCTTGGCAGTCACTGCTTCCTAGAAAAGGCAAGCATGACTTCTCTCTGTATGGTTCCTATGGTAGGTGAAAGCCACATAAAAGCTTTCTTAGGGTAATATGCCAGTGCAAAATGGTTTGTTTCCCATTGAGTCACAGTCCAAAGCAAGCTAGCTGTGAGTGCCAAATGAAATGTCTGGGCCTCCTCTTCTTCAGAAGGAGAACTTGGGGTGAATGGCAGTGTGTATTCTGAATTGGTAGCGGGGGCCCGAAGCCAGGGTGTGCTGCAAAGCAGACCCTGGTCCTCTGGTTTTGGCCCCTTATTTCATCCTTCCTATTCACAACCAGGAATGCCGAAAGCCTCTCTGTCAGTGGCGAGAAGCAGGGTTTCCTGCCTGGCCTCCTGATGGACTGGCCAGAAGCAAGACTTTTTTGTTTTGTTTTGCTTTTTGCATCAATCACGTTAAGTAGCTGTGACTCAGCACTAGAGGCAAGAGCCTGATGGAAAAGCTGCTGCCTGGGTGAGAGCCTCCATAATGAACTAGGTCAAAGTCTCCTGTTTCGGCCCAGGGAGGATGGCCACGGTATGGGCACATGTAGCTTGCTGTAGTGGGTGGCTAGCCAGATGTGCCCAATACACATCTGCACTGTGTATTTGGTTTTGCATTCATGTGTAAGGATTCCTCCACCTCCCTTTCCTCCCTCCCCACATTTCCCACAATGTCTCCATTTTCTTCTTAACCAAGTATTTATCAAGGACTTGCTGTGTGCCTGGCACTGTGCTTGGCACTCTGAGGAGGCACAAGAACTGTGGAAAGCACAGTCCCTACTTGAAGGGCCATATCATGAGCAAAGACACTAGACCGCATTGATTCTACAGCGAGGGGGTCCACCCTTTTAGTCTGGTTGAGATATCCAAACCTACTCTTTGTCCCAACCCTGACTTGGCTTTTCCTCAAAGACAATACAGATAAAACCCCTCTCCTCCCTATTCCTGCCCACTCACTTTTCTTATTATTTTGGTTGACATCACCTAGGAGGATGGTTTGAGAGAGCCCACCACCTCCTTGGTCAGTATGTTGCCAAGTTGGTTGGTTTGGTTAATCCTTGGAATGCCCCCTCCCAGCCCAGGTCATTTCTTCTTGGCCATATTCTAAGGCATTGGGGAAAAAAGCCCAACTATTTGAGTAAGATGTAAAGTTCGTGAGATCAGGGGCTACTGTTTTGGTCCTTGTATCCACAGTGCCTTTAGTGCCTTGCACATAGTAGGCACGTAAATAACTGTTAAATTTAAGGGGGTGAGAGTATAGCTTGGTTGGCTGTGGCTCTAGGAAGGCCGGAGTCAATGACAACTTTGTGATAGGATGGTAATATTGAAGAGGTTAGTGTCAGCTGCACCTCAACCATGGGCAGAGAAGGCTTTATAAAGCAGGGAGCCCAGGCTGTGCAGTCTCCATAATCCCTGTGTGAAGGGAACATGTTTAATCTTGCATGCCACCGGGAAGATTTTTTTTTCTTTCGTTGTTGTTGCCTGCCAATTAGGAGATTAGTAGAGAGATTCAGGCTTGATGGAAGCAATGCCACTGCCTTCTCGAAACAAAAAATTTTTGCAGAGGTGAGATTCTGATCAACAAATTGTTTCCAAAATGTAAGATGGTATTTCCCAGCAGTGACAAGGTCCCTTAGGCCCTTAGCCTAATGAGAATTAGCAAACATATTTTCCCTCCTCTTCTGTTCCCTTTGGATTTGGTGTCACGAAAGTGACTCTGAATAAGCCTGTGTGTGTCTGTTTTCTTAGCCTGGTGATTCGAGAGTGACAGAGAAGTTCATTTGGGTGAAGGGTTCTTAATCCTTTCTGTGTCATGGACTCTTGGTGGTTGGGTGAAGCTTATGAACCCTTTTTCAGAATCGCATTTTTAAATGCTTAACTTGAAATTAAAATAGGATTAAAAAAGAAACAAATTCTATTTAATTATCAAAATAGTTTTGTTTTTTTTTAAAGTTCACAGAGCACAGGTTAAGAACCCCTGATCTAGGTAGAAAGGGGAAGGAAGGGAAAGTATGGGGAGAATTAATACATGGCATATGACCTGATATAGAAAAATCCTTTGGGAGGCCCATTTACAGGCAAACCAGGAAAATCCCCCCATCTATGTTATACATGAGATGGACTCCTCAACTAAAACTGTCAATGGTTTCTGCACAGACTGGAGAAGAAACCACAGGTGGGTGCTAAATCTCCTTCAATGAAAGGAGGCAAAATGGTGGTGTAGGTGGGGAAAATGTCCTTGTCATGTGAGAGCTAATGGTGCATTGCAGTAAGAGCTTTTAACTCCTGTTTATATCTTCAATAACATGATTAATCTGATCTCATTTGGCCTGATAGTATAAAGTTAATACAGACAGGCTTTTGTGTTCCTGCCTCTTAGAAAATAGGAGGGTGGTTTCTGCATTGTTTTAGTCTCCATTATGCTAACTCTTTCTCCTTCTGTGCCATCATCATAACTGCACCTTTTGTCACCAGTGGAAGAGCAAGAAGACCCTCCATCTCAGAACAGACTGAGGCTTCCCCCTCTTCAGGATGTTCCTCTTCTTCTGGAAGCTGGTTTCACATGGTGGCTTAGATTTTTCCATCTCTGTATCTAGCACCATTTGAAATCAGTGTTTTAGGAGTAAGAATTGCGGCAAGGGAAGGACATACGAAGACGTTTCAGTGGCTCACCTGCTTTTTAGATTTGCCATTTGAACTGGGAAAAGACTCCCTCCACAAGAGGATGATTGTCGTAAAAATCAAATTAAGGGGTAGGATCACGTTCAAGGTGTTAGCTCCAATGATAATGCTGTAAGGAACTGAGACCAGTTTTGCATAACTCAATT
The DNA here is from genome assembly GCF_900497805.2 of Vombatus ursinus. Lineage (NCBI taxonomy): Eukaryota > Metazoa > Chordata > Mammalia > Diprotodontia > Vombatidae > Vombatus > Vombatus ursinus. The sequence continues at coordinate 45,882,183 of NW_020954576.1, forward strand.
GAAAAAAACAAAACACTGGATTGAGGATCTCAAGACCTGAGGTTCTAATCTCAACCAGTTACTAGCTGTACGAGCTTGGCCTAGTCAAAGGCTCTGAGGCTTGGTTTTTTCTTCAAAATGGAAATTATACTCACCACCTACCTACCTCACAGGGTTGTTGTGAGAATGTATGACAGTATTTTATAAATATGATAATACTCTTATTGAATGTTAGTTAACAGTCCTGCCCAAGCATGGTAGGGTCCTAATAGTTTCATAAAATAAACACTTCCTGGTTAATGAATGTCATGATTTTAGTCTTCAATTGAGTGGTGATGTGTTTTTCTGGAATAATGAGAAGGGTAGCTATAGCACCCCCCCGGGGAAAAACTGTTCTATTACTTGCTTGAAAATTTGAGGTTATTTGTACATGCAAAGATGTCAGCCATTGTTATAATACAGCAGAATTCCACAAACCCTACTGGACCTCTCTCTTACACAGGCTGACCGATTTCTCTTGGTGTTCAGAGTCTGTTTTTGTCTAGCACCATTTGAAATCGGTTATGATGTAGGGGGAAAAGCAGCAGTCCTGGAACCCTATGCAAGGCTGGTTGATTAGTCGTAGCATGAATCATGGGGGAACAAAAAAGACCACAGTTCTTACTAACCAACTGCAACTGCATTGAAGCTTCTGAAACTCAGAGGTAAGAGACAACATAATGGATAAATGCTCTCTGGACACATGAATGAATCCTGGTGATTTGATTCCAGTCCTCTTTTGCCTTTTCTTTGTAATTTTGAGGTGCTATAAAACGATTAAATCTATATAATAAGGTTAAATACACTAATAAATTTTTTTCCGCATTGCTTGTCATGTCTATTTTTCAACTCCTCCTTCCCATTCAATTCCATGAGGTTGAGAATAAGAAGGCATAAAGGACAGGACGAACAAAACTGGGAAAGTAAACTAGTTTAACCTTGCTATATACATTGTATATATGGCTAAGGGGTGTAGTGGATAAAAGCACTGGACTTGAAATTGGGAAGACCTGGATTCACATTCCACCTTGGACATTATGTGACTCTGGGTAACTCATTGAAACTTCTCTGGCCCTCAGGTTCCTCATCTATAAAATGAGGCTTTAAACTTACGATTTTTCTGTTAGTTTAACATATGAGGCCAATTTCCCAATTAATTTCTTCCTCCCTTTTCCTGGCAGTCTGGGGAGTTGACCATTTAAAGTCACTCACACTGTGATGTCCACATGGTTTGTGGCGACCTCACCACTAGGGGGGCCCAAGATAGGAAGATTTTCACAGAATCCTACATAGAAAAGAACCTCAAGCAACAATATAGACGGAGGGGTGGGGAGTGAAGTGTTCACCTTTTTGTGCTCGCCATGGACCCCTTTTCTGAAGTATTTTTAAATGTATAAAATACATAGGATTGCAAAGGAAACCAATCAAAATATCAAAATGCAGATGTAATTTTTTTTTTTCCATATCCAAGTTTACAGGCCTTCCTTAAATTATCCAGGTCTGTGAACACCAGGTTAAGAATTCCTGATCGAGATGAACCTGTACCTAAACAAAACTCCTCCAAACCTGACAAGTGGGTCTCCAACCTTTGCTTGAAAATCTGTCTTAAGTCTTCATTCCAGATACTTGAGTAATTACTGTCTTTTTAACTTAACAATTGTCAGTGGCTGCTTTGCAGAAGTAAATACACTGACAAGTAATATAGAATATTCCCAAATTAAGGTAAGGCATGGAGGGGGAGGTTACCAACTTTATGGAAGAAATGATAATTGTTTTAAAGTAAAATGCTGTGACACCATAAATATTCAATTACCAAGTAGTTGTTGTCAAGTTTTAAAAGGGTTGCAGACATAAATCTAGAAAACTGTTAAAAAAAATTTTAAGCCTCACTGAACACATGTAAAGGGATCAGCCAGTAGGCCTTTTAAAAAGAATCTTTAAGAAATACAATGAAACTATAGGAATTCTGAATAGTAGTGTATATCAACTTTGGGAGCAGCCTTCATTCATGCCATATTTGAATTGTCTGGAATTTGAGGTTTGCACAGCTTATCACTTATTCTTAATGAAACAGAAGTCATGGCTAATCCTGGCTTTTCTTCACCCATCCTATGTGTCCTGATACTGGAGAAAATCCAATTCAGCAAAAAAAAACAAAACAAACAAAAAAAAAAACCCCAAAAAACAAAAAAAAAGGCTGTTCAGATAAAGATACAACTTTGTTTTTATTCAGTTTAGAACCACCCTTTTCAAGGACATCATCCGTAGTTTTTATTCAAGTAGGAAGACCTTCCTTTTCCCACAAAATCTTAACAGAGAAGGCACAAGTTGTTGATGAATAGCCAATGTTCATATAAAACTGATTTTCCTAGCTATTTCAAAGCACATGTGTACAAGGAAAATTACATTTAATCCTAAGTTAGATTTAAAGATATCCAAGAAGCTTAACAAAGATATATATTACACATACAGTAGAGAACTTAGTAAGTGCCTGCATAAGAGAATATACTTAAACACCAAAATTATGTTTAAAGAAACCTCCATAGAAATCAGTTTATTTTGCAGAAAAATCTGTTTCGAGAGTCATCTACCCAGTTTCAAATAGATATCTCCCCCTTCACTTTAATAAGGCATTTCTAAAAACCTGAATGTGAAAGAGTCAGTTCCTGACATCACAAATGCAAAACTCTCAAATTCTTCATAAATAGCACAAACAAGATTACAAGAAATACTGAAGCACTCCTTTACATACAAGTTATGCTTATTGATACATAACAGCACTATTTCCTAGCTTAGCTGGAGCTACTAATTGTCCTTCAAAACAGAACTGTTATATATTTATTTGTAATTCAAAAGGAAACTCCTCCCTTCTGTGCACTGGTCCAAATTGGAGAGGTATATATTGAATTGTGTCCCCACTTATTTCTTTGAAAGTATATGTGTATATGTTTGTAACGTTATGTAACTCTTGCATAGACTCTGGATATAGTTACTGAGCTTTTAACAAAAACAACCTTAAGTCAGACAAATTAATGGTTATCTTAGAAGGAGTCTTTGAGAGGCACCAAGAGCCAAAATTCATTTCTGAAGAGACTTGGGACAGTCAATTGTCACGAAAGAATGCACCTGTGAAAGGCTTGTAGTCTAGAGAGACACTTTGAGGGAACTGACTTAACTGGATTCTCATGTCCACAAAGCTGTTCTATTCTGAGGAGAGATGATCAGTTAATAGAATTTTCAGAACGGAGTAAAATGTCACTCTGAGAAATTTGTTACTAAGATCTGGGAGAGCTTGGAGAAGCCAGCAGTTACTCCTGAGAGTCTCAGTCAGCAACTTCTCTGTTCTGCTGTTCCAGTACAGAGGGGTCTCTGGCTGGGACACTGAGATATTGCTTAAATATTCATATATTGTATTCTTTGTTACTGTTATTAAATTATATAGGCAGCAACTGATGTTCCTCTAAGCCTTTAAGTTTGGGGTCTGAGACAAAGGAAAGAATTTTACAGGAAAAGAGATTTCCTCTAGTTTACCACCTCACTCCCCCCTGGGGTATGGGCTCAAAGCTAGTGAATTAGTAGTGAATGTTTGTATTTTATGTAATTTGGGAGGTGATTTTATTTACAACCTTGGAATCTAAAGAGAGAGAAAGAATTAAGGTCAGTAGTAACAGACTGAAGAGTGAGAATGGTGTATTTGTTCCCTAGAAGACTTAAGAGGTATTTCTCACACACCAATTACAACCCCAAAGGAGTGCCATTTACGGGATTATGGCATGGGGGCGTTGACCAAAACCTGATGGGTTTATTCCTACATATGTGTACACACACAGACACATTCTGTACCACACCAAAATTTTTAAAAATCATGCATCCCAAGTGTGTGTACACTTCAAATATATATAGGTAGATACACATGTATATACACACACATACATGAAAATATATAACACAAAATCCATTTTTTCATGACCAAACATTGATACCCAAATATTCACACTCAATTAGGGATTGTAATCTGCAGGCTGGGCTTTCTAGTTAGGAAGAGTAAGGCAGGTGATAAAGGATCTATATAATTTTCTGAAGTTCACAGCCTCCCTCCTCCAGATACCTTTAGAAAATGTACAAACTATATTTTTCATTCTCCTGGCCCAGCTTAAGTCCTGAAAGAAGACTTTGTCTTTTTTTAAAAAAAAAAAAAAGCACTGAGGGGCAAGATGGCATCATGGATGAGGGTATGCCCCTAGAGAGTATATTCTAAGGCTTTTAGTCCTTGTTTGAGCTTATTCCCTGATGTTAAAAACTAGCTACATGGTGGGGGAGTCTGAAGTGCCGGGAACTCCTGGTGTGGAAATTTTCCCCTTATGGATACGTACTGGTAACATTTTGCTTATAGACTGCATTTTAGAGAACAGCCTAGAGCAGAAATGTTGCACTCAGGCCTGAGGGCTGCCTAAAAAGCTCCTTTGCGTTGTCCAAACCAGACTAAAATTAAGAAGAAAACTATAAAACAACATGGATATTAATTTGTGGTTTCCTAAGTTTCTATATAAGTGTGACAACACTGGCCTAGAGCAAGACCAGGTTAGTTAGGGGTTCTGCCCAAGATCACACAGCTAAGTATGTGTCATGCTGTACTCCCTTCTATACTGCCTCTCAGGCTTTAATAGGCTTTAAACATGGGTACATTCAGACCACAAAACACCAGCCCTATTTGAAATAAGCCAGATCTAAACCTTAGTACATTTCCACCCCCATGACTCTAGAATTCTCTGTGAAAAAGATGGTAAGGCCCCAAGTATTATTCATTGTGTACATTGTGCTGAAATTCTTGGCTGGAGACTAATGTCCCTTACTTACTTTCACAGAAATAGCTTTTTTTTTTTTTTTTTGTATTTTGCTTAAATTAAAACCATTTCCCATTGACTGGTGAAAATAAATGTCACCTTCACAGCCATATGCACAAGCTGGTTTCTCAACTTTGTCCTGAATTAGTATATTGGTTACCAAAAGAAATGGTTATAAATAGGATAAAGTACCACTGTTTGACAAGAACGTTCCTTACAAAACTTTTCTTTAGTGATCCATGAAGTTGATCGTAAGCAACCTCCCTCGTTTTCAGTCACTTAATTTCTTAAACTACTCAGTGAAAATATTGCATGTTTCTTATTCCTATAAGTGCATTTGCAAAACTTTTTTTCTTAAAATAGTATTTTGCCATCATCCTTCTGACAGCCTACACAAAATGCAGTGATGACCTGGGCAGATCCACAATGTGTGTATTATCTTCATTTACATTTTAAGCACCATACAGGTGTAAGGGTGTACGTATTATCTTCATTTACATTTTAAGCACCATACAGGTGTAAGGGTGTACGTAAGGATGACTAATAAGCCTTATCTTAACAGCTTTGTTTTCAGCTGGCAAAGGAGCTACATTGAAAGTAACAAGAAAAATACTTATTATTAAAACTAAAATATAGGCCAGATTGGTGGTTACATTAATTTACTGAAACCATACACTTGCTTTCCTCAGAACGGTTCCCTTGTTCCAGGCAAGCTTTGTAATCAGCACTAACAGGGATCGTATTTTTCCTGTAAGACAAAACAAGAAAAAGAGGATCACAGTCAAACAAGATTACCTAACGGTAATAAGTTAAACTATAAAAGAATTTCTAAAATGGGTATTATATAGAAAAGAACTCTTTCTAAATGATTCCTAATTCTTTTTAGAGATTCCCCACCCCAACCACCAAAGAAGAAAATCTGTTAAAAAATAATTCTGGCTCTGAGCAATTCTCTTCTCACCCTAAGTAGTAGTATGTATTACTTTACACAAAGTTCGTAACCAATCCACACGTGTTGAAACTGAGTTAATTTTCATTTAGCTGCAATACAAAAACAACTCAGAGGGACAGCTGAATAAAATGATAAAATTCAGAAATCTGTGACTCAACTGAAGCTTTTAAAAAGATAATTCATTCAGAAGACAGGAGTCCTTGAGGAATGTCAGTTTATCTAGCACGGATGGGAGAACAAAACATTCTGTATAAGTGAATTCTGTGGCTAATTAATGCCTAACATTTTAAACAATAACTACTATGAAACACAAACCATCTTAATGGCAGTCTTTCTGGCATATATTACAGATTTCCATTTCATAAATAAGTTGGATATAAACCAATTATTTACCAAGAAGTTTTTTTCTTGGAAGGTACAATATTCCTGACAACCAACAGCAGCACAGGAGCACCCACCAAATGTTGTAATTCCTTCTTTGGAAGGAACTTTTTTTTGAAAGTAAACTTTTAAGCTCAGGTTCAAACTTCCTGGTAAATAAATGTTTTATATTTCTAAGACAGGAAAAGATGTAATCTATTTCATAAAGACTGAAATAAAAAATGTTTTACTGATGCCCCCAGGCTGTGATGCTGTTCTAGTGTCTCCTGCTTCAATGAAGCCCTCAGATGGGGGAGGTTCTTGACTTCTCCCTAATTCCCACCCCATTCAATACAATCACTTCCGTTTTATTCTTCTGTTCATTGAACTTGTATTAACTGGAGGTTTCCAGAGAAATTAAGATAACTATGCTTTCTGTAAAATAAACAGTAAACATAAGCTTCCTGAGGGCAGAAACTCTTTTTTATCTCTATCTCCCTAGCAGCTAGCACAATGCCTGGCACATAGTAAGTGCTTACTAAATGCTGTCAACTGATGAATTGCCTAGGAAGGGACACTACTACCACTATTAATAGGCTTGGAAGCAGATAACTGACCCAGGATTTTTCAGTTCTGGATCTGTACCTGTGTAGGAAGGCTGAGGGACCGATCTCCACATAAGTGGAACACTTAATTTTTTTTTGGCCCTTTCCTCCAAAGCAATAGTCTGTAGTGTTTTAAAACTTCTTCAGAGAACTTTTTTAGAAAGCATGTTTTATAATCAAGTACAGTTCAATGCCAGAAGATTCAGTAGTTTAGCAAAGAAAACATGGCACAAGTTTTTCCTTTCTGTCCCCTGCAAATATGCCACAACTTTGGTTAGTTCCCAATGAAAATTTCTGAACCCTTTTCAAGTTGAGTATAACTTAAAGATACAATTTGAGCTACAGATACCTTTGAATGATTTAAGTAAACCTTTCTTTCATTAAGGTGTCTTCTTTAGCAGTGACAGAATTTAAATGTGTTTCTTCTTTGTGGATTTCATCAGTTACGTATGTGCTGAACAGAGGAAGGGAAAAAGGTCTGACTGAATAAAATATGAATGATCAATCATACCAAAGAAAAGGAAGAAGTGGGGATAGGAAAAACAAGCAAAATCAATTAAATGAGAAAGATGAAGTAACGCTAAAAAGTTAATTTAGGTTTGTCTCTGCTTTGTGGTTTTACTAAAAATATAATATAAATTCAAATTAATGTGTGTTCTTAATTTGAACAAGATTAAAGACGATCTAACCAAATGGAGAAATTCCAAACTTCTGCCTCTTCAGTGATGACCTGTGCATGAGCATTAAGCAGTTATATGGTCTAAAATTATTTCATCTACTAAAAGATCGTATCAAAAGAAATAGTACTGGGACCTAATGCTCCAAGTTTTTGGTAAGTTATTGAGTATGCCTATAGAGGAGATATGCGTTCATACGGTTCAATTTTATGGCAAGAAGTTTTTCCAATATATTCAGTTCAGCTTCAAGTATGCCTACTACTGATTATCATGGGCAGACTAACTATGAAAAAAAAATTTGCTTTTAAGTAATATCCTGTAAGAGCAAATAATTCATCACTTCTCAAGTTCCCAAAGTGTGAATTCTAGAAACAGCAGTCAGACTTGAATTTAAGTCAAGAATGCACCACAAATAATTTTTGCACTCTTGTGATACTGTTTCCTTTTACATGTTTATATGCGTAAGTCAGAACAGGATGTACTAATATGGCATACATTATAGTGCTTTGTCTATTTCAGAACCAGAGGCAAGCAGAAAATAAATTCAGGCTCAGATTCTTAAAATCTGGCCAATACGGTGACTCTTTAATAAACCTTGTCTCTGGCTGAAAAAAAAATTACTTGCACTGTTTTTCAATATCTTTCCCAACTCAACTTCACTCATTTTTGTCTCCTACAAATCTTAGTTTGGCTACTATGACAGTAAAAACGAGTTTTTCCATAAACACTTGTTTAAGGATAGGCAAGATGAAATTTAAAATAAGAAAGTAAAAAATTATAAGAATATAGCAAGAAATTATGTAATTATTAATGGGTTCATTTTTCTAACAAAATCATAGGGTGATTTAAGAAAAACTAGCTAGTAACACAGAAATGTAAAATAAAAAAGACAACCTATTGACAGTTTTCTTTAATCCATTAACACTCATCATGGACAAACATATACTCTTCTGTCCAGCTATAACGAACAATCTTTTAATGAGGAATAAGATTTTATCTATAGTGGCAAAAGAAAGAGAAAGCTTTAATAAAGTCTCAAAAGGCAAATTGAAATAAAACTAAAAATACTTAAGCTCTTTATAATGATAATGCCTTTTGTGTAAGTATAGCATTTCCTCTATTGTTCAGTAATAAATAAATAAATCTGGTAACATTTGAACTCACTAGGTTTGAGTTAAAGGTGATGTCCAAGTTATTAAAGTGGCGATGTTATTTCTATAGGCAGAATCAGTCAGAAGACACAGTATTCCTCAGAAATAATTCTAAAGCACAGCTATCTTTGTTTCACCCTAATAATTACTTTCAAAATCTGCTGGCAATAAATATATTCATTTACATCTTCTTATTTTCTTATTCAGTAAATTACACATTTGCTTTTCAAGCTTTCTGCATTTGTAAAAGGCTAACAAATATGCTATTAACTTGCTAGGTTTTCTAGATCTTGCCTCTGTCAACCACTACAATTAAGTTTAACCACATCATTTTTAAGTGCAACTAATTAATTTGCAACTCCTCCAAATTAAGAGGAATTTAAGAAAACAAATAGCAATTGAAAAATCTGCAGATAGTCCTTATGAAAGACAATTCTAAAATAAATTTCTCAGATGGGATTACCATATTGCTTCTACACCTACATAGGAATTAGTCCCCGAAGTTGTATAAGGGGCAAACATGGAATTTGTCACCAACATACCAATATCACAACCGTCAAATTTTCCAAAAGAAAACTTCTCATATCTGTATCTCACAGGGTTGTCGTGAGATTTAAATAATGAAATAAATGTAAAAAGTGGCTTATACACATAAAGTGCTAAATAAATATTTGGTATTATCATTAATATTATTGGTATTATCATCATTATTCTGGGTTGTTGGGTTCATTTTGAAATATGAAATAAGCTTTGTTTTGAAGAAGTCCATGAGTCTCTGCAGAATTTTAATATCTAGTTACAAAGAACTGCCTTTTGTTTTGAAAATCTAAAGCAACTTTACTAATTAATTCTTGTGCAATGATTACAAAAGAAGGCAAATGGATAAAAATATTTTCCTTCAACAGCTTACCACAAATCATGGGTACCAGGTTGTTACGACACTGAGCTACTTATTTCATTGTGGTACCTCTTTAATTCACTTTTACCTAAAACTTCAGAATTGTACATTGTTCTTTCTGCTTTTGCATATTCAGTTTACTATAATGATAATCTGGAAAAAAAAAGGCAATATTTATGACACTGGATGGTATCCCTTGTTACAGGTAAGAGTATGTGAACCTCAAAATGACTATTATGAAAGTGTTTTGCATGACTACACATGTACAACCTCTATCGAGTTGCTTGCCTTCCCAATGATGGTGTGTTGGGAGGGAGGAAGGAAGAGAATCTGGAACCCAAAATTTTAAAAACACATGTTAAAAACTGTTTTTACATGCAATTGAGAAATAAGATATACAGGCAATGGGGTATAGAAATCTATTCTGCCCTACAGGAAAACGGAAGGGGAAGGGTTAAGAGAAAGGGGGGGTGATAGAACAGAGGGCAGATTAGGGGAAAGGGTATTCAGAATGCATGCCGTCTTAGGATGGGAGGAAGGAAGAGATGGGGAGAAAATTTGAAACTCAAAATCTTGTGGAAGCGAATGTTGAAAACTAAAAATAAATAAAATAAAAGAGAATATTAAAAAAAAGAAAGAAAAAAAAGAGTATATGAACCTGCCCTAAGAGTTCCTTAGATTTCTTAGCTACCAAACTATGAATTAATCTAGCCATTTGTATCTACATTCAAAAAGATCATTAAACTATGAACACTTTGACCTAGAATAGAAATACAAATACTAGGCCTATACCTCCAAAGAGATCAAGAAAGAGGGAAAGGACCCATATTCACAAAAATGTTTATAACAGCTCTTTTTGTAGTGAAAAACAACTGGGAACTAAGTGGGTCCCACTGGGCTGGGGATAAGTTAAAACAAATTATGGTATATGAATGTAATGGAACAGTACCGCCCTGTAAGAAAAAATAAAGGAGTTTGATTCAGGAAGATATCTTAGACTTCAGAATGAAGTGAGCAGAACATACAGAACAATTTAAATAATAACAAAAAAATAACTAATACTTTAACAACTCAGACTAATATGACCAGCCATGATTCCAGACGACTAGTGATTAAATGTTATCAAGTGGTGAAGTCAAAGTGCAGAATGAGACATACATCCTCAGACATGGCCAATGTGTGGATTTGTTTTCTTTCTTTAAATTCAGTATGGAATATTTAGGTTACCAAAATGGGGAGAAGAGGTCACCAAGTATTTTTTAAAATGCACATAAGAAACAGGAGCATCAACAGAAAACAAAGAGCAGCTCTGAAAGTAACATGTTGAATTCATCATATACCTAAAAGAAAGCAAAATGTAATATGGATCTGTAGCTTCGTGGACTCCTTCCCCCCAATAAAAAGACTTGTGAAGCATCAATGATATGATTCTGGTCTAGCCTGAGGTCCACTTGCTGAGGGCACCAGCATGGGGTGATCTGGCCACTGATGGTCCTACTGGTTCCATTTGTGGCTGTGATCAACGAACCAAGTTGTGCACGTTGAGAGGGGCCCTTTCAGTGCCCTTCTGTAGATCCTAGATTGGCACTTTGACTTGAGTTTGGAAGCCATCATCTTATGGAGTGAATTGCCTTTTTCTTTCTTTGAAAGCCTGTGCCCTTTCCCCAACAAAATAAATTTGACCTGGCTCTTAAATACAAAGCAAATTTGCCAAGTCTAGTATTAACATTAATATACTGGAAAAAAAGGAAAAAATACTGATTGTACAAGTCAATGCAAAAGAAAATATTCTGGATGGAATTGTAAAAAAAAAAATGATCCATTTTAAAAGATACTTTGACTCACCCTTTTTGCATGTACTGACGATAAAGGATAAAGCCGATTATTGCAAGCACAATACCTATTAAAAAAATCGAAATATCATGGAATGTTGAAAAACAGCAAGCTTCTTAATTTAATGACAGAGCTGGCCACTGTGAACACATAGATAGGCACATATACTACAAATTCATACTAGGTACTAGGTAATACATTACTCATCCAGTTTCAGTGTATAAAATACTTTTTGCCTGTCAGGCATTCTAAAAATCAGTAAGAACGGATTCCTAGCAGAATTTATAAGGCTACCAGAGCACAATGAAGGGAAACTCACTTAATTCAACATTAGGGGGGAAATTACTTTTTAAAAGACTGAATGGTTGTAAGTACAAAGAGCCGTTCAAAATCACTATGACAAAGTAGAATCGTGTGATTCCGTGTCAAAGAAGATTTGTTTATTTCACTCTAGGTTGATGGTCTCCAAGGTGGAATGCATCCAATATGATCCTTGTAAGGTACAGGAAAAAAATGCATTTCAAATGCATTTTTATCTAAAAATAAAGAACTTCATGGATTAACACTGGTACCAAGTAGATCTGTATGTCATAGAAGAAGAATGAAAATTCCACCACTCAGTGGTGTGGTGTTATCACCTGTTCATTCACTTACCATGATGCATGTAGTTGAGATGATGCCCAATTCAGTGGATTTATAGAATATATTATCTAGCTTTAACCAAACAATCTTCACAAAATGGACAAGAATTTTTAAAAAGATATCTGCAAAGAAACTGGATTATAGGTTCGCATACCACACTCTGTGTATGTGTGTGTGTGTGTGTGTCTGTGTGTGTGTGTGTGTGTGTGTCTCTCTCTCTCTCTACTGGAATGATTCAAGCATAGTAGCCTTGGGTGACTCAGATTTAAAAAAAAAAACAAACAAACCCCAAAATGCTAAAAGGTTAAAAAAAAGTCGATTTCCAGGGGGGCGCTGAGTAATTTTTTTTAAAAGGGGGCAGAAGGCCAAGTAACTTTGGGAACCTTTGCTATAGATTGAAGATAATAATGTAAGCACAGACAAACAACAATAGCAGAGGTTACACGTCTATTTCTGAAACAATCTTCATTAGTCATATAGGCAAGCTAAAAACGATCTGATAAAATGGGACAGCTGGTTGAAAAACTCAAATTAAAATTATTGGAAATATTAGTTTTCCTAAATCAAGTGTATGCTGAACTTCAAGATATTAGCTAGTGATAGCATGAAACCATCACAATTTTAAAAAATTGTTTTTAAACAGTATTTTAAGCCATCACAACTTGAAAAAGCATAAACCTAAGCTTCTATTTCCTTAAAACAGTATGTGTCACAAAAAATTCATTTATGGACATAACCTGGAAAGAGAATTTTCTATCCTGTTCAAAAATCTTCCAAAAGTAGAATAGAATGCAAAACCTTTCAATTAGTTTGCAAGAATAACTGACATCAAGGAAGATGTAAAGTTACCAATGCAATGTCAACAAATTGGATAATTGGTGGATAAGACCAAAGAATAGCTCGACTTGGTAAACTAGTCAATATGCACTTCTTCCATCTGTATCTACATATCTGAGGCTCTAGACTTCTTTCTCCAGCCTTCTCGTACAGGAAAATCATTCAGCCCTCAGCAGCCTTCTCCTCCTAGCAGATCACTGGGGCACCTGCCTTTAATTGGTCAGTTTCTCCAAGAACTTCTATTTTAAGCAAAGTGCTCACACCTGTCAGGGTCACTCCTTCATTCCACTCCTAACTTCTTTCTCCACCAAGTCCCCTCCTCCCCCTTATCAGCTTCCTTTTCTGTACAATCTTCCCCTATTAGAATGTAACCTCTTCAAGGGCAAGACTATCTTTCTTTTTGCATGTATTTGTATTCCAAGTGCTTAGCCAGAGGGTTTGGCACGTAAGAAGTACTTAATAAACAACTGTTGACTTGACAACTTGACATATTTTTGTGTAGCATATTTTTCAGCTACGAAATCCATTAAAATCAAGTATTAAACTGAGCTCAGAGCCATACCTTTAAATCATTACTAACAATGTTTTCACTAAAAATGCTAATAATTTTAGAATGAGCAAAGTTTTTTTTTGCATTAATGACTTTTAAAGTAAAATGTTTAAAATATTATTCCATTTTTTAATCTCATCCTTAATTTCCACTTTGTGGCTTATGTGTACAATATATTAATATAGCACATAATTTATAAATAAATGTATATATTGAGGAATGCAAACTCAATAAATTTTCACTGATACACAAAAGTAACCAAAAATGTCTGGAGACCATTAATCCACAAGACCAAATGATAATTGTGAACAGTAACAAAATGACACAAATAATTCTGCTTTTTTCCCATTAAACCATGTAGGCTTCACTTTAAAACAAGATTATTAAGATTTTGTGCTACTTACCTGCAATAAGAACTATCACGATAATGATACCGACACCTAAAAAAATTAAAGTAATTCAGCATGAAATACTGTGCACTTTTTCATCTCTATACTATATGAGGTAGAACACTAAAAATGGTTAATCAATTTATAACGAGCTTTTAGAACTGCTCTTAAAGCCCCTAGTTCATTGAACTCACTGAACTTTTAATTAGCTTTCAAACTGTAATATAGAAAACTGAGAGCAGCAACCTAGTTTTATATTTTTCTGTGCATTACTAACAGCAGGTGCTTAGTAAATGTTAATTACAATGATTGAAGTAGAAGAAAAATAAGCTAATACTTCACTATGCTATTGCTGTATCCATTTCTACTATTTCCTGTATTATCTGGTTTAAACTTGGTTTTCACATTAATGAAAAATGTGTCCCAATTACAATTAAGTTTAGGAACCTCAGAGGACGTGTCCATGAAAATGTTTACTGGAGTTCACTTAAAAGAGCATTAGCCAAACATCTAAAAAGATGAGCAATTCTAAAAATGCTCATAAAATGTCAGAGCATATACACTGAGATCGTATCTGGGAATCTAAACAGGCACCTGTGAAAATTCAAGAAGAAATATTTATATACAATTCAACTTACAAATTTGTACAAGAAGTACAAATGAGTAGTATGTGACTCAGTCCACCATGTACCATTAACAAGGCTCAACTTTTACTGCTCCCCAAGAAAAAAGACCAGAATCAAATTTAAATGGGACATCTTTCTCCTTCACTAACAAAAATGAGGTATGAAGAATTTTTTGTGAAGAATTTATGTGAAGAATTAGGGCTTTAACCTAGATCTGGAATGAATGAAGGCAAAGAATGTGACAGAAGGAAAAATAAGTCCCTGAAAAACCAGGGACCATTAGTCAAAAATCACATAACTTAGTTTGTGAACTTTCATATTATTTCTTCTTGCCTACTATTTCCAAATTATCATGAAGAGAACCCTATAGAGAATGTGCACATTAAGTAAGGGATGAGGTAAATATTAGAGGATCTGCTTAGATGACAGAAAAATTGTTTAACATTAAGAGTACCTAAAGGTCCAGGAGGCAACAAAAGTTCTAGGCTGATGGTGCACCTCACTCATTAAAGTAAGGGTTTTTAACCTAGGGTCTATAAACTTTTTTTTTCCATTTTGTTAACTGTATTTTAATAACTAGTTTCCTTTATAACTCTATATATTTTACTTAAACTAAAAGTATTTATCTAAGAACAGATTCATAGACTTGCCTACCACAGTCAACATTAAGTATTTATTGAACATCTATTATGTGCCAGACACTGTGCAAAGCCACAAATGACCCTAACACAAAAAAGGTTAAGAACTCTTGCATCAGAAGCAGCTTTACCAAGGAATAACCAGCAAGAGCCACTACACAGAAGTGAAAACAGGAGAAGACTGAAAAAATATTCTAGCCTTTAACATTTTCCTGTTCATTACAGAATAATTTGGGCCATAGCAAGTAACTTTTCCTGTCTGCATGATTATTATTACATGAGGAGTTACTGAACTTAGTCCTTGTGGTTCTTTATTAGGAGGAAGCGGAGGCCCTGGAAAAGACAAAAAAGAAAGCAGATTCAGTCAAAAATTGAGATGAGTAAAGTGATTCCCATCAGTATTTGTTTTACCTTTCATCTGTTAAAAGGAAAACTCTTGCAATTTTGTTTTCCCTTACAAACTTTTTATCAGCTGTTAAAGTTTTATCACTGAAATTCTGTAAGTCAATTCTGACATTATATGCAGTGGAAAAACGCTAGTAGCTTTCCCAATAAATATAGGAATAAAGTCTCTGTAATTTGACACAGTTCCAGAAATACCAACAAGAACAATCAGACAAAAAAAAAAGATATTAAAAGGCAAAGAGTTAACTAAACTATCCCTATTTTCTGATGACATGATTTACTTAAGAAGCAATAAACTCTAATAATTGATTACTTCAGTAAAGTATAAAGTCACAAATAAACTCACAGAAATTAATAGCATTTCCACATAGTGATAAGATCCAGAAGGGAAATGTAAAAGGAAAAAGTCTCATTTAAAATAATTACAAAATACATAAAATACATGGGAGTCAATATTCCAAAGATTACTGAGTAACTACAAAGATACAATTATTCATTTAAGGAATATTTTTAAAAAATTTAAATAACTGGATAAATATTGATCAATTCTCCGTGCATTTAAAAAAAATGGCTCAATGACTCTTTTTTCTTTCTTTTCTTCTTTTTTGGCAACATAATCACTCATACACCTCTCCCATCTAAATCCCCTCCAAGGAGGGGGAGCCCAACTTATAGTAAAGAGAAACAGTGTCTTCATATGTAACTTTAGTCCATCATCTCTCTTGTGAGGAAGGGAGTAAGAAGACATTCTGGAGTCATAGCTGGTTGTTATATTGATCAGAGTTCTTAGGTCTTTCAAAATTGTTTTTCTTTACAATGCTGTATAAAATGTCCAGATTCTACTCACTTGGCTCTGCATCAGCTCATACTAGTCTTCTCAGTTTTCTCTGAAAATGTCTCTTTTATCATTTATTAATGATAAATAATAATCATTTATTCCATTCAAAGTCCAACTATTCCTCAATTGAACACCTTTAGTTTCTAGTTCTCTTCTAGTTTCTTGTAGCTTTCTGTTTTGTTTTGGTACTTTGAGAGACAAAAGAAGATCAAAGAATAGGACATTTGGGGCAGCTAGGTGGCTCAGCAGATAGATCTCAGGAATACCTGAGATGAAACTCAAGACACTTAACTAGCTGTGTGACCCTGGGCAAGTCACTTAACCCAGATTGCTGCCTTCCCCTACCCCCCCAATAGGACCTTTCTTTGGCATAAATGGGTAATGAAAACTGACAACAAAGAGAAGGCAGGGTGCTCAACCCTTATTTGGTTTTCTATTTCCTTTGCAAAAGAGGATAGCCCTCACATTAGAAATGAGCAAACAAAAATTACTACCAGGGAGTTAATACTCAAGTTAAAGAGCTAGAAAGAGTACCTAGGGGCAGCTAGGTGGCACAGTGGATAGAGCACTGGCCCTGAAGTCAGGAGGACCTGAGTTCAAATCCGGCCTCAGACCAACACTGGACACTTACTAGCTGTGTGACCCTGGGCAAGTCACTTAACCCCAATTGCCTAAAAAAAAAAAAGAAAAAGAATAAAAAGAAAGAAAAAAAGGTGAAAAAAAAAGAGTACCTAGCTGACCTTAATGAATTCAAGTTACTTGGCCCTTGAGTCCAGAAAGAACCGGCAGATATGTGATCGTTAGGTCTCTGTCAGCGAAACTTGAAAGATCATGGAAGGACAAACCACAATATTGAAGAAGGGTAAATGTTGTCCTGATTTTTCACAAGAAGGAAAATAAGAGTCTGGAAACTATAGCTTGACTCTGATTACTGGGAAAATACTACAACAGATCATTAAGAGACATTAAGGCTGGCAAACATCTAAAAAGGGAAGTAATGATTACAAGGAGCCAGGCACAGCTTCATCAAGTGCAGGTCATAATCAAACTAATCTCATTTCCCTTTTTGATAAGATTACTAAGCTAGTACACTTGAGGGGAATGCTGCAAATATAGCTTACTATATTTTAACAAAACCTGAAAAGTATCTCATACTATTCTTGTGGAGAAGATGGAAACACATGGGTTAAATAATACAGTCAGATGGATTCAGAACTGTTTGGACTCAGACAGGAGTTGTTATTGTTTCAATGTCAATAAGGCGGGAGGTCTCCAGTGGCATACTCCAGACATCTATGCTTTTTAACACTTTTAATCAATGCCGTGGATGAAGGCAGAGATGTTATACTCAAACGTGTAGATGACAGAAATCTGAGAGAGATACTAATACAAAAAATGACAAGATCCAAAAGAATGCTGACAAGCTACAACACGGCTAAATTTAATAGGATGAAATTCAAATAGGATAAATGCAAAATTCTGTACTTGGGGACAAAAAAAAAATCCACTTCGTAAGTATGAGATTAGTAAGCCATAAATGGACAACAGTTATTCTGAAAAACAACTAAGGCTTTCATTGTAGTACAGCTTAATGAATCAATGACATATTGGAACAAAAAAGCTAACATGATCTTGGGCTGCACTAAGAAAAACAGGGCTTTCAGGATTTCATAGTCCACTGTACTCTGACTTTCAATTGACTATCTAGAATACTGGGCTCAATTCTGGACACCACATTTTATGAAGGACACTGACAAGTCAGAGTATTCAGGAGGGCAACCAGAATGGTGAAGGACCTTGGGTTCAGGTCATATGAAAATTAGTTGAAGAATCTGGTGACAGCCGGAAAGAGAAGACTCAAGGGTGATGTGTTATCTGTCACTGATATCTTGAAGGGCTGTCCTTGTAAGACAGATTAAACTTGTTCTATTTTGGTCCCACTGGGCAGCACAACAAGCAAAGAGCTCTAAGTTGTAAAGAGGACACATTAGGCTTGCTGTCATACAAACTTCCTAATGATTAGAGCTGTCCAAAAGGGGAATGGCCTGACTAAAGAGGGGGATGGCTCCTCCTCTTGGAGGTCTTCAAGCAGAAGCTGGACAAACAATGTTATAGTGGGCTTTCCTTTGGTATATGGGATGGATTAGATGACTTCTGAGGTCCCTTCCAACTCTCAAAATCCATGACTATGTAAATGCGGAGATACTACAATGACTGAGATATGAGAAATGTAGAAATATGAGAAAGCACCTTTTCCTTCTGCTATGCAGTGGTGGGCACCAAAGGTGTAGAAAAATCAATGCGTTGGTTAGTTTTGTTGAACTGTTCCCCCCTCTTTTTAATTTACTGTCATAGAGGACTCTTCTCTGGAAGGGATGCATTGGAAAATGTGAGTGAGTGATAAAAAGACAACAGATGCCAATATTTACTTTTTTTTAAAAAGGATCAGTCTATTCTGAGGTTCACTTAAGACAAGAGAATGGGGAACTTCCCTGGTCATCTCAGAACAGCTCTAACCTACTACAGAAGTTTGCTCATAGTAGATATTTAGTAAGTGTTTGTTGAATGAGGAATATACCAAACTACATGTATTCTGAAAAATGGAAAATGCCCTGGAAGAGCAAGGCAGCTTTGTCACTTCTCCAAGGATAGCCAGAAAGAGCCATTGAGCGAATCACTAAACAGAGACACAGGAGTAGAATACATCGTTTTACACTTCCCTCCTTACTGATAGTATAGTATCATTTAGAGTGTCATAATGCTTAGGATCATAAAAGATGATGGGTGAAAAGCAGCATAAACAACTACAATTTGTATAAAAAAATGCTAAATGAGGAATTACTGAACCTGGTTGACTTGAGACAGGTGGTTCTGGTTGGGAAGTATTACGTAATCCTAGAAAAGCCCCCCCAAAGAAATGCAGATTTAATTAAAAACAACAACAAAAACCCTACTTTACAAACCATTGCTCTAGCTTCATCAGTATAATGTTAAAGTTTTTTACTTTTAAACTCTAGAAATAAAAACTCCAGTGTCTCTTTGCCTAATGACCTCAGATTATTATTAACCAATTCTTATTCTTTTCAATGCAATAATTTGTAAACTCCACTTATTACCATGGAAACTTTACAAACATATAGAAAGCACATGGGTACTCAACTCCTATGAAAAACTAAAAAAAAAAAAATCAAATTAAATACACACTGGGTTATTTATTAGGGTGAACTACATTAATAAACATTTATTTATAATGGACATGAAAGTATAAGATGAGTTGCCAATGAGTAAAAGTGACAGCCAATAAATAAAAATTAATCCTTATAAAATGTAAGCTATTATTTTATATTATAACCCACAAAAATCCATAGAATCTATACCCATAGCCTATTTGGGTATTACCATACCTATATCCTATATGGGAATCCTAGACGAAAGATTCTTTCAATTACAGTAGTTACTAGCATATAAGAATAATTCCTTGCCCAGATACTTTATAGCCCTTTCTTAGGGCTATAAAAAAAATTCAAGGCGAATTTTTTATCACTGTTGACGGGAACTAACATTTATGTAAGCATTTTAAGATCTGCAAAATACTGGTATGTTATCACATTCGATCCTCAAAACAACATTCAAGTGCCAGAGTCAGAGGTACATTTCCCCTTGGACAGAGTCTGGAAGGCTTGATCAGAGCTGTTGACAACGCAAGTCCTTTTGTATTTACTTCTAGAAAATAGTATTTACCCCACTTCGTCAATTACCAAATACTTTCTACTCTAACTGCAAATCAAAGGCCCCCCAACATGGAAGAAATCAATCTGGAAGAGGTGAAAAATAACAGACATTTCCTCTTGAAACCTTGGGGCAGAGAGATAAATGAATGTTGGAAATGGGATAGTATTTACGGGACTTATAAACTCTACCTAAGCATTTCACTGAGTGCTTAGTCCCTAAAAAAAAAAAAGAAAGAAAGAAAGAAAGAAAAGAAAAAGAATTTTAAAATCTTATATATTTACTTGATAAGATTTTGGAGGGTGTTTGTACTTCAATGGGAATTTAATCCGCATTACCTGTGTGATCATACCTTCCTTGGGCCTCATTTTCCTCATCTATAAAATGAGGGGACTGAACTAAATGGCCTCCAAGGCCTCCTTCCAGGTATGGTTCTGTGACTAATGAAATGTCTAGGTGTCATCTGCAGAGGTACACTGTTATTCCTATTCATTGTCCCAGCAACAGTAAGGTAGGGGAAGGTTCTGAGTAAAATCAGGAGAGAGTATCAGGTGAGTGCTAGGAATACTACATGGGTCATATGAGAACAGTTTCCAAGCTCAAAGCACCTTCAACAGTTCAGAACACAACAAATGAACTGAACTCTGAAAAATGAAAAACTCTATGATGAATTTACTGAAGATTAGTCAGCAAGGGTCATTAAATACCACCAGAAATAGACATGGGGGAGGAACTGAACCTTAGCCTTTTCCCCTTCCCTTTTCACTACATATCTTACTTCATTTGTATCACCACTGAATTTTCAGTTCAGTGAAGATGGTGAATGAATGATAACTCAAAAGTACTGTAAGATTTTTTTTTTTTTAACAATATACACTAAATGAGGAATTACTATACCTGGATGACTTGAGACAGGCGGTTCTTTACTGGGAGGTTCTAGAACTTCAAAAAGAAAAGCAAATGTCAAAAAGTTTAAAAGCTACCTCTCTTATTAGTAATGTTATGTTTTGCCTTTTAATTTCTTAAATAAAAATTCCTGTAATTTTTCTTTATTGTCAGTCAAGTCAACAATTCCTTATTAAGTGTGTACTATGGGCCAGGCACTGCATTAAGAGCTGGGGATACAAAGAAAGGTGGGGAAAAAAAACCATACATACATAAACACACATATACATAAAACAAATCAGAGATAATCAACAGACAGAAGAGATTAGCATTTAGGGGAATAAAGAAAGTTTTGTGGATAGAATTTTGGCTCAGCCTTTATGGAAGCCAGGAAGGCCAAGAGATGGAGACAAGCCAGAGGAGGGGGACAGTCAGAAAAATGTCTACAGTTGGGAGACGGAAGTGTCTTGTGCAAGGAACAGCAGGGAGGTCAGTGTCACTGGATCTCAGAGTATACAAGAAGGAAAGTGCATTTAAGAAAACTGAAAACAGAAGAGGCCCAGGCTATGAAAGATCTTAAACATTAAACAGAGGATTTTATATTGGATCCGGGTTAAATAAATGGGGACGGGGGGAAGCAACATTACACCTGTACTTTAGGGAGATCAATTTGACAACCGATTGGAAGACGGACTAGAGTCGAGAGAGACCTGAGGCAGGGAGACTAACCAGAAGGCTACTACAAGTTTAGGCATAAGTTAATGAGGGTACTAGGATAGTGGCAGTGTCAGAAGAAAGACAGTGTCATATTCAAGAGATGTTGTGAAGATATAACAGACAGAACTTGGCAACATATTAGATACGAGGAAATAACAGATAAGTGAGGAGTCAAGAATGATACCTACATTGCAAGCTTGGTGAACTTAGTGATCATGCCTTTGACAGTAACAGTAAAGTTAAGAAGAAAGGAGGTTTGGGGTGGAAAGATGAATGCAGTTTTGGGCATGTGGGGTTTAAGATATCTGTGAGATATCTATTTGAAAATGTACAACAGGCAGTTGGAGATGAGAAACTGAAGGTCAGGAGAGGTTAAAGCTGGAGAAGTGGATTTGGGAATCATATGAAAAGGAATTATTCCTTTTCAGTCCATGAGAACTGATGAGATAACCAAATGAATTAGTAGAGGAAGAAAAGAAGAGGGGCCCAGCACAGAACCTTGAGAAACATCCACAGTTAGAGGGCATGACCTGGATTAAGAGACAGAAAAAGAGACTGAGGAGTGACTAGACAGGAAAAAAACCAGGAGAGACTGGTGTCATGAAAACCTAGAGATAAGAAACTATCAAGGAGAAGAGGATAATCAACGGTGTAAAAGGCTGAAAGAGAAGTCAAGAAGGATGAGGACTGAGAAAAGATTATTAGATTTGGCAATTAAGAAATCACTGGAAACTTTAAAGAAAGCATTTTCAGTTGAGTGATGAGTTCAGAAGTTAAACTACAAAGAGTTAAGAAGAGAGTAAGAGGAAAGGAAGTGGAAGCACCAATTGTTGATGGCCTTCTCAAGTAGTTTAACCACAAAAGGGAGGAGAGACATGGGATAATAGCCAGGAAGGATGAACAAACCAAAAAAGGGATTCTGGAGGAAAGGGGAGATGTGAGAATATTTCAAGGCATCAGGGAAAAAACCAGTAGACAGGGTAAGATTAAAGATTAATGAGTGAGCTGGGATAACAGAATGGTCAATCCCCAAGACGAGATGGAGCAGGATCATTTCTGCAGGAGGAGGGGCTAGTCTTGGCAAGGAGAAGAACCACATCTTCATGCGAGACAGGAGTGAAGGAGACAGCAGCACAAGGCATTTGAGTGATACAGGATGAAGAAGAAGGGATAAGAGGGAACTCTTGGCAAACGGCCTCAGTTCTTTTCAGTGAAATAAAGGTAAAGTTCTCAGCTTAGAGAGTGAGGTAAGGGAAAATAACTCAAGTTTGAGGAAGGATGAAAGGTCTGAAAAAGCTGCTGTGGTGAGTGGGATGGTGAACTGATTAAAGAGGTATAAAAAGAATGCCCTGCAGTAGTGAGGGCCAAGTTGAGATAATGTAACATAAATCCGTAGCAGACCCAGTTAGCATAGTTGTGTGATTTTCTCCAGCTTCATTTAGGAGCACATGAGTAGAAGCAGAAGACAACAGGTGGTAGGAGAAATCCAAGGCTGAGATTTGGCAGAGAAAGACTAGAAAGGAAAAAAAAAGGCAAGGGCCTCAAGAGGACAGTGTAACATTGCATTAGTTCATCAACAGGTCAAGTTGGGCACAGAGGGCAAGGGAAGACAACATATGGGTGATATCCTGGAAAACAACTGAGAGGTGGAGGGACCGGAGGTCATGGTGTGAACAAAGAACAAGATTTGGGGCTGCAAAAAGAAGGAGAGGTAGAATGACAACTAACTGGGCATTCATGGACATGAAAATGGAACACTTATAAGTGAAGACAAGATCAAAGGTATGACCATCTCTATGTGTAGCTGAGGTAGGGTAGAGAATCAGGTCATGGGAAAAGAGTAAGTTGAAGAAAATGGAGGTAAGGGGGTTGAGAATGTATCAATAGGTGTGCTGAAGTCTCCCAATATGAGGGCAGTAGCTGGGGAGTGGAAAGATGTGAGCCAGACACTGAACTCAGTGAGGAAAGAAAAAGAATGTTCTAGAAGTTGGCAGAAAACAGCTACCAATCTTAATTAGGTAGTAGATGTGATGTGAATGAACTTCAGAGGAGGAGAGGTTACTAATTGACAGTGGTAAATAAATCGATAGCATAGAAGAGGCCACAGGGAGCAAAGGGAATCTCAAATCCCCCAACCACGACCAGTGACATGGAAGGCTAGAGTGAAACTACAACTAGTGCTAGAAAGGGCAGACAAGTTAGCTGTGTCACTAGAAGGGAGCCAGGTTTCAGAAAAATGAAAGAAGATGGAAGGAGTAGGAAAGGAAAAGGTTTAAGACAAAAGCAAGTTTTTGCCCCTATAGAGCTGCTAACATTGCAAAAACAGAGTGGAAAGAGTGGGTTGATCTTGAATGGAACATTGAAGTGGTAGACAGAATGAGGGAGATGAATAGGAATAAGGGAATGGGCAGTGGGGTACAGAAAATAGAGTTTACATGACTGTTAGGGGCAAAGAATTACTGGGATTGATAGAGAGCTTGTCTGAAAGCCAGAAAAGTCTAGGTCAAAGTCTGAACTGTGTATGAAACACCAGCTTCCAAGTACTAAATAAACACAAAATATATAAATACAAATGGAAATAGAAAGTCTTATTCTGG
This sequence comes from Vombatus ursinus, assembly GCF_900497805.2. Classification (NCBI taxonomy): domain Eukaryota; kingdom Metazoa; phylum Chordata; class Mammalia; order Diprotodontia; family Vombatidae; genus Vombatus; species Vombatus ursinus. The sequence continues at coordinate 45,906,374 of NW_020954576.1, forward strand.
GGGGAATGAAAGTGAACACAAAAACTAGGAGAATGAACAAGTGTCCTCAAATAATAAGCAACAATTGAGGTGAGGCTTGAAAAATATTAAGTTAAATCAAGATATATTGGCAAATATATACACCACAGCAAATGAATACAATGTGACAAACAATGACTTTTTTAGAGTCACTATGTATTGTTACTCATGTCAGAAGTAGCAAAATGAAAGAAGTGAAAGACTGATTTTTGTACCTGCATGACAAACTGGAAGTGCAGGGCTCCAATTATTATCAGCTTCACAGGTAATTCTGCTGTTACTTTTAAAGACATAACCATCTTTACATTCAAAATCAATTGTGTCCTTGTAAGTATGAAAGGATCCAAATCCTGTTATCTGGATTGCATTGTCAACTTTTGGAGTTTTACATCTGACTTCTAAAAAAGAAAATTTAGAAAATTTTGAAAAGTTTGCTTTGAAGAAGCAGGAGTAGATCAGTAAAAGCAGAACTAGGAAACTATTCACAACAAAAAAAACACATTAAAATACAAGACAAACATGATTAAAATATAAAATAAATGACATTTTGATTTCAGATATATCACATTCCAAAGAACTCAAGGTGTAGTAAAAAGATGACAGGATTTGAACTAAGGGTACTTAGGATCAAACTGCTTTTCTCCTACTTAAGACCAGATCCCCAACGTGGGCTTAGACATACCACCTCCCCTCACTGGGGCTTAGTTTTCTCATCTATAAAATCAGAGTTTAGATAAAGTGATACTCATGGTTCCTTTAAGCTCTTAAATTCCATAATGTAATAAATTCTCATTTTAGGAGCAAATGCAAACTTAAAAAAATTTTTATTTTTAATTTTCACTTCTGAATTCTCTCTCTCCCTCACCCATTGAGAAGGCAAGAAATACAAAACCAATTATACAAATGAAATCATATAAAACACACTTTCATATTAACCATGCTGCAAGAGAAAAAAAACCAAGAAAAATAAAGTGAAAGAATATATGCTTCTATCTACACTCAAGAGTTCACCAATTCTCTTTTTGGAGATGGATAGCATCCTATATTATGAACCCTTTATATCGTGGAACATTGTATTGATCAGTGCAGCAAAGTCATTCACAGTTCATTCTTGTTACAATATTATTATTAAGTAGAATTTTTGCTCATTTCCTTTTGTGAGAGTTCATATAAATTTTCCCAGTTTTTTCTGAAACCATTCTGCTTGTCATTTCTTTTACCACAACAGTATTCCAGCACAATCACATACCACGACTTGTTCAGCCATTCCCTAATTGACGAGTATCCTTTTAATGTCCAATTCTTTGACAACACAAAAAGAGCTGCTATAAATTATTTTTGTACATATGGGTCCTTCTCTTTTTGTCTCTTTGGAATATAGACCTAGTAGCTGTATTGCTGGGTTAAAGTATATGTACAGCCTGATAGCCCTTTCGATGTGGTTCCAAATTGTTCTCTGGAATGGCTGGATCAGTTCTTAACTCCACCAACAGTGTCCTGAGTGTCCCTATTTTTCCACATCTGCTCCAGCATGTCATTTTCCTATTCTGTTATGTTAGCCAATCTGATGGGTTCATGGTATGTAGGAGCTGTTTTAATTTGCCTTTCTCTAATCAGTAGTGATTTAGAGCATTTTTTCAAATAACTAGTAATAGCTTTGATGTCTTCTTTGGAAAGTTACCTGTTCTAAGTCTGCCTGACCTTTTATCAATTGGAGAATGGCTCTTATTTTTATAGATTTGGCTTAGTTCCCTATATAGTTGAGAAATGAAACTATTACCAAAGAAAATTGCTGTAATTTTCTCCCCTAGTTTCCTGCTAGCCTTCTAATTTCGGCTGCATTGGTTTTGTTTCTGCAAAAAACCTTTAAATTTAATGTAAACCAAGTTATCCATTTTACTTCATGTGATCCTCTCTACCTCTTGTTTGGTCATGAACTCTTCCCTTATCCATGGATCTGAAAGTAATCTGCTTATCTCACTTTTTATGTCTAAGTCATGTACCATTTTGAGCTTATCTTGATATATGGTGTGAGATGTTAATCTATGCCTAGTTTCTGCTGAACTGCTTTCCAATTTTCCCAGCAGTTTTTGTCATATCGTGAGTTCTTGACCCAACAGCTTGGATCTTGGAGTTTATCAAACACCAGGTTACTGTGGCTATGTACTAATGTATATATGTCTATTTCTTATCCAGTATTAGGCTGTTTTAATGATTACTGCTTTGGAGTATAATTTGAGATCTGGTGCTACTGGGTTGCCTTCCTTTACTTTTCTCCCCCCCACTGATTCCCTCGATATTCTGTTCTTTCAGATTAATTTTGCTATTTTTTTCTAGTGTATAAAATAATTCTTTGGTAGTTGATTGGTATGGGCAAATGCCATCTTATAGTTAACTTTTCCTATTCATTTTTTTTTATCTCCTCTGGTCGTTTAAGCCTCTGAGACTTAGTCCTATTGAATTAGGTGTTCAGTAAATGTATACCAAGCTGAATTTAGTTTGGTTCATGAAATGTTTTTTTTCATGCTGAGTTGATGGGTCAATGAAACTATTGATATAATTTATGATAAATCCCTACCAGTAATTAAAAGAATAAAATTTTGTAATGAAATCATTGAATTTTTTTTTTAAACCTTAAATTTTCTATATATTTTACATATCAAGACAAATGGTCTGTGAATGGAAATACAAATCCCTTTCTGAAAGATCTTGAAACAAAGGCAGTTTGTAAAAGGTAAAGACTTCCAGGGGGAACTGAGGAAAATCATCTGCAAAAGAAGCCACTTACCAGAAAGAGGAAAAATTTGATAGATTTCTCTTTAAAACAACAACAAAAAATAAAGGTCAAATGAAAATAAACTTTCTGTGATAGGAGCACATGGGTCATGAAGGGTTTTCATATAAAATGTAGGCATATCCTGCATTGGCTGTTCTCATCTTTCAAATTCCCCAATTACCCTGATCTAGCTATTGTTTTTGATATATCATATGAGAGGAAACATTACACCTACCCTGACATCCAATCAATCCTTAACCTAGTCTGCTCACTCCCATCTTGCCCCTAAACTCTCACAATAAATCTCATGCAAGTTTGGGAATGGAGGAAATAGAGTTATGGTTCAGGTTACAGAGGAACTCAAGTCTGCTAATTTTCTGCCTGTATGTATGGTGGGGAAAGTTTTTTGTTTTTTTTTTTTAAATAAATTTATTATCTTTAGCACTGATTTAAAAAAAAAATTACTAAGTCCAAATTTTCTCCTTCCCTCACACCCCTCCCTATTCACTGACAAAGCAAGAAATATGGTATCAATTATACATGTGAAATTATACAAAACACATTTCCATATCAGCCATGTTGCAAAAAAGAAAAACAATTAAAAAAAAAATTATGCTTCAATCTGTACTCAGACTCCATCAGTTCTCTCTCTGAAGGTCCATTTTCCAAGTCCTTTGGAATAGTCTTAGATGACTGTATTCATGAGAATAGCTAAGTCATTCACAGTTGGTTATTGTATAATATTGCTATTACTGCGTACAATGGTCTCCTGGTTCTGCTCATTTCATTCTGTATCAGTTCATATACATTACAGCACAATAGTATTCCATCACAATCACATATCATAACTTTCAGCCATGCCCCAACAGATGAGCATCCTTTCAATTTCCAATTCTTTGTCACCACAAAAAGAGCCGCTATAAATATTTTTGTACATATATACATATTCTTTTCCTTTAAAGCCTTTGGGATACAGTAATGGTATTACTGGGTCAAAGGGTATGCACAGTTTTATAGCTCTTGGGTCACAGTTCCAAATTGCTCTCCAGAATTGGACTAGTTCACAAATCCATGGTGGGGAAATAATTTAAAGCTTTATTTTTTTAAACTATTTGAAAACACATTATGTTTAAAAAAAAAAAAAAAGAAGGGAAAGGGGGTATCTGTCTGGGAAGTGGTGGACTACATCCTAGTCCACCTAGGACCTAGTATCCTAGATACAAAACTATTTTGTTAAGTACTGCCTGAAACTAAATTATCACCAAGTTTACACTTGTAAAAACCTACAAGGGTTTTTGATGTTACACTCTTCTAAAGATCCAGAGTTGTGGGTAAGTCCTAGATGTAAGGACTCAAGGAAGGTTAGTAACGAGCTATCTATTTAAGCTGTCTGGAAATAAAACCAAAGTCAGATCAAAACTATGCCTTATAACAATCAATCAATATAATATCAATTTAACAGTCAATCAATAAATGAGGGAATGAATGAATAAGAGACTCAAAGACACAATGGATCTTTTCTTAAAAATTTTATATTATTATTAGCTGTTAAATTAAAAAATTTATACTATTAGCTATTACATTTATATGTAACATCATTAACTTAGAATTTGTTAATACTATTATTTAATTTTGGCTCTTTTAATGTAGTTATATTTAAGGTAATTTTAAAAATATTTGTAGAAAAAGGATGTTCCTTTCTCAAACTTAACCATGCCTATAGTTTAAACCCGTTAGCATGGTCCAAGTGACTAAGGCACTTACCATCACCAAGTAACATGTATCCTAATACTAGCTCTGGTTCTTTGGGTGATAAATAAACTTCTTTAAAGCTGAATCAGTAAACTTCACTCAACATACAAGCAAGCAACACAAATATAAACCTACCATTTAGGGATATAAGTGAAAATTTTCATTCTGTTTGTACTGATGATATTCTCACAATTAGTAGTGAATTTTTATGTGAAAATATTGGTACAAATTTCTTTTTCTTCAATTGAATTCTAATCGAGTACCTTGAGTATCTACACAATCATGGTACAGACCCCAAAAGCACACACTATACAAATCATCTCCAGCCCTGGGAATATATAACAACATTTCCAGAAACAAAATTGGTTTTTAGTCTATACCTGCCACACTGAGTTAAGTTAAAGTCAGATTTTAAAAGAAGCATGAGACAGGCATTGCTTCTACTCACACACTGCTAAACCCATTATGATTATTTTCAAAGTAGTCTTTTACTATTTATAGATCAAGAAGGAAAAAACTCTAAAGAAATCCATCACCTTTACATTCAGGAGGCGGCTTATTCCATTCTCCATCTTTATCACAAAAAATGGTGGCCTCTCCAATAAGCGAAAGTTGATTTCGACCTCTTGAATCGCAGCGGTAAGTCACTGCCTCACCATAGGTAAAGATATCCTTGTTGACACCACTGTGCTTCCCATCTTGGATATTTGGAGGTGGTACACAATTATTAACTTATGGGGAAAAAAATTAAAAGTAAGAATTTTCTTTCATTCACTTGCTGAGCCAAAAATATTATATTCAAGGGGACAGAAAACCTTAACCATTTAGCTGAAACTCAACCTAAGGTTGTACTGGCCCAATGACCGCATTAGGTGAAAGGGTAGGCTGAGAGAAAGAGAACACCAAGAGCAGCAGCTGCCCACAGCCCCCCAGGGTATCAAGCCAATTTTATCATAATTACTGGAATCTGCTTGGCGGGAGCAGAGAGACGGTGCTTGTTCTTCATGCCCTGGAAACAGCCTGTGCCAGCCTCCTAGGTGGGAGCATTATGAGCACCATCCTAGGAAAGCTTTTTTGCTGGGTAACTAAAATATGAGTTTTGCTTTGGAAAAAGGATCCAGGCAACAGAAGGGAATGTGAGAGAGAAGACCTGGAGTCATGCTTCTTAGGCATTAGGACGCTTATTTACCTATAGCTATGTACAGTGGATGTACTTTCCAAGAAAGAGAAAATTAAAGAGGCTTAGTGAAATCAGAAGAGGGTGAAGGAGGTGAAGTGAGTCTTTGAAGAGTGTGGCTCCAGAAGCAGAGGAAGAGAAGGAGCTCTGAAGCTTCTCTATTATTGTTGTGGGTACCACCATCCTCCCAATTACCCAGGTTAGCAACCCTGAAATTTATCTTTAACCTATCCTTCTCCCAAACCCTTTCCTTCATATCCAATGACTTTCCAAGTCTTGCCAATTCTACCTCCACTTCCCTGACATCCATTTTCTTCTGCACTCACATGGCCAGCCTCATTACCTTTTACCAGCTGTCCAACTTTAGTGTGCTTTTGTACAGTCTGCCCTTTGTGCATGAACTCACTTCCTCAGCTCTCACTCATCACTCTTCCCCACCCTCATACATTCACACCTCTTAGATTCCTTCTATTCCTTTTAAGGTTCAGCTCAGGTGATATCTCCTCTCCTCTGGGAATCCTTTCCTCATCCCAAAGTTGTTAGTTTGCCCTCTCTTCCCTCAAATTATCTTATATTTACTTTTCTGGGTTCATCTGTTATTAGGCATACAATGTAAAATCCTAGATGGCAGTTCTGTCTTGATTTCAGTGCTTCTGACTTCGCACATAATAGGTATTTAATAAATATTTGCTGCTCTAAAAACAGGAATAAACTGAAGGGAACAAAGCCTGACTAGAATTCTTGTCTCCCAATTCAAAAAGATGTTTCTAAGTTGTTCCCCCCCCATTTCACTATATCAAAAAAGCCTGAAATTTCACCAATTAAGAGATTTAATGTAGTTAAAATACACTACTTCTTTTTAGAACACAAATCTCGTCAGAGGGCTTAACAAACAATTAGCATCTTGCCCCCAATCCCATCTCTCTTCTCTGTGAAACTTTCCTATTTCTGTTGAGGACACACCACTATGTTTCCAACCAATTAAGTTTGCAGCTTGTCATCTGGAACTCTTTACACTCACTCATCCCCTATATCCAATTACTTAATTCTACTTTCATCCCTTTCTCTCCACCCACACCACTGTAATCCAACTACCACCTCTTACCTGGATTACTGTTAAAACCTTCTGAGAGAAATGATTAGTAATAACCAGTTATGGGGAAGATCCAGGCTTTTCTCAGGTTGTTTAAAGCTAAGTCTTTGAAGGTCATTGCTGACTTCGGCCAAAAATTTACCCCACCTAGACCATCTTATCTAGGTGAATTCTGCAGCACAGTGTTCTACACAGGTTTGGGTGGGGATAAATTCCTAGATTAAACTGCCCAAGGCTGGGGGTGATTTGGAAGTAAATTCATCAAAATCATGTGCCCTACCTTCATCAGAATAGGTCCACCTCTCTCATTAATTCTCTCATTAATTGTTAACCAATCAGAGTTGATTTCCACCCTCAAGAATATGACTCTTTCAAGGGCATATAAGTATTAAGTTATTCATTCCATGATTTGTCTTTGGTCTGAGAGACAGCCAAATGACCATCCTTTTATTAATAATATGCTAGCATTATTAATAAAATGATTACCCAAAAATTATGTCTCTTAAACATTTTATATATCACACTTCTACTTGATCACCTTGCATCCAGAGCTTCCAAAATAATCTTCCTAAACCACAGTCTGGTCGTGTTAAAGAAGCCTCAATAGCTCCTTATTATCTTTAGGATCAAGATAATATCAACTCTTTAGCTTTACATTTAAAGTCTTTCACAGTCTGGCTCCAGCCTACATTTTCAGACTTATTTCAAATTACTCCCGTCTAGGTTTCAGTTGAACTCAGAATTCCATTTCTTATCTTCATACTTTTGTGTAGGCTTCCCCTTGTGCCTGTAATGCCCACCTTCCTCACTTCCAAAAGGCTTTTGACTTCCTCCCTGGTCAAACTCAGGTGCTATCCTCTCACTCTCACCACAGAAAGCGTTTCCCGATACCCCTAGTTGTTAATACCCTCTCACTCTTCAGCTCAACTTACTGGTTACTTAATGTTATATCCCATCCTCCTCTTAAATGCTGCTCCCAAGCAAAGGCCTCAGAGGACAGAACTGTTCTTTATCTTTATATCCCTGGTACTCAGCACAGTGTGTTCTATACCGCTGGCATTCAATAAATATTTGCATTATTGAACTAAAGCACTCAGTGTGAACTAGTTCTGACTGTTGTGTTCCTAGCTGAGATGGCAACATCAAAGTAACAGGATAACTGATTGCAGAAAAGGCAAGGAAGAACAAGTATATAATTTCAGAGTAGGGAGTATGTTGGAAGATGGGCCTGAATACAGAGTGTCAGAGTCTTTGGGCAGCATGAAGGGCATGAGGAGATAGGAAGATGTAAAAGGAAAAGTGGCCTATTTCTAAATTTTGCTATGGGTTTGGTCTTTTCCCCAAGAAATGATACTGTTTTCTCTAAACTTTTAAGACACAGAATTCTGGCTGGTATTATTAGCATAAGTCAGTTACATCATGAGTAAATGTGTTTTGGTAGGCTAACCTAGGACATTGTTATAGTTCACAAACGAATTTTAGAAACATAACCAATTACGGTAATGGGGATTACTGCACTACCACGTTAGACCAAGACCATCTGAAGATAAATAACATTTTAATACAAATTTCAATTTACATTTTGAATAACAGATTAAAAGACAAACACCACACAATTTACAAATATATATCCAAAAAATTCTTTAAGTGTATAAATCCATTATTTACTTACTTTTGCAATATGGAACACTACCACTCCACAGAACTTGGTTTCCATTAACCTCACAGTTTCTAGTATCATCACCTATTAAAGTGTAGCTGGAAATAAGAGGAAATGTTATAGGACAATAAGACTTCCAGGATAAGCCAGGAGACTGGTACATTACCTTCATCTTGCTAAACTACAGTTACACCAAAGTTCTGATAAAGGTTTAAGAAATACATCAGGGTGCAGCTAGGTGGCACAGTGGATAGAGCACCAGCCCTGGAGTAAGGACCTAAGTTCAAATCCAACCTTAGACACATAACAATTACTAGCTGTGTGACCCTGGGCAAGTCACTTAACTCCACTGCCTAGCCAAAAAAAGAGGAAAAAAAAGAAAAACATCATAAAAGTAACAACTGAAACTCCTACAACTTAACCAAATAAAGACACCTATAGTGTCCCAATACCTAACCTTTAAATAAGCGAAGAGTAAACATGCTTAACATGAATTTGACCTTGCTAAATAGTTTTTCTCAATGTCACCTGACCTTATTTTTAAAATGCCTTGCTATTATATTGTTTATCCCAACTTGAATATCTTTCCTCATCATATCTACTTCCTACCAAATTTTCCACATCATTCCAGGGCTAGTTATTTATGAAATCTTTCCTTGCCATCTCACCCAAGAGCAATCTCTAGAAATTCTAGTACCTATCTGCATATGTTTATTTTATGTATTACTATCACACCAATCTTATTCAGATAATTAATTTTTTTACATGGCTATAACATATCTCCAAATAGACTGTCAGCTACTTGAGAGCAGGGACCACACTTTGTATGTCTGAGTATACACTACCAAATGTATTTATTTAGTACCTACTATGTACAAAGGATGTATTAACTCAGTTAGATTAGGTAAACAGTATCTAGAGGAAGGATAGTTAATGAAAATACCTTTACAGGGTTATCTATTTCCATATTCCCATTAATTTCCCCATATTACTAATGTAGAGAAAATATTTAAGTAACATGAGGACTCCAATTTCATCTTTGTATCTCCAATATGTGCACAGTAGGCATTCAATAAATATTTGTTGAATAAAATGTATTACATTTTATTACAATTACAATTAATTGTACTATGATTTCTTGCAATAAGTACTCGATTCTCTCCAACATTTGCTTTGGAATTATTCTGAACAGAAAACAAAACAGTTCTTGAATATTTAACATTCATAGGATCATAGCACCATTATTTTGCAGCAATCTAATATTCTGGTGGATCACAATCAAGCAAATGATGACCATTCAGGCTGTAAGGCACTGACAGAACTCCCTACTCATGTCTTATTATGGGCATTTCCAGCACAGAGAGGAGGCAGGTAAGCACCATTAAGGTCTTACCCTAGCAGCCTCCTTCAGAAATGTGAAGAGTGTATCTTCTAAAAAAGTAGCAAATTCCTTTGTAAACACCTTCAGGAATGCCTCCTGGGCTGAACCTCAAGTTAAACAAGACTAATCACTGCTCCCTTCAACAGGCTCAGTTGGTTGTCTCTGACAAAAATCATCAGTGACCATTATCAAACTAGTTTATTTGCAGTAGGTTTATAATTATAATTAGTTATGACAGTCAATATGATAAAAGGATAGAAACTAGACCTCTCAGACAAAGTACCTCTCTCATCCAACATAACAAACTATATCCCATCCTATGAGATGGGAGATACATACATATGAAATGAGAGTCTCCCTCTCATTTTTCTTGGGACAGGGAAAAAAGGATTGCAAATAGCAGGAAATATGGAGAGTAGTTCTATTTTAATGACATATTCATGTTGTCAGTCACTTCCAAACTTCACTGGACTTGCCTTTGAGCACTCAGTATACAGGCCACCACTGGGCCATACCACAATGCCTTTCCAGGTTAATGGGATCATCAGAGCCTGTACTAAGAAAGGGTTGGCCTTCAAGATTCCACACTATGACAGTATTATAAAGCCATCACTGAATTACAATCAACCAGATAAGGATGCCTATTATAGTGGATGTTTTACAAGCCCTAAAAATTGTGAAACAAAATAGCAAAAGTGAATTAACTCACACTCCATTTTTTTAAGAAACAACTTACCCTTCATCACAAGAATATACAATCCGTGAACCAAACAAGATATCAGTTGCTATATGAACTTGACCATGTTCTAAATCTTCTGGACGTGGGCATGATTTTCCTGGTTTTAAAAAAAAAAAAAGTTAATATTTACATAGCACTGTAAAGTTTTAAAAGTGGTACACACACATGAATATAGATATCAATATCTATACAGCATGCAAAATATTGATATACCTTAAATTAGGTGTTTTATAGATATTTTATCTAACAATCTATCATCCATAGAACACCTAATGTGAACCTCAGAGTGACCCAAGGAGGAAAGCACAACAGGTATCATTATCTCTATTTTAAAGATTAGGAAACTGGGGCCCCAAAGGGCTAAGTAACTCGCCCACTCTCACTCAGTTACGAAGTGTCAGACACAATGCTCAATCATAGATTTCCTGCCTCCAAATTCAGCATCACAAGAATATTAATGATGCCACTTGTTGGGTGCACTGAATAGAGTACAAACTAACCAACCAACAAGCACTTATTAAATGCCTACAACATGCTGGGAATTGTGCTAGGTGCTGAGAATAAAGAGACAAAAACTCAACAGCCCCTGCTCTTAAGGAGCTTACACGCTCCTTGATGTTTTCCAGTATGACTCAAGGACTGAAAGACTAAAATGAGTTCTTTCTGTGCCCAAATACAAACTAAATCCTCAATTCATCAGAATATTTTCTTGATTCATCTGTTATAGATGTCACTACAGGTCATAGGTAAGGTTCATAATTACAAAGAAAAAACTTATCAAGAAATGCAGGGAGAGCTGAAAAGTAATATGGAGGAAGACAGATTATTTACAACAGTATCTTACACCATATACCAAGGTAAGATCCTAATGGATGTGCAAAGTAAACATGAAAGACCATGTCATAACAAAATAGAGGAGAATGGAAGGAGACCGTGGCCAGAGACAGAATTTTTTTTTTCTTTTTTGGTGAGGCAATTGATGTTAAGTGACCTGCCCAGAGTCACACAGCTAGTAAATGTTATGTGTCTGAGGCCATATTTGAACTCAGGTCCTCCTGACTTCAGGGCCAGTACTCTATTCACTGCGCCACTTAGCTGCCCCTCAGAGGCAGAATTCTTAATCAACAAAGTGGTCAATAGAGAGAACACAGACAATATTGCCTACATAAAACTAAGAAATTTTGCACAAACAAAATCAATACAATTAAGATAGAAATGAAAACTCTCAACTACAAAAAGCGTGCGTCAAACATCTCTGATAAAAATCTAGCAGTCAAGATATACATAGGGAATTAACATAAATATGAAAGACCAAGAGCTATTCCCTCCTAAATAAGGTCAAAAGATAGGACGTGTTCTTTTTTAATGGAATATAATTTCATCATAAAAAGTTTAACTTTTAATTGATTTTTATACAATGTTCAATTTCAAATAGATCCCTCACCTTTCCTTTAACAATGGAACCAACCTTTATAACAAATTTTAAGAGAGGTAAAAAAAGGGGCAGCTAGGTGGCACAGTGGATAGAGCTCTGGTCTTGGAGTCAAAAAAGGACCTGAGTTCAAATCCGGCCTCAGACACATGACACTTAGTAGTTGTGTGACCCTGGGCAAGTCACTTAACCCCATTCCCACAATTTAACTGAACTCTTCATATTGTTTTTTAATGGTACCATAACATCCCACTGCATCTCTATACTGCATTTTGTTTATCTACTCCCTAATGAATACACATCTTTGCTAGCACAAGAGAGTGTTTTATGAATATTTGAATGATAAGACCTGTATTTCTCTGACCACTTTTGGGTAGGTACCTTTGTTGTTGTTCAGTCATTTCAGTTGTGTCTGATCCTTCTTCATAAAGCCATTTGGGATTTTTTTTTGACAAAGATACTAGTTTGCCATTTTCTTCTCCACTGGATCCATTTGACAGGTAACAGAGGTTAAGTGATTTACCCAGAATCATACATCTAAGAGGTGTCTGAGGCTGGATTTGAACTCAGATCTTCCTGACTCTGGGTTCAGTGCTCTATCTACTGAGCCATCTAGCTGCCTCATAACAGCATATCTATTTACAGCCCCTCCAATAATGACTATGCCTATCTTTAGTCATCTTTGCCAGTGTGAGGTGAAACCTCAGATTTTTTTTTATTTTCATTTTTTGTATTATCTGATTTGCATTTCCTTTATTATTAGCTATTTTAAGCAATCTTTCAAATGCTTAACGGTTTGCGATTCTTTTGAGAACTTTATGCTCATATTCTTTAACTACTGATTTACTAGAAAATGGTCTTAACATTTGTGTGAGTTCCTTATTTGGATATCAGACTTTATCATAGCATGATATAAAGATTTTTCCTCAATCAAAAGCTTCCCTTCTTTTCCTAATTGCACTGATTATGCAAAAACTTTTCAATTTCATGTAACCTAAAATTACTGATTTTATCTTTTGTGATCATCTCTCTTTTTACCTTGTTTGGTTAAAGAATTCTCCCTCTAGCCATAGCCGCAAAAGGTACCTATCTAGTTCTTTTCTAATTATTTTATGGTCTGATCTTTAATAACCAAGTTGCACAAGCATTTTGGATTCATTGCGGTATATGATGCGTGGAAGGAGCAATATCCTAACCCCATCTCCCACTCAGGTAGGCAAGTTTTACACCTGAAGCCTTTCTCAAGACCTAATTAGCTCAGGTATCTTAAGGCTCAGGCTGTCGATATCACTTCCTCACTGCCTTAGAAGTCACTTCAGGGAGCTCGGATGCTTGGCTGATGATCACCCTAGGCATCTCAGACGGGAGCTTTGCTCAGCTGAATCAACTTGAGGTACCTCAATGCCTATTTTTACTGAACAGCTTTTTGCTAGAGCTAAATATTGAATGGCCAAGTAGCTCATTTTGTTCCAATTCCAAAATATTCACAGCGGCAAATTTGTGGTAGCGAAAAATTAGAAACAATATAGGTTCCCACTAATTGGGCTATGACTAAACAAAAGTATATGAATGTCATGTGAATATTTAGGTGTTTCATTGTTTTCCTAGTTGTGGAATCTCTGGCTCAAAGATTATTTAGAATTTAATTACTTTTCTCACGTAATTCTGAATTGTTTTTCAGAATGTTACATCAACTCATAGCTCTATCAACAGCATATTAAAGTGCCTGTCTTTTCACACAGCCCTTAGAATTGTACTCTTTCATATGGTTAAGTTTGCAAATTTTTCAAAAAACTTTTCATTTTTGAAAAAAAAAAATGCATCTGATGACCAGAGATACATGGGAAGACTTCTATGAAGTAATGTTGAATGACATAAACTGCACAGGAAAATATACTCAATAACAAAAGAAAAGAGCACTAAAATGAAGTCAACTGCTAAGTCATTTTAATCATTAAACTTGCACCAAAGGAGACGAAGAAATGAATCTCCCCTTTTTGGTGGAGAAGTCGGAAATTACGGGTGCAAAATAGTGCAAACAGTTGGATGTGTTCAACGTGAAGTAAATGTTTTGGGGTTTTTTGTTATAGGGACGGATCACTGAATACACAGGTCCATCATGGGGGTGGGGTTGGGGTCAAGGGAAGAACATTCTGAAATAAGTGATGTAAAAATAAAACGCATCAATGAAAATTATTGCTGAAAAAAATCAACAGTACAAAGATTCTCTGTAAACAATCAAAATTTTAAAAGTATATGGCAGCCTGTAATTAAGTATGAAAATATATCACAGGAAAGAATATGGATTCAGTAGTTCCACATAAATGAATGGAAAATTCCAATAATAATGACTAAGATACAATATATGTGACAGAATTACTCACTTTTACAAGACTCTGAGACAGGTGACCATGTTGCATCATCTTGACAAGTACTGATAAGAGGCCCAAATTTACTGAGAGTATATCCTGGCCGACATAAATAAGCCACAGTGCTGTTAATAGGAAAGTAATTTTTATTTATGAATGTGGCATTCAGCTGCATAGAAGTGTAACGATTTGGGGTACCACAGCTACCTGAGAACAAAAGGGAAAAGGACATGAATAAAGGAGTGGAGTCATGAATAGTTGATCAAAATATTTTCCTCAAGAAGCTTACAAAGGGAAAAAAAGCCCTACAATATACCATGGTATGCTATATAGCAAAAAAAAAATTCTCTACAATGTCTGTATAGGAATGAGTTTCTAATTCAACATTACATGCAAAAGAGAGATGTTATTCTGGATTTTTTATCACTCTTACCATATTCAAAACTCATTTCTTCCAGGAATCCTTTGATAATCAAATGAATGAAAAAGGCCTTATTAAGCACCTACTATGCAATAGGCACATATGGCAGGCAGTGGAGATATAATTATGTAAGTTTATTTCTAATAGGGGAAAATAACACACACAAGAGAAGTTGGAACCAGGGAAGGGAGTTTTGACCTGCAGAAGGAAGTCAAAGGAACTGTGGGTAATTCTACAGGGCAAATAATTGTTATATTCACTCTAGTAGCAATGGTATCACTGATTTAACTACTTTTCCTAGGACAAGATAACAAGTAGGAGGGTCATAAGGAAGTGAGAGCACTCTCATAGTGGCAGAGCAGATAAGATGCTTGAACTGGACAAGCCCTAGTTTCCTTATGGATAGATAAATGGGAGGTCAAACAGGGGTCTGCAGCAAGGCAGATATAAACAGGCTAAGTGAGTTTTTAGTCACTCATCAAGTAATCAGGATAGCTCAGATTAGGTCAGAGTTGAGTGGATTAACTGGGGGAGAAGATAGAGTTCCTCTGGAGATCCAGGTCTCTACTGGATTGATTAGTTTATACTAATTTCAATGATAAATGGCATTGTAAATATTCTTTAATTATTACTTCAAGTACCTGTTAGACCTTCTCATAAAGACTAATGTACTGGAGACAGCAGACTTGTGTTCTACATTCTCTTATGCCTCCTGTATTACTCTACACAGTGTGTTACCCAAGAAATGTAAGCATGAAGTAAACTACTAGTTGCTCAAGAAATACCTACTGAATTGAAAATAATTCACACTTTAAACTGATAACACATTTAAAATATAGTATTATTTCTATTTATTTGGTACTTCCAGGGAATGGGCAATTCCATATGAATAAGCCTCCTGGGTAACTGAAGTTCACCCCCTAAAACACCAAAATTGTTTAATTTTTTTTTACAAAGTATGTTGGGTAGAATTCTAAACTGTATTACAAATTTCCTTGTCTCCTTAAAAGAATATGCTGAATAAAATTCAATTTTTTTTTGGTAATCTGGTATCACCATCATTAATGATAACAATAGCTATCGCTAAGTGTTATAATACCATGTAGAGCCCTCTCTGGTAGCACTTTCTTCTAAATCCAGCATTCAAAGGACATAGGTTGGGTCTCAAAAAGGGGAAACCATTACCTCCAGGGTTCAAAGGAACTTGATGGGTTTACACTACTAAAATTATAGCTCATGAGCCCCAACCAGTATACTTATTTTTAAATAGTTAGCTCATAGATACAGTAAGCTCAAGGAAAAGACATTTACTAAGATAGGATAGTAAAAAAGTAACTACCCAACAGTTCTACTTCCCATAAGCTTGGGGTGGATTCTCCCCAGAAACAAAAAGCAATAGTTAAGAGTGAGGAAAAATGGGGTAGAGCCAAGATGGCAGAGGGAAAGCAGTGACCTGCTTGAGCTCTCCCCCAAACCCCTCCAAATACCTGTAAAAAAAATGGCTCTAAACAAATTCTAAAGCAGCAGAACCCACAAAAAGACAGAGTGAAACAAATTTCTAGCCAAAGACAGCCTGAATGGTTGATAGGAAAGGTATACTGCGCCAGGCTGGGAGAGGAGCACAATTTGGCGTTGGCGCACAGGCCGCAGCGAACCTGCAGTAGGCCTCAGAGGGCTGAACCGTGGGCAGCTTTGGTGGTTTCCAGACTTCTCAACACATGAACACCAAAGACAACCTAGAAGGTCACTGGGAAAAGTCTGTGACCGCAGTGAGAGAGAGAAGCTAGACCCCAGCCACAAGTCCAGGGCAGCGGCTGCCTCCTGAGTTTCTGGCCCACAAACTGAGGGGGAATTGAGTGGCTGATCAGAGAGGGGCTGCAAGGATCTCTTGCTTTTCCCATGCTTGGATCTAGGTCACAGTTCTGAGGGGCAGTCCTGGGGCTCCTCGAGGAGGAATGCTGGCATGGTGGAGCTTGTTGTGGCGGTGGAGAGGAAACACCTTACCCCTTATCACACCACCTTGGAAGAACTGAAAATTTACAGGTCCCTAGAAGTAGCTCTGAAAACAGCTGTATAAAACCCCCGAAGCTTGGGACAGTACATTCTCCACATTGGAAGCAGACTATTACCTTAACAAAGAGTTTAAAACTCAAGTAACTGGCTGGGATTATGAGTAAGGAGCGCAAAAAGAGTCAGACTATATTATCTTACTTTGGTGACAAAAAAGATCAAAACATACAACCAGAAGAAGACAACAAAGTCAAAGCTCCCACATCCAAAGCCTCCAAGAAAAACATGAATCAGTCCCAGGCCTTGGAAGAGCTCAAAATGAATTGTGAGAAGCAAGTAAGAGAAGTAGAGGAAAAACTGGGAATAGAAATGAGAGTGATGCAAGAAAATTATGAAAAACCAGTCAACAGCTTGCTAAAGGAGACCCCAAAAAATACTGAAGAAAACAACACCTTAAAAAATAGCCTAACCCAAATGGC
The DNA here is from genome assembly GCF_900497805.2 of Vombatus ursinus. Taxonomy (NCBI): domain Eukaryota; kingdom Metazoa; phylum Chordata; class Mammalia; order Diprotodontia; family Vombatidae; genus Vombatus; species Vombatus ursinus. Next base: position 45,923,681 of record NW_020954576.1, read on the forward strand.
AAAAGAGGTCCAAAAAGCCAATGAGGAGAAGAATGCCCTAAAAAGCAAAATTCGCCAAATGGAAAAGGAAATCCAAAAGCTTACTGAAGAAAACACTTCCTTAAAAATCAGAATAGAACAATTGGAAGCTAGTGACTTTATGAGAAATCAAGACACTGTAAAACAAATTCAAAAGAATGAAAAATTAGAAAACAATGTTTAATACCTCATTGGAAAAACAACTGACCTGGAAAATAGATCCAGGAGAATTTAAAAATTATTGGACTATCTGAAAGCCATGATCAAAAAAAGAGCCTAGACATCATCTTTCAAGAAATTACCAAGGAAAACTGTCCTGATATTTTAGAACCAGAAAGCAAAATAGAAATTGGAAGAATCTACCGATCTCCTCCTGAAAGAGATCCCCAGAGAAAAACTCCTAGGAATACTGTAGCCAAATTCCAGAGTTCCCAGGTCAAGGAGAAAATATTACAAGCAGCCAGAAAGAAACAATTCAAGTATTGTAGAAACTCAATCAGGATAACAGAAGATTTAGCTGCTTCTACATTAAGGGACTGCAGGGCATGGAATATAATATTCTGGAGGGCAAAGGAGATAGGATTACAACCAAGAATCATCTACCCAGCAAAACCGAGTATAATCCTTCTGGGGAAAAAATGGTCATTCAGTGAAATAGAGGACTTTCAAGCATTCTTGATGAAAAGACCAGAGTTGAATAGAAAATTTGATTTTCAAATACAAGACTCGAGTGGACCATGAAGAGGTAAACAGGAAAGAGATAATCGTAAGAGACTTATTAAGGTTGAACTGCTTGTATTCCTGCATGGAAAGATATTTGTAAATCATGAGACCTTTTGTCAGTATTAGGGTAGTTGGAGAGGAAAAAATTATATGTATGTATATATAAATATAGATAGATAGAGGGCACAGGGTGAGCTGAAAATGAAGGGGTCATATCTGGAGAATAAAATTAAGGGGTGAGAGGATTCTAGTAGGAGAAGAAGAAAGGGAGAGGTAGAACGGGGTAAACTATGTCACAAAAAAAAACAGAAAAGAAAAGGCTCTTACAGTAGAGGGGAAATGGGGAAGGTGAGAGGGAATGAGTGAATCTTATTCTTATAGAATTTGACGTAAGGAGGGAATAACATACACACTCAATCGGGTATGGAAATCTGTCTTACCCTACAGGAAAATGGGGGGGGAGGGGACAAGACAGTAGGGTGATGATAGAGAGGAGGCAGACTGGTAAAGGGGGTAATCAGAAGCAAATACTTCTGAAGAGGGAAGGGTCAAAAGAAAGAACAGAATAAATGGGGGTACAGGACAGAATTAAGGAAAATAGAGTTAGTTTTTCACAGCATGTCTACTATGGAAGTGTTTTGCATAGCTGCACATGTATAACCTAAAAAAAAAAAGACTATAGATATAATAAAGTAAAAGTCAAAAACAAAAACAGAAACAAAAAAAGAAGTCCCATTGGGGCACTTAACTACAGTGGTGTGACCTTGGGCAAGTTAATTAACATCTTGGGCTCAGTTTTTCCAATGCAGAATGAAGGAGGTTGAACTAAATGACCCCTAAAGCCCCATCTACCTCTAAATCTATTTCAAAGGTACCTAAGTGAGCACTGCCTGTGTGGTTAACCACGGTTGTCTTTTAAATTACTGCCAGCATCAAAAGCATTCTCATAATCTGGACCAACAAGTAGCAGAGAAGTGGCTGTAGATAAGGAAAGGGCAAGTGGAGAAGCAAACAGCTGAAGGTAGGGTCCTGAGAGGAAAACAAATGCTCCTTCTTCAGTTCCCTGTAATACAAAAAGCCTGTGTCAATTTTAGTTCATCTGAGCTACCTCCATCTTAATAATACACAAGAGTTAGCAATCATGCTGCTACAATGCCTCGTCCTCCTATCTGTAAGAGTTCACCCAGGATTTTCTAAAAGTAAAGTCACAATCCCTTTCCCCAGACAATACTGGGAAATACTCTTTAAAAAAAAAGAGTGAGGCAAAACTAAGAGTATACTGGTAGTGAAGTACACATGCAGGAAACATATTTAGCCTAAGTAACTAATGCTTCCAGTACTGTAGGGCCTCCATGTCGTTTCTCTTCTTACAGTGTCCTCAAGCTGCACCACTGAGAGTAGCATCTCTGTCGAGCAGGTTGCTCAGATAGGTTCTCTTAGTCTGCTCCTCTCCTCAGTGCCTGGGCTAGGTCCTTCTTGAAACCACAGTAGGCTCTCTTCTCTGCTGCCAGGGGTCATACTCCGTTGAGCCATTTCCACTGATTCTCTGTTCCATGCTGGATTCAGTGGACCAGTGGACAAGATGCTATGAACAGTGTTACACGGCTGAGAAATATAATCCACCTCAATCCCTTGCTGGGTGCTCTGGTAGAGTGCTGGGTCATACTTCACCAATCTACTTTCTGACTTGGTTTTCTCCCTCTCTCTCTCTCTGCTCCCTAAATGAAACAGAGTATTCCACTGGGTGAGTCAATCTGCTCCAAGACACCAAAGATGAGTAAGGGAATGGGTGAGTGGGGCTGTGTCCAGGACTGGCAAGTTTAGCTTTTGAAAGGATTGTGACCAACTTTTTGCCAGCCAACTGCAGGTTGCCCTTCCAATTCCACCAGTGAAACTGAAGATTTTATAAAGGTGCAATTAGGTATAAAGTCTGTGTTTCATTTAAAACACGTTATAAGCCCCTTCTATTATTACATCAGCTAGCTTGAGGGGGATATCAATTGGTTAAGGACCAACTCTACACACACCAATATCTACTTCTTCTCAAGGCAACTGAGATGTATGTAAGATTCTTTGTCCTGATGCTAAACATCCCTAGACTTATGTTCGAGTTCGTGTCAATTTTTAATCTGTATCCTACCCCATTTACAAGGTATCAACTTCTACTATTGCCTCTAAAAGCCATTCTCCTTTATCAAAATTGGCTTAATGAAAACTTCACTCTTCAAAAGTAATACAGAGAAAACCATCAGCAAGCATTATATACAATGAGGATAAGCTAGAAGCATTTCCAGTAAGATCAGGGTTGAAACAAGGATGTCCGTTATCACCACTGTTATTCAATATTGTACTAGAAATGTTAGCTTTAGCTATAAGAGGAGAAAAAGAAATGGAAGGAATTGGAATAGGCAAAGAAGAAACAAAGCTATCACTCTTTGCAGATGGTACGATGGTATTCTTAAAGAATCCTAGAGAATCAAGTAAAAAATTACCTGAAATAATAAACAAATTTGGCAAAGTTGCAGGATATAAAATAAACCCATATAAATCACTGGCATTTCTATATATTACTAACAAAGCCCAACCGCAAGAGATAGAAAGAAAAATTCCAGGAGCAGCTAGGTGGCACAGTGGATAGAGCACCAGCCTTGGAGTCAGGAGGACCGGGTTCAAAATCTAGCCTCAGACGCTTACTGGCTGTGTGATCCTGGGCAAATCCTTAAAAAAAAAAAAAATTTCCATTTAAAGTTACTGTAGACATAAAATATGTGGGAGTCTATCTGCCAAAACAAACCCAGGAACTATATGAACATAATTACAAAACACTTTTCACACAAATAAAGTCAGATCTAAATACTTGGAAAAATATCAGTTGTTCATGGGCAGGCTGAGTTAATATAATAAAAAGGACAATTCTATCTAAATTAATTTACTTATTCAGTGCCATACCAATCAAACTACCAAAAACTTATTTTATACAGCTAGAAAAAACAGTAACAAAATTCATCTGGAAGAACAAAAGGTCCAGAATATTAAGGGAATTAATGAAAAGAAATGCAAGAGAAGGTGGCCTTAACAGTACCAGGTCTTCAATTTTATTATAAAGCAGTAATCATCAAAACTACTTGGTACTGGCTAAGAAATAGAGTGCTGGATCAAGTACACAAGACACAGTAGTCAATGACTATGGTAAATCTACTATTTGATGAACCCAAAGACTCCAGCTTCTGGGATAAGAACTCACTATTTAAGAAAAACTAGCGAGGCAGCTAGGTGGCGCAGTGGATAGAGCACCAGCCCTGAAGTCAGGAGGACCCGAGTTCAAATCCGGCCTCAGACCAAACACTTGACACTTACTAGCTGTGTGACCCTGGGCAGTCACTTAACCCCAACTGCCTTTAAAAAAAAAAAAAAAGGAAAAAGAAAAGAAAGAAGAAAAACTAGAAATCAGTATGGCAGAAACTAGGCATACACTAACATCTTACACCATATACCAAGATAAAGTCAAAATGGGTACATAATTTATATATGAAGGCTGATAGTATAAGCCAACTAGGAGAGCAATGAATACTTTACCTGTCAGATTTACAGTGAAGAGAAGAATTTATGACCAAACAAGAGATAGAGGATATTAGGAAATGCAAAAATGGATGATTTTAATTACATTAAATTGTAAAGTTTTTGCACAAAGCCAATGCAACCAAGATAAGAAGGAAAGTAGAAAATCGGGAAAGAATTTTTACAACCAGTCTCTCTGATAAGGGCCTCATTTCTAAAATATATAGAGAATTAAGTCAAATTTATAACAATACAAGTCATTCCCCAATTGATAAATGGTCAAAGATATGAACAGGCAGTTCTCAGCTGAAGAAATTAAAACCATCTATAGTCATATGAAAAAATGCTCTAAATCACTACTGATTAGATAAATGCAAATCAAAACTACTCTGAGGTACCACATCACATCTATCAGAATGGCCAACATGATAAAACAAGAAAATAATAAATGCTGGAAAGATGTGTGTAAATTGGATCACTAATGCATCGTTGGTGGAATTGTGAACTGATTCAACCATTTTGGAGAGCAATTTGAAACTATACAGAAAGGCTATTAAAACTGTGCATACCCTTTGACCCAGCAATAGCACTTCTAGGGCTATATCCCAAAGAGATCACACAAACGGGAAAAGGACCTACATGTACAAAAATATTCATAGCAGGTCTTTTTGTGGTGGCAAAGAATTGGAAATTGAGAGGATGCCCATCAACTGGGGAATGGCTGTAAAAGTTGGGGGATACAAATGTAATTGACTACTACTGTGCTATAAGAAATGAGCAGGCAGACTTCAGAAAAACCTGGAAAGACTCATATGAATTGATGCCAAGTCAAATGAGAAGCACCAGGAGAACACTGTACACATAACAGCTACATTGTGCAAAGACTAACTTTGATAGCCTTAGCTCTTCTCAGCAATGCAAGGACCTAAGACAACTCCAAACGACTCATGATGGAAAATGCTATCCACATCCACAGAAACAACTATGGAGTCTGCATACAGGTAGAAGCATACCATTTGCTCTTTTTTTTTGAATTGTTTTGGTTTTTTTTTTCTCATGGTTCCTCCCATTGGACCTAATTCTTCTTTACAACATGACTAATGTGAAAATATGTTTAATGTGAATGTATATAAAGAGCCTTATCAGATTGCATGCTGTTTTGGGGAGGGGTGCAGGAAGGGAGGGGGAAAAAATTTAAAACTCAAAATCTTATGGAAGTGAAAACTAAAAATAAATAAATTTATTTTTTAAAAAGTAATACAGAAACCATTAAAGGAACAGCTATTTTATACTTGGTTCTAGAATTCATGATTGAGAAAGCCAGGAAAGCTAGAAAGTGGCACACACCCTAGATTTTAGGAGAAGATTTCTTCTTCAGAGAAAGGAAAGTAGCATTCCATGGCCTAAAAATTCTATAGAGAAAGTTATCCCAGAAAGAATGAGAAGCTCAAGAGGAAATTCTAAAGACAGAGAAATCATTCAGTTGTGGAAAAAAGAAGGAGTGTCTAAAGAACTATGCGGCTACCTATGGAACCCAACTATTCACTAATTTGGATTTTTTTTTTTAAATGTTCAACAATCACTACAATAACAATACTAAAAGGCAGTGAAATTGATGCACTGTCATAAATAATATCAATTCAGGAAAACTCATATTGAAACATTATTCTCCTCTGAGAAGAGGTGGAGTACGATATAAATGGAATATGGTACATGTTGTCACATGCAGTTTTATCAAGTTGGTTTTGTTCAAACATTTTTCTTTGTTACAAGGAGGAGTTTTAGCGGTGGTAGTAGGGTTTAAGAAGGAATGGCTATAGTCACTTTTCTGCAGAGACATGTGCAAAACAAAAAGCAACTTGATAAAAATTTTGTTTTTAAACAAAATGTACAGAACCTTAAAATATTGTTAGATATGGTTGAAGAGGCACTGTGATCAATGAAATATTGTAGGGAACAGAAGAACTGTCAAAGTACTGGAAGAGGGCAAACGTCTCAGTTCTTAAAAATGCAAGGAGTGACCTGCAAGTTAAAAATCAGTAAGTCTGACTTTAATTCCTGGCAAAAATTCAGAATGGTTAGTGAATAATCTAGAATAGCATCTGGTCATCAGGAGAAGTCCACCTGACTTTATCAAAAACAAGTCATGCTATACGGACCTTATTTTACTTTTTAACAGGGTTACTCTTTTAACAGGTTTCATGTAGGGAGGAGAGAGGGAAAAAGCCAGGTCAGAAAGCAGACTGGTACAATATGAAGCCCAGCACTCTACCAGAGCACACAGCAAGGGGTTGAGGTGGATTATATTTCTCAGCCCTACTGTCCACAGCGTCTTGTCCACTGGTCTAGTAGCAGATACTGAATCCAGCACAGAACAGAAAATCAGTGAAAGTAGCTCGAAGGAGTATGATCCTTGGAGGCAGAGAAGAGCCAACTGTAGATTCAAGGACTTGGCCCAGGCACTGAAGAGCAGGGCCAAGGGAATCCAATGCCCTGCTTGGTAGATCAAGCAAATATTGCAAGTATAAATTTACCTAGATTTTAACAAGCATTTGAAAAAAGTCTCATGTTATTCTTGCAGAGAAGATGGAGATGGCGAATAGATTTTGTGGATTCCTAACTGCCTTACTTACTGCCAGACCCCAAGAGTAGTCATTAACAGCTTGATGTCAACTCGGAGGGAAGTTTCCAATAAAACATCCTAGGGACCACTCTAGCTTAACATTTCAATCAACAAAATGCTCATCAAAGGTGCAGATGACATGAAGTTTAGGAGAGGTATAGCTAATAACAGTGAACAAAAAGTCAGGAACTGAAAAGAACTCGAATGACTAAATTGCTGGTTTAAATCTAATAAGATTACATTTATCCCTGTTAAATTTCAATTTTCATACTTATTTTCAAAAAATACTTCTTGAGTACATGATTGGAAAGGCAAGCTTAGAGTAAAATCTGTTTGAAAAAGATCAGAGGTTTTAGCAGACTGACAGTCCAAGGAATCAATAGTATAGAATGGCAGCCAAAGAAGTCTGACTTCTTTGCCCAGGACTGCATTGCCAGACCACACTTGAATAAACACGTACAGTTCAGCGTACCACCTTTCAGGAAGGATCATTGGAATGTAGACTTTGAGGTGGAAGGAAGCACACAGGAACCTGAGACAGAGAACATAGAGGGAAGGGTGGCCAGTACTGTGAAGGGCACTGAAATTATGCCATACCGGAACAAGTAGAAAGAAACAAGAATTTTTTAGTTTGACAATGTGAAGATTTGGACTAGGAAACATGATCACCATCCTCAAGTTTTTAAAGAGTTTAGACTTGTTCTCCTTGGTTTCAGAAGATAAAACTAGGAGCAACAGGACAGAAGTTACAGAGAGGCAGATCTGGGTTTGATATATGGAAAAATTTCCTAATAATCAGAACTATCAAAAGTGAAATGGGTATATATGTAATATAAAATGGATCACTCTACTCTCATCCCAATGCAGGTCTTTAAACAAAGGCTGGATTATCACTTACCAATTGCATTATAGAAGAAATTCTTATTCAAGGATGGTTTGGGTTATATGGCTTATAAGGTCTCTTCCAATTCAGATTTGATTCTGTAATTTGATGCTTCTAACCTAGTATGGGCTTTCAAATCAGACAACTAACAAACTTACAACTGTGTAGAACAGAACAGCCTGTGAGGAAAGGGTTAATCCTAATGTACATCAACCACTACTGTAAAGACTTCCTGACATCCATTTTTGCCTCTTAAGAGGCCTATGTTTGCTTACTTTTGGGTTCTCTGCTATATTCCACCTCATGGAGCCTGTTTACTAAGTGACTTTAAATAAGTGAGTTGTAAGTCAGAAAACAACTTACTGAATGTGAATACTTCCTCCAACAATGGAAGATTATTACATATACATATCCCTTCTTAATCCTGTTCAACTCTTGTCTATGTCTTCCTATAAAATCTTTAATTGAGTGGAGTTTCGTATCAAAATTACTTCATTCTTGGGATGAAAAAAGACGAATAGGATAAAGATCACAGAAACAGAACTGACACATTCAAATGTGGGTATGTTTGATAGAATTTGTGGAAAATAAAAACTAGGTTAAGGATTATTTAACAAATATTTTTGGAAAACCAGACAGCAATATGACAAAAACAAAAGTTGAATCTCAACTCATACCATAAAAAATTGCATCTCTATTACAGATGTAAACATACAAAAGTAATCGTTAAAAATGAAAAGGGGAACATTTTGTCTCAGTTGCGAAGGGCATATAAAAATCATTAAGTAAATGAGATATTGTGAGGAACAAGACAAACTGATTTAACTGCATGAAAAAATTATAAACAAAAAATACCCAATAATTCAATGGAACAAACATTAAGTGCTTACTATCTGCAAGGCACAAAAAGAAAAACAAAAAATTAGGAATACTGCATCAAAAATTATATAACAACTTAACAAATAGTAAAGAGTGATACTCAGTTCACTTTGCATAGTCAAAGGATAATTTATAAAAGTGAAAGCATGTCAGTAATAACCTGAAAAAAAATTCAACCTCACTACAGATCAAAGAAATACAAATTAAACAATTCCAGGTACTACTACATAGCTTTCAAACTGGTCCTACAGAAGGAAAAAAATATAACAAATATTGAGCATTGACAAAGCACAGGACACATAAGGAAAAAAGAGTAAGATGTTAGGGATATTTAAAGCGTTAAAATTCACAAGATTATAGATTTAGAGTGGAAGGACCTTCCACTGAGCCTAATCCCTTCATTTTACAGATGAGGAAAATGTGGCACAGAAAGTTTTACCTACCTTGCCCAGAGCCACATAATCAGTAACCCTCTGAGGTAGAATATGGACTCAGATTTCAAGATCAGTGTCCTATCTATAAGGCCTTACTGCCTCTACACAGTTTGTTAAGCACTTAGTTTTTAACAATCAAGTTATTTACCTTAAAAACAAACCTAAATTAAACAACTTACGATCACAAAATTGTGACATTTTTGACCATTCCACACCCTGGCAATAAATTATGTCTGTTTTTCCGGGTAGTTTAACATAACCAGTATCACATTTGTAAACTACAGAGTATCCAGGAACAAAGGTTTTATCAGCATCATATTCTTCTGGATGAGCATGAAGAATTACTGGCAGAGTAGCAGCACTACAATCACCTAAAAAAGAGTGATTAAATATTACAAACTATACATAATTCCAGTAAGAAGGAAGACATTCATTAAAAGAATCTTAATTATCTTTCTAAGAATACTGTTTTCAAATCCAGCCTCAGACATTTACTAGCTGTATGACCTTGGGCAGCTCACTTGTTTATCTCAGTTTCATCAAGTAAAAAATGACCATAATATAACATCAGAGAGGTAATATTTGTAAAAGTGCTTAGCACGGTGCCTAGCACATAGTAGGCACCATTGCTGATTCTCTTCCCTTCTTTTTCAACCATGACACCAGGTTTCCTCTCACCCTTGGCATAGGCATTCAAGAAACAAGGATTGATATAATATGGGTCATATCACAGTCAAAGCACTAACATGAGTTTATGTTTCAGGGAGGCAAAATGATAATCAAAATTTGATTTCAAAACCTCATTCACAAATCTCTAGTTACTTTTCTAGTGGTATTTCAATAGAAATAGCTCCAAGATTTGGGCTTTCAACTGCTGTGACAAAGTATGAGTTATCACTATAAAACAAATGTGGAGTCCTGAGTTCAGCCCTAATTATTTCCAAATTTTTTTCCAAATAGTTTTAAAAGGAAGGACACCCGATGAATGGTTGAGCCAATTGCGAATACTTTTTGTCCCCCATTTTGATTCAGTTAACCTCACAAAGGACTAGCAACTGTACATTAATATTAGGACTTAAGTAACTTCTCTCCCAACTCAGGAGCCATACAAGATAACATTACTGAGACAAACGGGATGCTCCATACTCTCTCAATAATATGGTTTGCTCAAAAACCCTTCAGGAGAAATGAGGATTAGTGCTAACCTACAAATAACTGTGTCTGAAAGACGTTCTCAAGCAACTTAAAGCAAAGATACCTAGCCCACTCAAGCATTCTGCCTTCTGTATATGTATGCATATGTGTATATATGTATATATACACACATGTATATATGTATAACTTTCCTTATTTCTGTTATGGTAGTCACGTGGTGAAACTACTTCGGTTATTCTAAGGATTCTTCCAGCGGCCAAAAACCTCCCAACAAAAACAAAAACAAAACAACAATTGGAGTGGAGAAAGCGTGGCGACACCGACTTCCCCTTTAGTCAATTTAAAGGCCACCCGCAGCGCCGGCCTCGCTATTTTATGGTCACACCTTTACAGATGCGCCAGCTCCATTATCCCTCGCATTCATTAGACTGAGGTCTCCAAGAGCCGTTTCATTTTTATCTTCAGCTCCAGTCACCAGCCTGGCACACAGCAAGTGCTCAATAAACGCTTGATTCGTTTTAATGGCTCGGGATTCCGTTTCCATAAATCAACAGCGTAATTGTGAGCATTATGAAAGCACTAATAGAAAGCGTTCCCCCGAGCTTGGACCACCAGAAAGGCTCGTCGACCGCCGACCAAGCCCCAGCTGGAAGCGAGCGCGGCTCAGGACCCGGGGCGAGGCGCGGTCTGGCGGGGAGGGACAGCGGTCTGGGTCTGCGGCCATTCCCCCGCCCCCCGCACCCTCGACCCCTCCCCGCTTTGTCTTCCCTCCCTCCCCACCCCGCCGACGCCCCTCCTCACCGCTGGCCCGCGGCAGGGCGAGCAGCGCCAGCGCCCCAAGGAGCCCCACGGAGCGGAGCCAGGCTCCGCGGCGTGGACACGCCCCCATGGCTGCCGCGCGCTGGTCGAGGTGGACTCGGGCTCCTCGGACCCGAAACATCGCCAGCGGTTGCTCTTCTCTGCCGACTGACGCCGAGGTGACTCTATCAGCATTTAACAGACAGCGTCAGGTGCTGGCGCTGGGTGGGACCCGCTCCGGAGGAGTCCGCGTTTATCCCCGAACGGCTCCTCCTGAGGGGCGGGGGAGTGGAGCTCTTCCTGCTGGAGACGGCCCCGCCCTAACATTGACCGTAAATGACGCTCCGCCCTCTGGGAACGTTGTGGGGGAGGGGGAGGGAACCGGAAGCTGCGGGAGGCCTGGGGAAAGCCATTTCCGCTGGTGTCGGAAAGCTGCCGCATTGCCTTATTGGTACAAAGCTCCTCTACACCCCTTACACCTCCCCCCCCCACCCCATGTGTCTGATACAGGCTGGGAGTCTGCGCCGCTTGGTGGCTCCTGAAGCGACCACGCCTGGACCCTCTGGGCTCCTGACGGGGGGCCGCCCTCGAGCAGGCCCCAGGGCACCTCGAGCTTTCTTTTTGTTTCTGGAAACCTCAACAATAGTTTTCCCTTTCCGCCCTTCCTGTTTTCTTGTCTCTTGTGCACTCCGCGCCCAGGCCAGAGGGGTCACCGTGGGGTTCCCTGCCCAAAGGGGGAAAAAAAACCAACAGGAAAATGCGTCACAATTTCCAAGGGCCCGACTGTCTGTTTTTGAGGAAAACATGAGGAGCACCTGTGGCCTGTATCCCTTGGGTGGAAGTTATGATAATTACATTTGACATTCAATTATAGTCACTCAGCCAATAAGCGTTTATTAAGCGCCTACTATGTGCCAGGCACAGTGCTAAGCCCTGGGATGGGAAAAAAGACATTCTCTCAAGGAGCTCATAATTTAATGGAGAAGACAAATGTGTGCAAACAAGGATAACTTGGGAATAATTAACGGAGGGAAGGCACCAAAAATAATAAGGCTTGGGAAGGGTTACCTGTAGAAGATGGGGTTTTAGTTGGGACTTGAAGGAAGTTAAGGGGCAGAGATGAGGAGGGGAAGCCAGAAAAAAATAAAAATACCTGGAGCACCGAGATAGAGTGTCTTTGGTTTGGGAAACAGCAAGAGGGATCGCTTGATTAGAGTGTGTGGCCAGGTGTAAGGTGTCAGAAGATTAGAAAGGGTGAGGGAGGGGGAGGAGGAATAAGGATCAAAAGGAATTTGTTAGAGGATTCTGTACTTGATTCTGGAGGTAACTGCTCCTGGAGTTTAGTGTGTAGGAGGTAGTATGGTAGCCTGGAGGTACTGGAGGGTGGATTGGAGTGGACAGAGTTCTGAGGCAAGTAGACCCACCAGCAAGCTATTGCAATGTCCAAGCATGAGCTGATGGCAGCCTGCACCAGAGTGGCATTTGTGTCAGAGAAGGGGGCATGATTGAGACATGTTACAAAGATGAAATGGATAGGCCTTGGCAGCAGATCAGATATGGAAGGTGAAGGGATAGTGAGGAGTTGGGGATGACTGTAGGTTGCTAGCCTGGGGTACTGGAAGGATGGTGCTGCCCTTGTCAGTAATAGGGAAGTTTGGACTGGGGGAGGGGAAGGGTCTAGGGGAAAAGACAGGTGAGTTTAGTTTTGGACTTGTTGAGTTTAAGATGTCTTAAAGAGGGGGCAGCTAGGTGGTGCAGTGGATAGAGCACCAGCCCTGAAGTCAGGAGGACCCGAGTTCAAATCTGGCCTCAAGCCAAACACTTGACTCTTACTAGCTGTGTGACTCTGGGCAAGTCACTTAACCCCAATTGCCTAAAAATTAAAAAAAAAAATGTCTTAAAGATCATCTAGTTTGAGATAGCCAATAGGCAGTTGGAGATGCAAGAGTAGAGGTCAATCAACAGAGAGGTTAGAGCTAGATGAATAGATTTGAAAGATATCTGCACAGAAATGATAATTGAATCCATGGCAGCTGATGACATCACCTAGTGAAGTAGTATGGAGGGAGAAGAGAAGGCCCAAGAGAGAGCCCTGTGGGATACCAGTGGTTAGAAGGTGTGGCTGGATGAGGATCCGGCAAAGGGGGACTAAGAAGGACCAATTTGATAAGTAGGAAAACCAGGAGAGAGAACCTAAAGAAGCTACCAAGGAAAAGGGGATGTTCCATAGTGAGCAGAGAGAGATCAAGAAAGAGGACTGAGAAAAGGCCATAGGATTTAGCAACTGAGAGATATAACGAAAATGTTTGTTCCCATAAATTTGGAGCAAACAGCTAGAGAAGTAACTAAGTAAAACAGGATACAGTAGGTCTCTTGTTTTGCTAATAGAAGTTAGTTAATCAGAACAAAAGATTCCATAAAATTGAAACAATTGCTAAAAGTAACTAGGTAAAATAGGACAAAGCTGGTCTTATCTTGTTTTACTGATAGAAGTTAGTAAGACAAAGGTTAAGCTTTGCTTAGAGTGCTTAATAGGCTTATAAATATTAGCTTCTCCACCTCCAGGAGGGGCTAAGACACCATTTTCTAAACATGGGATGTATGAAGGAGAGGTGACATGTCAAGGAGTAGATGTGTAATAGATATACCAGAAAGTTGTACACTCCGGAGTACTCAGCCAATGAGGAAACACAGGAGGGACTTTGCAGCCAGGGTTAGAGATAAATATTGAACTCCTGCTTTGGTACAGTGTGTCCTAGTCCATAGGACACCCGAGGTTGCAACTTCATAATAAATTGAGCTTTTAACTTCATCCCTCCTGAGTCCGAATGAGTTATTTCTCACAGCAACTAAGAGATCATTGGTCACTTTGGAGGGAACAGTTTTGGTGGAATGATGAGGTCAGAAACTAGATTGTAAGGGGTCAAGAAGAGAGCAAGAGGAGAGGAAGATGAGGCACCTATTGGAGACAGCTTTCTCAAGGAGTTTAACCACAAAAGGCAGAAGAAATACAGGATGATAGTGGGCATGGAAGAATCAAGTGAACATCCTTTTAGGAGAAGGAGACATGGACACATTTGTAAGCAGTAGGGAAGGGGCCAGTAGACAGGGAGAGATTCAAGATAAGTGATAGAGAGGGGTGACAAAGGGAGACAGGATGGAATAGGAACCCTTGTGCAGGTGGAAGGGTAAGGCTGTCTCTTCATGTGAAATGGGTGAAGGGGGAAATAGTTGCAAAAAAGCTTCTGAGATGAGGAAGAAAGAGCTCACAGTGAATGGCTTCAGTTTTTTTCTGTAAAACATGAGGCCAGGTTCCGAGAAGGTGGGGATAGGCAGAACCATGGAAAGTTTGAGAAGGAATGAAAAGCTTTGGAAGAACCCCTATGGAGAGTGAGTTGATAAGGAAAATATAGTGGGATTGCCTAGCAGCAGTGAGGGCCCAGTGAGGTTGTGTAACATAAATATGTAGTGGACCCAGTCAGAATGGTTGTGTCATTTTCTTCACTTTCATTCAGCAGCAGGTATATAGGAGTGAAGGAACTAAAGATCAGGGAGGTGATCCAAGGCTGAGGCTTGGCTAGGTACATTTGGTGACATAAAGGTACCAGAGACTCAAGAGAAGAGCACAATGTAGAGTTTAACTGGTTGATTAAGGAGTAAAGACAGGGAAAAGAGTAGAGAGTGGCTAGTGCAGGGGTGATAGCTTGAGAGAGAACTGAGGGGTTGAGGGATTGGAGGTCACAATGTGGAGGAAGAGTAGGGTGTGGTAAGGAAAGGCAGAGGGAGAGGTGAATAGCTAATAGATTATGGTCAGTTAAGAGGATTTTGGAATTAACGAATTATTGATTGGAATTATTCAAAATAATTATTCTAATGGAGGTGGTGCATTTGTGACAAAAATCAAGTGTACTACTATCTTTGTGTATGTCTGAGGTGGAGGAGCAGGTCATGGGAAGTGAGTAGGTTGAGGAATTGAATGGTTAGGATATACTACATAATTGTCTCCTTTGATTCTCACAACTGCCCTGTGAGGTAGGTACTGCAGGTGTTTTTATCCTCATTTCAGTGTAACATACTGCCTCTCCTTCCCTGTTTTACATTGATGTAGCTTTGGCCTCTGCATGTTATCTCATTTGTTCCTGCTGGACAGGTATGGCAGGTACTCTAACTTCTGTTTTACAGATGAAGAAGAGAGGCAATAGAGGGTTGGCCCTTACAGTTGGAGGCTGATGCATAACAGAAGTGTGACCACGGGCAAGTTAATTAGCCTTTCAGTATCTCTGGCTGCTCTTTGTGACATGTGCAGGTGATTAACTGATTCTGTTTTGTATATGTTTTGCACTAACTTATCTGGTTGATTGTGTAGGGTCACAAAGAGGGGATTATTTGTCCTCAGTAGTCAGTCAGCAAGCATCTATTAAGTTCTCACTATGTACCGCAGTCACCTAACTAGACATTAAAAAAAAAAAAAGTAAAACCAATCCGTGCCCTCATGGAACATGCATTCTACAAGAAGACACAACATGTGAATCATTAGGTCCATACAAGATGTATTTTAGAGTAATCTGAGAGGGGAACATGGGTTTGGAGGGAGAAAGACCACCAGGAAAGTTCTCCTGCAGAAGGTAGGCTTTGGGCTGTCTTGAAGGAAGCCAAGGGAACTAAGAAGCTGAGGTGAGGACACAGAGCATTTGAGGCCTAGGGGATAGACAGTGCAAAGACATCAAATTGGAAGATGAGTACTGTATTCAGGGAATTGACAGGCCAATGTAATGAAATCATAGAATGCCTAGAGGACAGCAAGATATAAAAAGACTGGAAAGGTAGGATTATGAAGAGGTTTGAATGCCAGAAGACTTTATATTTGGTCTGGTGATAGATATATATGTGATCTGGTGATCACAGGATCTTACTGAGTAAGGGGATGTAACATGGTCAGACGTTTGATTTAGAATAATGACCTTGGCAACTGTGTGGAATGGAGAGAGACTTAAGGCAGGGATAGCCATTCAAATGTAAGCTCTTTGTGATCAGGGACTGTTTCATTTTTATCTTTGTATCGTCAGGGGTCTAGAATGCCACTTTCTCCCAAGATAAGCATCACACAGAGGGCAATGGAATAGTGGATATAGGCAAGTTATAACATAACCAGCAAGGAATTTTAAAGAACAGGAGCAAAGTATGTCATCAAAGAAATATATGACAGAAAGAAAAGATGGGCTGGTTATATGGAGAGAGCAAAGGATGCCAGGTATACATCCAGATAACTCCATTAATAAATTGAGAATGTCACAAATATCGAAGACGGCTTCTGGCACATTGGGTGGGCTCCCTATGTTGAACCTGTTGGGTGATGTGGACCAGAATCTCACAGGATAGGAAGGTGTGGATAAGTTTCAATCTGTATTATTGGAGCGAACTCAAAATAATTGAGATCACAGATACATTTGAGTGTCCCTGAGACCTAGCACATAGTAGGTCCTTAATAAATGATTATTGAATTAATCTCCATCAGCAGAGCAAGTTTCCACATTAGGAGTTCCTGACAATGTTGAAATCACGCATTCCCACCAATAACTAAGAAAATGTTAAAAACAATTTTTACAAAACAGTTTCAGCAAGGTTAAGAACTGGTTGAAGGTGTTTTGTTTTGTTTTGTTTTGTTTTTTAATACTGGTAAATGACAATGGTAGGACTCGAGGCCAGGCTTTGACAAGTCCCTAACCTCCAAAGGAGATGGATGTGGGTGGTACCGTTGGAGTCAGAAGACCAAATTCAAATCCTGCCTCTGGCAATACAGCTGTGACCTCTTGTACAGTCATGTCATGTCCTGTCAACCCTCTGGGCCATTTGTGAAGAACTGATGAAAGACTTTTGAATTTAATCATTAGAGCTTTTGGAGCATGCATTTTCATTAGAGTGACAGTCAGAAGCTCAATTTCAAGAAATTAAGACAAGTGTGAGGAAAGGAAGTAAAGTCAAAGTGTAGATGGCTGTTTCTAGGAACTTAGCAGTGAGATGGAAAGATGAACGACTTAACGAGGTAGCATAGTTAAATGATTTTTTAAGGGTAGGGAAGACCTGAACATGTTCTATATGGGAGGATGTGATTGATGGCCTTAGTGGAGGGTTAACCTCGGCAAGAAGGACCAGCCAGTATTGACCCAAAGCATTGACCAGTTTTGAACAGTTTATATGCAAGGGGCTAAGGGATTGAAGGGTAAAGGGCAGTGACTATTTAAACTTGATTACAGGACTAAGAATGTGAAAGGAGGAAAGTGAGGCCAGAGCAAAGGTGATGGACTCAGCCAAGAGGGAGGGATGGAAGGACTGGAGATTATAGTGAAGGGCAGGAAAAAGGTTTAGAAGTAATGAGGCACAGGGAGAGGTGGAAGAACGAAAGATTTTGATTAGAGACAGGAATTTCATAGTTCAGCATTATCAGGGCTCTTCAATATTCTGTGATGGTGAGACTTAAGGTCCTACCACTTCTGTGGGGAGAATGGAGATGGAAGTCATGGGAGTTGAGATTGATGAACCTCAGTTCAGTACCAGAGGATTTAAAGGGACATCAACATGACTATTAAAGTTCCCAAGTTTGAAGACAGTGTTGGAGTAGAGAGGGAAGATTATGAGTCTGGTAATGAAGTCCTTGAGAAAAATTGAAAGTAAACTAGAGCCAGGTAGATGGCAACAACAAGAATTTGGACTGGTTGATATAGACTGATGAAATAAACCTCAAAGGAGAGAAGGTTCTTGAGTGAACAGCCTCAGAGGGAAGGTCTGTAAATGGCCTTGGAGAACAAGAAATATGCCGATTTTTCCTGGCTCAGTGTGTTGGAGAGGAAGGAGAAATGTGAGAGAAGAAGCAGTCCACACTGGAAAGAAATGTCTGTGACTGTCATGGCAAATGACTCTGAAACACTCTGATAGAGGCCTTGACCAGCTGTGATTCCAGGGAAAAATGATGAAAAATGTTACTTACCTCCTGACAGAGAGGTGATAGACTAAATATGCAGGACGAGACATATTTTTAGACTTGGCCAGTATGGGAGTTTGTCTTTGCTGTGTATATTTGTTAAAAGGTGCTTTTTTTTCATGTTCCCCCTCCTCTGTTCCTGGGAAGAGATTAGAGGAGGTCGAAGTAAAGAGAGAGAAAGTGAGAGAATGTAAGAGAAAGTGGGGGAAGTGAGAGTAAATGCTTGTTAATTGAAATGAGATAAAAGTTAATTTGAAAAAATCCTGTCAGATTAAAAAAAAAAAGGATGAGAGAGATCTAAGATTAAAAGAAGTTTATTAATGATAAAGTGAGGGATGCAGAGAGCCCAGTAGAAGGAGAGGTTAGAAAGGAGGACTAAGGCTTAGTTGGATAGTGATTATCAAACATTAGTTAGAGATAACTAATTATCTAAGACAGAATGTGATGATGGCAAAGGAAGAATCTAAAACTATTCCTAAGAGATTTTAGGACAGCTTATATTCATGTGGGGAAAATCAGGGGTGGTTGCCTGGATAGAGTCAAACCTGAGATGGGCCTTAAAGGAAGAGAAGTCACCAGGAGAGATGTGGAGGGAGTGTGTTCCGGGCACAGGGAATAACACACTCAAATACAAGGAGGGCTGTACAGAGTATTATCAGGAAACAGTAGTATGGGTCATAGGAACTGTGAATAAAGGGATGTGGAATGGAAAAGAATAAGGTGTGTTTGAGATGCACTAAAAAACAACCTGCCTTGAACAGAAGGTAGAGATGTGGAAAATAAGTTTGAAATAAGATAATTAAGGGCTTTATATGTCAGACTCAGGTGTTCAGACTTAGACAAAAGACCTATTTAAATAGAGGAGTGACAGAAATAGAACATGACAGAAATAGAACAGTACTTTTGAAAAATTCATTTGGTATGCTTAATATGAATGTATAAGTAGAGGCAATATCAGATTGCATGCTGTCTGTGGGGAGGGAGAGGAAAGGGGAGAAAATTTAAAACTCAAAATCTTATGGAAATGAAAGTTGAAAACTAAAAATAAATAAATTATTAAAAAAAAAAGAAAGAAAAATTCGTTTGGAATATGTAAGTAATGTGCCGAAGCACATTAGTAATGTGGCTCCAGAGTCAAGAAGACCTGAGTTCAAATTTGGATTCAGACACTTAGTAGTTTGGTAATCCTGAGAAAATTACTTAACCTCTCCTTAATCCAGTGGAGAAGGAAATAAACCACTACAGTATTTTTGCCAAGAAAACCCTATTGGCAGGATTGGTGTGATATGGTCCACAGGTCATGAAGATTCATAAATGACTGAACAACTGAACAGCAACAAGTAATGTACAGAGTATATTGGGAGTTGGAAGAAGTCTGGACACAGAAAGATTAATCAGGAAGCTGCCGTAGTGATGAGTGAAAACTATGTTGGGGTGGTGGTAGACTGAAAAATGTTCATTTTTGGAAAGGACTTTTAGGACATAAAGCCCAACCTACACTTGAACAAGAGTCCTTTCTACAATATAGTTCAAAATTAGTTATCAGAAATGGACAGAGGATGGAGAGAGAGGAACAGTGAGTAGGCCAGTATCACTGAGTTGTAGAGCACAGGAAAGGGAGTCAAAACAGAAGAAGAAAGGGGCAGAGTATTGTTGTGCAGAGTATTAAAGGCCAAACAAGAATTGTCTGTTTGACAATAGACAATAAGTGAAGGGGGAGGGATGACATGGCCATACCTATATGTTAGGAAGATCATGTTGGCAGCAGAGTGGAAGATGGGCTGAAGTGGGGAGAGACTTGAGGCAGGGAGACCCACCAGAAAGGTATCACAGTATTAAATCTAGTGATGTGATAAGGGTCTGCACCTGGCAGGTGGAAGGGGGCAGACCCCCGAGGTGTTATGAAGGCAGGATTGACAGGACTTGGCAGCAGATTGGTTTTGGGGTGAGGAGTCAAGGATGACACCTAGGGTATGAGCATGGAGGCTAAAGGGCATAGTAAATAGAGAGCCAGCCTCAGAGTCAGGAGGAGCTAGGTTTAGGGCCCACTTCTGCCTCAGACAGGCTGTGTGACTCTAGACCAGATCTAGCAACATCTCAGTGCCTCCAGGCAACTCTAACATAGTGTGGTGCAGAGTAGGTGCTGATCCAGAGGGAGTGTCTTATACCAATGAAGTTCAAAGGTCCAATTCAAAAAGAAAAATAAATCCTCCCATACCTAGCACTGGGCTTTGTGCAGGTGATAAGCATTTAATTAATGGCTGCTGAATAACAGAATATCAGAGACAGATTGTAGTTCTTTGGTACTTAGGACTCAAAAATGATCTGACTTCGCATTATTTTGTAAATTCAGAACAGAATGCATGTGTTTGTTGTAAAACAGCAAACACGTGTGTGTGTGTGTGTGTGTGTGTGTGTGTGTGTGTGTGTGTGTGTATGTACTGCATGTAGGCAGCAATCAGTGGTAGCTTGGCCAGCACAATTCAATGACTGAAATATATTTAGCATACTTATTTTTAATGCATATCATTAAACCTACTTGCTATGTTAACTACGTTATCATATGATATGTGATTAAATCTTTTAACAAATTTTATAACTGTGAAATTTTGTAAATTTTTGGTACTTTTATGCCTCTTTGTAATGCCTTCTTTAGCTGGTGGGTCAATCTGGCACTGAACCTTATAAAATATGACCAGGTGGGTGTGGGTGTGGGTGTGTGGTATTTGCTTTGAAACCTAACATGAATAGGTGAAGACAGCTTTAATAAATGAAAAGTGCACTCACATGGAGGACTGCATTCCAATGATTTATAACAAGACTAAGAATCCCAGATAAATGAAAACATTCAGAAGAAAAACTGAAAGATGTTGGAAGAGAAATATGGCTCTAAAGGCTGTCCAAAAGTAAGCATTAATGATAAGGATATGGTATTCCTGCCTGAAAAGTGTCCCTTCCTTAACACTGTCTTTGGATTCCCTAGTTTCCTTCACAATCCAACTCAAGCATTTTTACTGATCACCCACAAAAAGACTTGGTGTTTATTTTGTATATATGCATGTCTGCCAGGGTAGGTGGTAGACTCCCCAGGAACAAAAACTGGTTCCTTCCTATACAACAATAATAATAATAATAACAAACATTTATATATAACTTGGTATGTGCCAGGCATTGTGTTAAATATTTTACATTTATTACCTCATTTGATCCTCACAACAACCCCAGAAGATAGGTACCATGATTATCCCAATTCTACAATTGAGGAAACTGAGGCATACAGAAGTTAAGTGACTTGCCCAAAGTCATACAAGTAGTAAGCATCTGAGGCTGGATTTGTATTAAGGTCTTCCTGACTGTAGGCCCAGTACTCTGTGCACCGTGGGATCACTTTGCCACCTTTACGGGCAGCTTTCACAGGACGATGGCATTTTCTTCTTGTTATACCTGATCATTTAGATAAAGTGTTAGGTCTCCGTTGTTCTACTAAGTATACAATAAATGCCAGAGAAGCATGCCAGGGAAAGGCAGTTCTGAAGAGGCTTTCATATGTCACAGAATATATAAGCTATGATTCCACTCCTGTCTTGGTGACCAAGACTACCTGAGGGCCTATTTTATGAGCTATTTATCCTATGTGTTTCATAGCTAAATTCCCAAGCTTAGAATTGAAACAAAACATGAATTTTTCTTTCTGCCCTTTAGGCCACAAAGTTGCCTTTAATTTATATTGTTTGAAATCACCCAGTGTAACTCAGAGAGAAAGAAGCCGGCCAGCTACTGAGGCTATGTTTCTCATCCTTCCTCAGAGTCCTACCCTGTATGGTCCAGGAGCTATGTTGAACGCACAAGCAATGACCTGCCCAGATGCAAAGAGGGGAGTGCAGATTAAGACCAGGAAACAGCTGTAATCTGATTGGTTGACAGGGAGTATGAAAGAAGGGACATAGACAGGAAATTAATTAATGGAATTTGAGAAAGAGCCTGACTTGAACAGAAGGTTCAAGGCATAAAAGAGTGGAAAATAAGATTGGAATCAGATTACTGTATATTCCAGACAAAGGTGTTTAAACTCTAGAGAGAGTACTCTTGTAGCTTCTGGAATGACATGAAACATAAAACGGTGCTTTCAAAAAATTGATCTGGGAGTAAACAAGCAACATACAAGGTATATTGGAGTGGGAAGGAGTCTGGCCACAGAAAAATAAATGAGGAGGCTGGTATGGTGGTACAGGTATGAATTAGTAATGGACCTCTTTTGGGTGGAGGTGGTAAGAACACTAAAAGTCAGAGTTGGAAGGGAGCCCAGAGAACATCTAGCCCAACCTGTGCCTGAAAGAGAACCCCCTTTTACTTGGTATCGTTGTTGGTCCTTCATTTTTGAAGAGGACCAATGACTTGTCTGTGAACTGGATTTAAGTGAGGCAGAGCTGCACAAAGTCTTCAGCCTCACTCTCCCTTCCAGAGTCATCGACGTCCAGTGGAAAGACAAAAATCATCACAACTGGCAGTGGCCTAGGATGCAGTGGATGATCTTGGCATCTTTGATATCTGACCAAGCTCTAAGTGCTAGACAGTACCTGCCTCAGCCGCCTTCATGGCCCTTGGAATAAGTTGTCTTCACCCATTCTGCTGGGGGAAGTCTTCACATGCTTGGAGTAGACATCCCCCTAACTCCCTGACAGGTTTGAGGTCCATTGCTTACCCTCAACCTGGTTTAGCCTGTCTGCTGAGATGGTTTTACTGGGGTGTGGCAGTCACAAGTGAGAGTTGGGTAAAGGTGGACACCAAAGGTGGATGAGCAGCCCTGAAAAGGGCTTGACAAGTCCTCATACCAAAGGTGCTAGACTTTCCTGAACACTCCATACACTCCCCTCCGCTTTACTATATACCTAGACAAAAGGTCATCAGAAATGGACAGAAAGAGGGGCTAGTCTGAAGCTCTTTTGTAGACCCCTAAATCTGTAACTTAGGTGGTGGTTGGACCTGTAGTCTATTCTGACAGAGGCAGTTGATGGATAGGGCTTCTATGAGCCATCAGCTGAAAGGGACAAGCACCACAAGAAAGAATTACCTCAATTTTGTTTCTGCTTTCTCTGCTAAGGAGAATTATCTTCAGGTCAGGAAATGTAACATAAAAATGATGAACTAGAAACCAAATATAGAGTAGGAAACAATAGGAAATAGTTCCCTAAGTTTATGGCACACAGCCCTGAGAAATTCTATATGCCAGACTATTCAAAGACCTTGTAGACGTGATTGCTTATCTTTGAAAAGTTGTGGAAAATATGACCGGGGCCATAGGAAGGGAGATGAGCAAGTGTGTTTAAAAACACTGTGATGTGATGGAAAGAGAGTCAGACTTGGGGTCAGGGCACCTAAGTTCAGATTTTGTTTCTGAAAGCACAAACTTTGTGTTCACAGGCAAATCATTTACCTCTTCGAGTCTCAGTTTCCTTAACTGTAAAATGTGGATAAACCTTGTATTTATTGTGAAGAATGTACTTTGTAAACCTCAAAGAGCTATTATTATTAATTATTATAACTATATATTATTATTATTATAACTATAAGCTAGTGAGTTTGACTTTCTCATTTGTCAAATTCTAGAGGACATTATTAAAGGGGCAATTTGTGAGTACTTGGGAAAAGGAAGCAGCGATCACTATAGTCAGCATGGCTTTATGAACATGCTGTAGTAACCTCCTTTCCTTAATTCTTCTAGTAGATCTAGGGAATGCCATAGACATAGTGCTGGAGGCCAACCTGAATCAGGCTGGACTTATGGTATAGCAGTTAACAAAAAGAAGTCAGTCAGTCCACAAGCATTTATTAAGTATTTATTATGTGTCAGGCACTATACTAATCCTTGGGGGATACAAATCCAAACAAGATAGTCTTTGCTCTCAAGAGGCTAACATTCTAATGGGGGTAGACAGCACATAAAAGAGTAACATAAAAAAGTAGGGCTAGGTTTCCAGGTACGAGCATGGTGGCTAGGTCCAGAGAAAAAGAGATGGTTCATCTGGTACCCTTTCCCAAAATGCAGGTTCCAAGAACTCACCAATGGGAGAAAGGGACCGTAGAAGTAATCAAGAGGCAGCTGAGACATGGTGGCACAGTCTGAAACATTTACTTAACCATATCCTGGGAAGGATACTCAGCAATGAGATAGCACTGGTTCTGGTAGACACAGACCCTCTCATCGCCATAGATGCATAGAAATGCATCTGGTCAACTGATGTCAGATGGATATAGTGATTAGAATGGCAGTGGGATATACTTCAAATCTGAGGGGCACTGACTTTTTATGTATTGGTCTTTTTATGCCCCAAGCACCCAAGAAACCACATTGTTGTTTTGTTTTGTTTTGTTTTGTTTTGATTTTGAACCATGTGGTAGTGCCAAGAACTTTGACATTGATAACTTTCTTTTCTGGGTCTTCTGAAAGCAAGCTTGGTTGTCTAGGGGGCACTGCTATTCCTGGGAGCACTGGGGGAAGAGTTCTGGGCTGTCTTCACCATGGTTTGTGTAGAGAGAGCGGTCAGGGTGGTAGCAGTGGCTTGACTTGGCTGTCATATGCCTGCTTTTGTCTCTCCGTCAGGGAGACTTGCTGCTTTAGCTCGATTAGCTTGCCTGACCCAGTGGTGATAGTTGGTTGACAGCTGGTATTGATAGTGGTGGGGATGGTAGCCCTGGATGGTGGTTGCAGGGAAGTCCAGAAACGGAGACAGGGAGTGGTCTGGGGAAGCATTGCTGTTCCTGGGGTTCTTGGATTTACCTATCATGGCATTTGGAATCCAAATGAAGGACCTTAAAAAGCTGAAGTATGTCCAGAAAATGTTTTTGTGAAAGCTCATGACACGATTAGTTGAAGGAAGTAGGGAATTTATAGTAATATTTAGAGAGATGTATCAGAGGTCTTCATATAGCTGAAGGACAGGTCTGTGAAATAGGGATTATACTTTTGTTTGTTTGTTTGTTTGTTTGTTTGAAAGGACAGAACTTGGAACAATAGAAATAAGTTGCAGAGTCGAAGATTTTGGTTCAGTAGGAGAACATCCCAAGAACTGTCCAAAAGTGGAATAGCCTCCTTCAAGTTAATGAGCTCCCTGTCACAGGAAGGCTCTAGGCCGAAGCTGGATGAGAACTTGTAATAGTTGTAGATGTTGTAGGCTAGGTTTCTGTCCAAGTACATTTGTACTGCATGAACTCTGAGGTCTCTTCAAATTGTGTAAGTCTATGGTTTTACATTCATGAGTACCCACTCCCAAGACCCTAAAGTTTTCACCACTACATGTTGGACCCTGCATTCCTTGGCTGGAGCAGTGGGTAGAGTACCAGGCCTAGAATCAAGAGGACTTGAGTTCAGATGTGACCTAAGACACTTACTAGTTGTGTGACCTTGGGCAAGTCACTTAACCTCTGTTTGCCCTAGTTTTGATAACAGTAGCACCTACCTCCTAGGGCTATTTGAAGATAAAATGAGATAATAATCACAAAGTGCTCTTAGTACGGTACCTAGCTCGTAGGTTCTATGTAAATGTTAGCTATTATTATAATAATTATTACTATATTCCAACAGAGGTGCTGTGACAAAAGTCTGGTGTACATTTTAAAATACTACATAGATATTCATTATTATCATTATCATTCTTTGAAAATCCTTTTTACCTTAAAGATGGGGTTTCATATAGAAACAGTTCAGAGACATCACTGTCCTTTTTTACTTTATTTTAAATTTTCTATGAAATATAACAAAGATGGATAAAATAGCTGCTTTTGTAGTTGAATAAAAGTATTAGGATGTAAACTCATCTTCTGTAGGGTCATTGAAAACATCCTTGGGATAATTCTAGTATTTCCAGCACAGGACAAAAAGAGGACATGTACCTCATCCTGTTCCCATGTGATTTTAATATCTTTTGCAAGGTCTATTATCATAATAATCATTGTTAATTAACAATAATGTACCATGACATTCTCTCTACAACCTCTGTCTAACCCACAGAACATGTTTGTATTCTTAAGACCTTAAACAACTCTTGAGGTACCACCTCACACTTCTCATATTGCCTAGTATGACAAAAAAGGAAAATGATAAATATTGGAGAAGATGTGGGAAAATTGGAGCATTAATGCATTGTTGATGGAGTTGTGAACTTATCTAACCATTCTGGAGAGCAATTTGAAACTGCCCAAAGGGCTATAAAACAGTGTTTATCCTTTGATCTAGCAATACTACTAATATATTTGTATCCCAAAGAGATCATAAAAAAGGGAAAAGGACCCACATGTACAAAAATATTTATAGCAGCTCCATTTTTGGTGGCAAAAAATTGGAAATTGAAGGGATGCCCATCAATTGGGGAATGGCTGAACAGGTTGTGGTATATGAATGTAATGGAATACTATTGTGTTATAAGAAATGATGAGCAAGCAGATTTCAGAAAAACCTGGAAAGACTTACATGAACCAGTGCTGAGTGAAGTGAGCAGAACCAGGAGAACATTGTACACAGTAATAGCAACATTGTGGGATGACCAAGTTTTATAGATTTAGCTCTTCTCAGCAATACAATGATCTAAGACATCTCCAAAAGACTCATCATAGAAAATGCTATCCACATTCAGAGAAAGAACTATGGAGTCTGAATGCCGATCGAAGTATACTATTCTCTCTCTTTTTTTTCTTTCTTGTTTTTCCCTTTGTTCTGATTCTTCTTTCATAACATGGCTAATGTGAAAATATGTTTAACATGAGTGTACATGTAAAGCCTATAGCATATTGCATACCGTCTTGCGAAGGGGGAAGAGAGGGAGGAGAGAGGGGAGGGAAAGAGGGAGAAAAAATTTTGGAACTCAAAATCTTATAAAAGCAAATGTTGAAAACTATCTTTACATGTAATTGGAAAAAATAAAATGCTATTAAGTGGGGCGGGGGGGGGGGGGGGTGGGAGACCTTGTAGATTTCCTGGACCAGAATGTCTAAACTTGTCTTAAGTCTTACTCATGAGCCCCTCCTACTTCCCTACTAGTTCCTGAATAATCGTACTCCTGCAGCTGACTAATGTCTAGATTCCTAAAGTGTTCTTAGTCACCATTCATAGAAGTATAATGTCTAAATATTAATCAGATGATTAGTTCAGCTTTATATGGGATAGCATAAGCCATGAGGCATCATCCTGCAATATTCAGGGGAGATCTTGACAAGAGTTCAGCTTTGAGTACCTCCGATAGAGGCTGAGGGGTAGGTCTTGCTGTTACAGGGTTACATCATTTTTCCAGGTGGCAGAATTACACTGGAAACAAACAAACAAACAAACCAAAAAAACCAAACCTGTTCCGAGAATACAATGGGGAGTGGTATAATGTGTTCAAAAAGGCAGAGCTTGTAGGGGTGGGGACAGAACAAATGAAGTTTGGATTCCATTAAAGGGCCTCACATTTAAGGACCTAGAGGGCCACATGTGGTCTTGAGGCTGCAGGTTCCCCACCCTTGGCCTAGGGTGACATATTCTGCATGTTTGAGCTTCACCATACATGAAAAAAAGATGGATATAAAATAATAAAGAGTTTAAAACATTTTTTCGAAAGGAAACTAGAACTGAAGAGATTATTTGCTTCTTGAACACCGCAAACAATAGAAATGCAGGTGGAGTGAATAAATGTAGCAGGCACGATATCTACAGCAACTGAGCGACAACAGAGAAACCAGTAAGAAACTTCTTTCTATATATACATGTGGAGATGGGGTGAAGGTGGAAATCTGGTAGAGGTAATGGTGAAGATAGGAACGGAGGGCATTATGGACAGAACCTGGCAATGCCCTGCCTATAGGTGAATGAATGTTTTTTTGTTTGTTTTGTGGTTTGGGTTTTTTTTTTGGTGGGACTACATAACAATATGAGAGGGTTCATAAAGTGATGGGAAGAGAATTAGGGGAATAGAGAGGAATGTATGATGTGCCAGGGTCAAGGGCTAACAATGAGGGGAAGGTGACCTCAATGGGAGTAGGAGAATGAAGACTGAAGACGTAAGAGAAATCTTTTTTGGAAAGGAGCACAAAAAGTGAAATTTGAAAAATAATGAACAGAACTAGTTGAAGAACAGAAGAGGAAAATAATCTACTTCATTGACAGGAAAAAGGCGAAGTGAAGAATTACATAATCAAATAAAAGCCAGAGAAAAAATGAACTAATAAACAAAATCCCAAAGGGAAAAGGGTAACAAATAAGAAGGGATCAGAATGAGGAGAAGAGAGCCAGTGGGAACAAGGCTACCTTAAAAACAGATTAAAGTAAAGTAATTGAAAGAATATAATACTTGTTCATAGCAGAAGAGGAAAACTCATAACTTGAAAAAAACCATTATTAGAGAAAGATGAAGGAAAATATAAATCTAACTCTTATTACTTTAAACATAAATAAACAATCAGATAAAACAAAAAAGAGTGACAGATTGGGTGTGAAAAAACTCTCCAATCTATTGCTTACAAGAAACACATTCTAAAAAAACAGACATATACAAAATGAAACGGGATGGGGAAAAAATGTACCATGCATCACGTAAATCAAAAAAGTAGGAGTTACAATCGTGCTATCAAGGAGAGCAAAAACAAATATTCAAAAAGTGAAAGGGATAAACAAGGAAACTATATTATACTGAAAGGAGCCATAGACAACAAGTTAATATCAGTAGCATCCAAAAGCACAAAGAAAACATTATCTGAGCTTCAAGAGAGTACTCATAGAGAGTAACACAATAGTGACAGGAGACTTCAATATCCCTCTCTCAATATGTCTATTTCTATTTCAATATCCCTATCTCAGAAAGATAAACAAAGGGAAAAATATGAAACTGAACAAATTTGTGGAGAAATTAAAGTTGAAAGACTTATGACATCTTCTAAATGGCGCAGAAAAAGAATATACATGTTTTTCAGCACCACATGGAATTTTGACAAAAATTAACCTTGTACCAGGGAACAGAACTATTAAAAACAAATACAAAACAGCAGAAATTATTATTACTTCCTTTATGGATCATAGCACAATAAAAATAAATATTGATCCAAGGACATCAAAGAAAAGATATAGACCCAACTGGAGTCTTATTTCACATATACTTGTCTGGTAGAATATAATAAGCACAGACCTAGACCCTGGGAATACAGAAATAAAAACAAAACACTTTCTTACCATAAGTAAGTACCATAATACATTTTACTAAGACATGCATACATATATATGTACATATATGTAAATATGTGTGTATGTATGTATGTATACATATATATGCATATACAAAATTAATGCAACTAATTAGTTGGGAGAGACACTAGCAATTGGAAATCAGGAAAGGCCTTATATAAGAGGCTTTGTTTGAGTAGAAACTAAGAATTTGATAGAAATAAAGGTAGGGAGAAGGAAGGTAGTCTATTCCAGACATGAGACAAACTAGACTGTAGAGTATGTGAAGTAATGTGTAATTAGGCTGGAAAGGTAGGTTAGAACCAGGTGGTAAATGTCTTTAAATTCCTAAAAGAAGAGTTTGCATTTAATCTTAGAGGCAATAGGAAGCCAGTGGAATTTATTGATCAAGGGAGTGACATATCACTTAGGCCCTTTGGATACAAAAAAAAAGGATCAATCAGAGAGAGGAAACACTTGAGGTAGGGAGACATATTAGAACATTATTTCAAAATTAGAGCAATTATTACAATAATCTGATTAGAGCCCAAACTAGTATGATAGCCATGTGAGTTGAGAACAGGGGAATAATACAAGAGATGTTGTAGAGCTAGTATCAGCAAACTTTGTCAACTTGATTGGGATATGTAGATATATTAGAAAATTCAGATATTGCTTAAATAATTCCCATGCCGATCTTTGCCCACTATTTGGCAGTAGCATGGTGTGAAACAGCAGTTCTCAAACATTTTGGTCATAGGACCCCTTTACATTCTTAAATTATTGAGCATTGCACCTCTCTCCCAAAGAGGTTTTGTATGTGAGTTATATAAGCTATATGGGTTATAGCTTGATATCTATCATATCAGAAATTAGAATGTCTTATTTTTATGAAAAGAGTTTTGACTCACAAATTCCCCAAAAGGGCCTCAGGGACTCTGAGAAATCCTCAGACTACACTTTGAAAATAGCTGGCATAGTAGATATTGATAATGGGAGTCAAAAAACCTCAGTTCAAATCCTGCCTGTGATATTAGTTATGTGACCTTTGTACAAGTTTCTTCTCTCTGTGTCTAACTTTCTTCATCTGTAAAATAAGGGAGTAACTCCCTATGAGATCTCTTAAGGTTCTTCCTAGCTTGAACTCTTATGATCCATCATCCGTGAAGTATAAGCTCTGCAACTGAACATGGATCTCACTTAAAACATTTAATATCTTATTATTACAGACCCATGAGGCTTTGCTTCTTTACCTGACTTCTTGGAAGTTACCTCTCTCTTCACTAGAAATCAAAGACAAAAGAACCCTTTCAAAGTAATGTTTATTGAACCATGTGTCAGTAGGATAACATCTAGTAACCAGCATCATCACAACATGTACATAGTTATCTTTAAATAAACAAGGAAATATTAGTATAGCCCTTTATTCCAGGAAGACCTCATACCAAAGCAGTGTTTTAAGCTTTTAAGAACCTTGACATATTGGTATGTAAAACAGTCCTAAGAATTGTGTTTTTCTGATTCCTGGGAATTTTGAATTTGGGGGAAAATTAATAAAAGTTGACTAGTCACCTTTTCTAAGATAGCTAATTTTAAAATTT
Organism: Vombatus ursinus; assembly: GCF_900497805.2. Classification (NCBI taxonomy): domain Eukaryota; kingdom Metazoa; phylum Chordata; class Mammalia; order Diprotodontia; family Vombatidae; genus Vombatus; species Vombatus ursinus. Next base: position 45,954,520 of record NW_020954576.1, read on the forward strand.
GTTTGTTAGTATACACAGTGTGTAGAGAAAACTTCGGAGGCAACTAGATTATGCACTTTATCAGCTAATCAACGCGTAAATATTTAACAAAAATTAACAACAAATTAAACTACTTAAGTAACAGTAACATATCTAGGGTTTTTAAAACAGATCAACTCTAACTCTTTGATCTAGTGACACTAGCCTCTTTGCTGTTCCATGAACAAGACATCCAATCTCTCAGGTCCAGAATTCTCCCCCTTCTCATCTCAGCCTCTTGGCTTGTCTTGCTTCTTTCAAATTCCAATTAAAATCCCATCTTCTACAGGAAGCCCTTCCCAACCCTTCTTAATTGTAGTGCCTTCTCTCTTTTAATTATTTCCCATTTATCCTGTATATAACTTGTTTTTACATATTTGTATGCTTCTTCCCTTTTAGATTGTGAGCTTCTTGAGGGCAGGAAATGGCTTTTGCCTTTTTTTTTTTTAATTCCCAAGGGCTCAGTACAGTGCCTGGCACATAGTAGACACTTAATAAATGTATATTGACTGACAAGGAAGCATACGAAAGTAGTTGGTTTTAAATAAAATTCTTCCCCAGAGCAACCTTTATCACTTAATCATTCTTGAAGTTTTATTAAAGTAAGAGTTGCTGCCTGTATCTAAGGAAAAGCCAAGATAGATGTTGAATAAACTTCAATCTAAGTGGTTAAAAACATTGTTCAGTCATCCAGTGGGAAAGAAAAGCAGCCTCCAAAGTATTCCTGGGGCATCTGCAAAAATGGTTTCTTTTTCTGTAAATCCTTGAATCCATTTCTTTAGTGCACTTAGTGCAGGCTAGTGCCCTGATGTGTTTACATTTCCTTTTCTTTTAATAAGAATACTTTTGTCCTTCAGGAGATTGAACATTCTGCCTTTTAACTATTTAGATTGCCAGCACAAGATAAAAAAGAAGAGAAAAATAATAGGACAATATAAAATAGACTCTTTTGGATGTTGTAGAAGTTTCTGCCAAGTTCCTTCTTGAGAAGAGGTTTAAAGCTTCCAAAAATGCGTAGTTTTACTCTGATAACATTCCAAATATTGAAAGAACTTTCTAAAAGTCATAGAAAAGGGTGTGGTAATAGAATTAAAATTTCACCGAAGATTTCAGGTGCAGAAAACTTCACCTCCTTGGAATTCCAAGATCTTAAAGTTGTGTACAGATAACCACAGAAATTGGATTGGTTCCTTTCCAGCAAATATTCATGAGTTTGACTCCAAGAGTATGTTCCAATTTCAAAATACTTCAGCAAAAACAAACAATAATACTAGCTAGCATTTACATAGCACTTTACAGTTTGTAAGATACTTTAAAGATATCTCATTTTATCCTCACAACAACTTTGCCAGGTAGGTTCTATTATCACCCCTATTTTACAGATGAGAAAACTGAGGTAGACAGAAGTTAAGTGGTTACTCAGTGTCACAGAGCTAGTAAACGTTAGAAGCTGGAGTTGAACTCAGCTCTTACTGACTTCAGATCTGTACTTTATCCACCATACCACCAAGCTGCCCAGCAAGCATACTGAAATAATAGAACATTTTAATTAAAGTAGTGATACAGACAGTAACTTTACTACACAGTTTGTGTGCTACTCATCTTGAGGCTTGATTTATCTAGTATAATAGAGGGATTGGTCAGTGTACTTGAAGAAAGCATAGATTTGCCCTTCCTGGTGGGATATACAGAGCATGAGCAATATTCTCTGCCTGGTTCTAATCCAACAGATGGGGGCTTGGTGAGCCTACTTCTGTCAAAGACTGAGAAATTAGCACTGTGGGTTGTTAAAGACTCTTCTGACTGTCCAAGGAGCTCAAAGGATTGTTGACTAAGGAGGCACTGAGCTGGAACTGAGTTCATATATAAAAGGCCTTCTTGGTTTTTTCTCCCTGCTATAGAGTGAATTAAGAACTTCTATGAGCTCTGGGAGTGTTCCAACTCTCCCACCATGTCACCATGTGCCAGAGAATACATGCCCACTTCTCTTTGGTGTTCTTTCTTAATCTTAGGTGAATGGGTATATTGAAGGGAAAGTGCCCCAGGTGACTTTCAAATTCAGGAGAACTGGATCTCCCAAAAAGATACCACTCACAACTGGAGATAGTAGCATTGGGAGCTGACTTTGATGAGGAGCCAGGGAAGTAGCTGAGCAACATACTTGATTCACCCTTGCTATGGATTGCTCTGCCAGAAGCCAGACCAACTGAGCAAGACAGCAACTCCATACCGAGAAATGAACTTAGGGGTGCTCCATAAAGGAAGAAAAGGATGCTCAGGCTCCTTTGTCTCATACGTTACCTACACTATGTTTCATTTTTTTTGTCCTTCAAGCTTGAGGCCAGTCTCCCAAGGAACCCTGTGTATGCAAAAGGAGCGTGCACTTACAGTTTGGGTGCCATTTTGTAATTTCTATCCTTGTTACACTTTCTCAGAAAAAATCCTTTTGTAAAGGCTACTTGATACTAACTGGTTGATTGATATTGGGAAGTATATCTATTGGGGATTTGTGAACAATAGTACTACAAACTACCACTTTTTTAGGGTTATCTCTATAACCTCTAGGGTCTGGAGGAGGGAAGCACTTCTTAGGACCTCCTTTCCTAGTTCTTGGTCTAAATTGCCTTTCTGAGCCTGGTGAGTTGTGGGTAGAGTGGCTTAGGAAATAGATCTTTTCTGCTTTGCTACATCTAAACAGTGAGGTTGGGCAAGTATGTTCCCCCTCTTTCTTCTGCAACCTTACTTCCCTTTATTAGGTTCCTTTCTTCCACCATATGACCTGGAGCAGATGTTAACAACTAGAGGCAAAGTGGGGGAAAAAAGGTGGAGGTTGGGTAGTTTGGCTTAATAGAAGCAGTTGTGATTAATCAAGCCATCCAAAATGTCCAAAATGCTATACTAAGGTCTTTGATTGGAGCAAGTTGTGGTTGCAATGAAAGAATGAAAAGCCAAATTAAAATACGAAAAGAAATAAAGGAAACACACAGTCAGTAGGGACATTCATCCCACAGTATTTAAAAGGTGCTACTTAAGGTCTTGATCCATTATTTTTGAGAAAGCAGACTATGCTTTCCATAAAGGCAGGGGCAATATCCATTCTTTGAATTCCTCACAGCACCTAGCACAATGAACAAATGAGTTAAGTATTTATTAAGCACTTACGTATGCAAAGTTCTGTGCTAAGTGCTAGGGTTTCAAATGGAGAAGTCAGACAGTCCCTGCTCTCAAGGAACTCTCTTTCTGATGGGGGAGATAACACCTCTGGGAGTATTTCAGCTGTGAGTCAGTGGAAGAGTCTCATAGGCCTTCCAGTACAGATGACAATGTCTCTTTAATGTGATTTCCACATTGAAATCCATATCAGTTTCTGATGGTAAACCACTTGACAGTGCCAGGGACTTTGATGCAAGAGGCTTCTTTTCCAGGTCTTCAGTAACTATGGCTGTAGCATCTGTAGAAGCAGTTGCCAGACTGCATGTCATCATAGGTTGCTTCCCAGGATGATGACTGAGGGCACTGGGCCGGAAGCCAAGCTATTCCCAATGCTTTTGGGTTAAGAGTTCTGGGCTATTAAGGTCTGAGGGGAAAGGGTGATTAAGAGTGGCCTGACCTACTTCAAACACGTGGCCTCCTGTCTCTCCCCCAAGGCTGGCTTGTCTGCCCTGGGAGTGCCAGTTGGTGGGGGTGGCTGTCTCCTTATTCACAGGAGTTGCTTTCTCTAATGATGGGTATAAGGACTGGTCTGGAAGCAAGAGCAGTGGTCAGGAGGGTGCTGCCATGCTCAGAGCTCCTGTGCTTATCTGCCTGTTGCTGGTGGCTGGTCAGCAGTTGCAATTGGTGGTGATAAGGAAAGTGGGCCCCTTCTCCACAGTGATTTCTCCTCTCAATGATGGCTGTGGGGACTGGGCAGGAATGTATGTACAATGTCTTGTACATAGAACCAGAGTGGTCTAAGCCTACTGAGGCTGCCTCAAAATACAGAATGTCCCAAAAGCCCTAGTACAATCTTAAGGTCTTAAAACTGCATTACGATCTTTGGGATATTTTTTATTAGCAACAGTCCTAAGTGAAATCTTGTTGAAAGAGGAAACAAAACAGATAACCACTGAAAAATACCAAGAATAAGAAACCTACAAGTTTTAGTTCACCAGATGTGGGGGGAAATATGATTTATATTTAGGTCAAAAATAGTATGTGCTCCATAAATAAATGGTTATTCACTAAAAATTGGAAAAGGACGGATGTTTTTATCTCATTAAAAATGGTTAAGGATAAGAATGATCTCAGAAATTAGAGACTCATCAACTTCCCATTAATACCTGGGAAGAGTGTATTGACTTGAAAATAAAATAACTTTGAATGGAAGGCAACTATTACTTTCAACAAATATTTATTGAATGCCCAGTGGGTTCAAATCACTGTGCTAATTGCTGTGGGAGACAGAAGGACAAATATCACAGGATCTTACAGTGTAAGCAGAAATGAGAGGATAAGTACAGAAAATAACAGTAATTGAAGACAAACTATGGTAAGTGCCATTAATGAAATAAAAGTGCAGTGGAATTTCAGGGCAGGAATGGAGATCTCATTCAGTTCAGGAGGGAGTATAAGCAGAGGGCTGCCTGCCTTATGCAGGAAAGCAGGAGCTAACATAAACTCCTAAGTACACTTGACATCTGTAAATTCAATATTTATTAGTATCCTCTTATCAATTAATCAAGCATTGAGTGCCTACTATGTGTAAGGTACCTTACTAGCTGGAAAGGATGTTAGAAACTATCCAGTTTGCCTTCCTCAACACATTTTACAAATGGGAAAACTGCATCTCAGAGACAAGTGATTTACCACGGTCACATAAGCAGTCAGTTGCAGAACTAGGATTCTAACCTTCATCTTCTAACTCCATCCATTTGTCTTTCCCCTGTAACATGCTGCCTTGCTTTTGGGGTGTGGCTTTCCTTCTTTTTCTCTCCATAGAACTAACGCCAGAGTACGCTTTGTCTATGTATTTCTTTCTAACTTTCCCTTAGCTCCAAAAAAATTTTATTGGCAAGTAAGGGAAAGTAGAAACACAAACTCACAGACAGTTACAGAGTTGTTCAATAAGAGTCAGGAGTCCTGTCTTCAAGTCCTCCAATCAGATCCCTGCCCTCATGTGAATAGAATTGGGTCCTGGCTCCATGTGGAGTTGATGTTTTTTCTGGGAAGCATGTGTACTTATGAAAAAATAATTTAAATTATTAAATAGTTGAAGTATAATTGTAAGATAAAGGGCACTGAATTATTAATTATAGCACCTAAAAGACTCAGTATTATTGTGAATTCTTTCTAAGGACAACAGCTCAAGATGTCATTGTAACTTGGAAGGTCAATAAAATGTTGGCCCCGTCAAGAAGGAAAACAGGGACTTACATTGTTTTTAAAATTTAATTTTTATTTTCAGTTCCATATTCTCTCCCTCCCTCCCACTTCCCCTATTCATTGAGAAGGTAAGAAATGTAATACCCATTGTACAAATGAAGTCATTCAAAACGTATTTCTACATTAGTTATGTTCTGAAAAGAAAAAAGCAAGAAAAATAAAGGAAAAAAAAAAAAAAACTATGCGTCAGTCTGCACCCTGAGTCTACCAGTTGTCTCTGTAGATGTGGATAGCATTTCACATCATGAGTCCTTTGGAGCTGTTGTGGACCTTTGTATTGATCAGACTTGTAAATCTTTCAAAGTTTATTGTTTTTTACAACATTGCTGTTACTATGTAGATTGTTGCCCTGGTTCTTCTCACTTCACTTGGCATCATTTCATACAAATCTTCCCAGGTTTTTCTGAAACCATCCCCTTCATGATTTCTTACAGCACAATAGTATTCCATCATAATCATTCACCACAACTTGTCCATCTGTTCCCTCTTTGATAGATATCCCCTCAGTTTTCAATTCTTAAGCCACCACAAAAAAGCTGCTTCTTATAATACTATTGTGACCTATCAGCACCTGGAATATACTGTATGCAGTTTGGTTACTAGACCTTAACAAAATTATGTGATATTATATAAAGTTCAGAGATAAGTGATTAAAATAATGCTATAAAAAAAGGTTAAAGTGATGAGCAGTTTCATTCTGAAAAAGAAGGCTGAGTATAGTGGAGATAAAGATTCATTCATCAAATCTCAGTACACTAAAACAAGCAAGAAGGCCTTGGGAAAACTGGGCCAGGAAAGAAGTATTTTTTCAAGGTTCTGAATAGAGGAAATACCAGAGCTGGTATGTTGACTTCAAAAGACTTCAAGTGTTCTTATTAAAGGTTAGAAGTAAAAAAGGAAGTATTACTTCACCCCATGAGTAGTTGCAACCATTGGGGGACACGCGGGGGAGGTGAAATGACAGTTTCCTGGATTTCCTTGATTGTACAGTACGTCATTCCCAGGGCACTTCTACTCCTCCCCTTTCTAATCCCTTAGGCCACTCCCTAGTTTTGGTAGCTTTCTTTCTACTGCTAAACCACATTCTGCTCGCAAACATACCGACCACCTCTCTTTAACCAGGATAAGGAGGAATCTTCTCCCTTTCCAAACCCGCAGAAGTCTTGAAAGCTTAAAAATAACTTTTACTAAGGAAATAAGATAAAAATAAAAGTAAAAAAAGGAAAATCTGATCACTACCTGTGACTAACAAAAAAGGAAAGTTTTGCCTAGTAATTTGCTTTGCTCCTTTGAAGGAGTTGTGATTTCATTCCTTCCTCCTCGAGCCTCAGCCAATGCCCTCCCAACACACACCCATATACATATGTACACACACCCAAATGAGTTCAGGCTTTTACTTCATTCAGTTGTGCCTTTCCCATATAAATTCTCTCAGGGACCCTGGGTCAATCTTTAAACCTTTTCAGAATCATCACCCATTCTTTCCTCAGCCAAACTCTTTGCTAATGCTTATCCATCTGTGTCCTTAGGCCCATTTCCTCCTGCCTCTGCCAGACTTCCAGTTATCATGCCTTTTTTCCTATGTATCTTAAATCTCTCCCTCTCCCCAACTCCTTCCCTTCTGACAAACAAAAAATTCTTAGGTTTCCTCAACCTTTAAAAAGAATCTTTTCATTACCCGTTCATTACAGGCAGTTATACCCCATTTCCCTCCTCCCCTTCATGGTCAAAATACTTTCAAAAGATTCCTCTACTTGACACCTCCTCCATGTCCACTCTCCACCCTTGTGATCTGGCTTCCACCCCTATCATTCTCCTAAAATTATACTTTCAAAGGTCACCAGTGAATTTCCAAAGCTTCATATTTAATGACCTTTTCCCCCTTTGCTTCCTTCTTTGACCTCTGAATAATTTGACAATTCTGGGGAATCTTGGAAGGCTTCATGGAAAAACTAACATGTGAGTTGGGCTTAGAAGGAACAGACAGATTTCAAGTGAGGGAGGGGAAAGGATGGGGTAGAATAAGAGGAGTCCTTAAATGTCTTTAGACATTTTTCACCTCTTCTATCAGCAGGCCCTGGTTACTAGATAAATACCCAAGGAAATTAGAAAACACTGCAGCTCACCAGCTCTTGTAGATTCCCAAGCTGCTTCATGTAGATTTTTTTGCTAATGATTTGGATAAATGGGTTTCTTGGTTAAGTACTATGTGTGTGTTCATTGTGGAACTTGTCTTCAGTGGAAAGGACGTTAAGTCTTGGATATAAAGCTTGAGGTCCCACTGCTCCCAATAATAAAACAGTAATTAGAAGTTAATTTGAGTATGAAAATCACATCCCCTAGACTAATAATATTTAAGGGAACAGATAAATGTGATTATATCCCAGTGCCTCCTCTCTCTAAGGGGAGCAGAATGGTCAGCCTCCACATCCTATTTCCCTTCCTGGCAGGAACTAAAATCTCCCTTGGAGAAGGGTTGGATCAGGATCCAGGAACGTCAACCCTAACTTGGAACATTTTCCCAATTGGTATCTTGTCACTGGCCTCCCCTGTGACCTGGGGACATGAAACTTGTCATCAAGCCAGCAACTCTGTTCCCCTACATGCTGCCTCAGGATTTCCATGGTCCACTGGGTCCTGGGCTCTTGGTACCACTTACCCAGAAGTCTCTGGGAAGTTATAAATAGATGTTGATAGTTTTGTGAACCTTTTCAATGACTTTTCAAAGATCCCTTAAATAAATATAGGGCATACTGCCCTTCATATGCTCAAAAAGACAAACAAACAAACAAAAACGGATCCTCGGCAATCTAGGCCTTTTACCCTCTCAGGAAGGAGATTCCTAAGCACTGCAACAGACAAGAAATTAAGTTTAAGAAATAGCCTAGCATTCAATTTTGTAAAATGCCATTTTCATCCTTAATGGAAGAAAAATGACCTCCATAGGCTGACCCCTCTTTTATACCAACAATTAAGCCACAAAATTGACAATGTATGAAGCATCCTACCTTCATAGTTGCCCATCTTTCTGCCACGAGGAAGAAGACTTATTTTATTATTCATTCTCTTGTTCTGATCTTTTTGAAAAACAGGTCAGTTTTTAAACTTTTTTTTCAAAGTGACTCTCCTAAGAGGCAATGTAGAATACAGATAACTCTCACTTTACGTAAATTCACATCACACAAATTTGACCATGTAAAGAATTCTGAAAGAAATCCAAATAAGGATTCTGAATGAGGATCTGATTGATCTGCTAGCTGCAAAGATTGCAGAAGAAGAAAAGGGAGTTTTGGAACCCAAGGTCAAACCAAAAAGATTTACAGTGAAACAGTTGGCAAAAGCATTTCATCATTTGAATGAATGTTTTTCTTGTATTGAAAAGATGCATCCAAATACTTCACGGTTTTTTAAAACTTCAAAGACTAGTTGAGGAAACTCTTTCTTGTTATCATCAGATATATGAGGAAAAAAGAGAGCCACTGTCCAAACATCTCTTGATAGTTTCAAAAAAGTGTTGCCCATCCATGAAGGCTAAGGGCAGTGGGTAGGGAAGAGACTACATACTGCATACCTATATTAACTCTACTGTACAGTACTGAGCATATTTTATCATTAACTTTACCTTCCATTTCATAATTCTGTTTATTATCATAGTACAGTATTTAATATGTCTGCATTTTAGTATATTTTAGGACTTGTAAAAGATTTTGTGCATGCCTTTGTAATATAGGCTAAGTGAAGTGGGTGGATAGGGACAAATTCACATTACATAAAAATTTCTTTACACAGATTTGTGGAATGAGACATTTATGTAAAGTGAGAACTGTCTATAATGAAAAGATAAAGGGACCAGCAGTCAGGAGAACTAGTTTCTAATCCTAGATCTGCTACTAATTACTGATGTGACTGTAGGCAAGTCACTTAAACTTTTAGTCATCTGCAAATGAGGAGTCTGTAGCCTTGTGAGAGGAGTTCTGGACCTGTAGTTAAGAAGCCCTGTGTTCAATTCTTGTTTCAGACACTTACTAAGCTATGTGATCATGGGTCAGTCACTGATCAATAAACACTAAATGTCAGGTGTTACATTAAACAGTGGGGTTACATATAAGAAAAAACAGTCCCTATCCTCAAGGAAATTAAAATATAATAAGAGAAGACAATACACAAAGGAAACTGAAAAGAGAAGGGAGGAAGATTGAACAGGTACTAAGGTGTAGAGGGATTGAAACCCGTGCTGGTAGAGGAAGCATCCAAATGGATTAAATCATGGACCCTTAAAATATTTACATAGGAAATTTGAAAGCACAAGCGTTCATGATATATTTCTTTTCTCCTGCCATTTCTGAAAGTAAAACAAAACAAAACAAAACAAAACGACACTTTAGGGCTACGTAAAGTTGGGAGTGTCATCTCAATTTACAAAGAAAATGGTGTATTTTCAATCAACCAATCAATCAACGAGAATGTCATATCTACTACCTAGTGCAAATCAGGCACTGTGATAAGATGGGAATACAGAATACAGAGAAAAAGGGAAACAGTCCCTGCTTGTGTGTGAGTGGTTGGTGCTGTTGGGGGTGGGATTGAGGTGGAGGTGAAAGAATCAAACCAGTCTTCACTTTGCGAAAAGCATCCATTTTGTGGCTTAAAATTTTGTATTCTTGTACTTTGTTCATATAATGGGAAAATTGGATAATGCTAACTTCACGTGTGCATATGTCCTGGGAAATGTTCCACATATCTTATGGTATGTTCTTATAATAACCAAAGAAGGTATCAGGATATTCTTGAAATAACAACAAGATTTGTAAAACTCTGACCAGTCAGAAAGAGAGAATACCCATGTTACTCGAGTCCCTGCCTCAGGAAAAATAATCCATACAAATACAGGCAAATAGAAAATATATACAAAATTAATACAAGAGAATTTTAAGTGGGGAGTCACTAAACAGCTCTGGGTTTCAGAAGAAGTTTTCGAAGAAGCTAGTGCCTGAGCTGAGTCTTGGAAGAACTGGATTCTATGAGGCAGAAGTGAGGAGGGAGTGCATTCTGGGCATGGGGAGGAGTCAGTGCAAAGGCATGGAGATGGGAAATGGAGAGTCATGTATAAAGAACAGTAAGAAGGCTAGTTTAGCAGGACCAAAGAATACATGAAGGGAATAATGTGCAGTAAGATGGAAAAAATAGAGTGGAGCCAGATTGTAAAGGACTTTAAGTGCCGAAGGAGGAATTTATATTTGATCTTAAAGGTAATAAGGAGCTTTTGAAGTTTATTGAGCAAGGGAGTAAAATGGTTAGTCCTAAAAAAAATCCCTAATGTCGTGGTTTTTTTAGGATAATGATATTAAAGAATTTTAACAGCATTTTTGCCACAACAGGAATAAACAATGCTATGGCTACTTGTCAATTCAATAAACCATCATTAAGTGGGCAGATGTGTGGGCAGAGAGGGGATAGAGGGGCATATAACATTTAGGAAAGATAGAACCCCTCCTCTCATGGACCTTCCATTTTGGCAGGGGTACCTGTCACACATATAACTATAACACAAAATAATACACAATCATGCATAAAGTAATGCATTAGAAGAATGAAAAATAAAGGGCTATGTGAGTTGTTGGTGCTTTTGGGGGTGGGATAGAGGTAGAGGTGAAAGAATCAAACCAACCTTTGCTTTGTGAAAAGCATCCATTTTGTGGCTTAAAATTTTGTATTCTTGTGCTTTGTTCATATAATTTCTGGGAAAATTGTATAGTACTAACTGCATATGTCCTGGGAAGTGTTCCACATATCTTATGGTATGTTCTTATAATAACCAAAGAATGTATTGGGATATTCTTGAAATAACCACAAGATTTGTAAAATTCTGGCCAATCAGAAAGAGAGAATGCCCATGTTACTCAAGGTAGCGTAAGATGATTTATTCCTTATTATTGACTGTAAGAAAACCACGCTAACAGCCAAATAGTGTCCTTGTGACAACTGAGGGGCCTTGGACCCTATTTGTTATGCAACTGCTAGCTTTACTAATAAATTGATATGCTCAGATTTCAGTTCTTCAGTCTCTTATCAGTTTTATTCAAGACAATTGGCAAGCCATCCAGGAGGGTGAGAGAGGGACCTCAGCCCCAAGATAGCCTCTCAGGAGAACTCCTTATAGCACTCCCAAAGGAGGACTTCTCAATAGAGGACTGCCACAGAGGTCAGACTCCTCCTCAACTTATCTCAAATTTTTTCCCAGCTAAAGTAAGCCCCCACATTGTTGAGGAAGCACTTACCTTAATAGTGAAGCACCTGCAGGAAAAGTCCCTTAAGGGAATGAAAATTTAGGTAGACCTCCACACAGTTTGGGGACCTCTACATTAGTGGGAAAGTCCCTTTAAGGGAATAATAGGATCTGGTAGTAGCATACCAAAAGTTATGACAGGAACTCCCCTAGAGAAATTTCTTATATCTTGGGACCACAGGAAGCTCCCAGTTCAATGGGGAATGAAAAAAAAAAAGCACTATTAAATTGTGTGAAATTTGATCTAAAATTGCAAGAGATTCAGATAGACACCTCCTTAGCGAAGTTCTTACTGGCCTGGAGTCAGGCCTATTTAGAAGGGGATGACTAAAAATAGAGCTCTCAAACTGTGTAACGAGTAGTCTAAAATATATGAGAATTCAGATCGAACCCTGATCTGGCCCAAAGAAAGGACTCCCAAAGGCTTTGAGATTGCTGTCAGAAAATTGTGCACATTGACCTTCCCCCCACCCCCTCGAGGCAATTGGAGTTAAGTGACTTGCCCAAGGTCACACAGCTAGTAAGTGTCAAGTGTCTGAGGCCAGATTTGAATTCAGGTCGTCCTGACTCCAGGGCTAGTGCTGTATCCACTGCATCACCTAGCTGGCCCAGCACATTGGCTTTTTGATTAAAACTTTAAGAAAGAAAGAAAAGTTTTACCAGCAAGTACATTCATGTGTCTGTCCTATCATATTATCTGTGTTTTGTGTAGATCAAACCAACTTCTTCCTGTGACCTGATTAGCCAAAGGAAAAAGAGTGACAAAAAAAGAAAAAAAAAATTTTTGAGGAGCTTTTGCCGTTTTCAGAAAGATAGTCTCTTTATCTCTCCATTCCCAACTCTTCAAGTTGGGGAAGCAGGAAGGGAATCTTTGTTCTTAGTCGGTAGAAATGTAAACTAATTAGAGACTAAAATTATTATGAATTTCCAAGTTGTGGTTTGAATATTCCTATAAATGCTAATATGTTTTAGTGAGTTTGCAAAAGGTACATGGAAACAGTACTTAGACCACTTACCACTTTTTCCCTAGAGAGTGACTGATTTATTGTTTTTAGTGCAGGGAAAGAAAGTGATTTCACAGATTAGGAAAGGAAAACTCAAACTAGTTTGAAAATAGTGAAGTTCCCAAGTAAAAGCGGTTCACAGTTTAAATTTAACTGTCTATTGTTAACTCTTTTTTAGAAGCTTGTTTAAATCAAGAAACAACTTAAAAATAAGAATCTTTTGTGTTGTCATTGCATTTCATTCTATGAAAGAACAGAACTAATTGCTTAGATAGACTAAAAGCAAGGTCAGAAAAAGACTGCTGGAATAGACCATGAATTTGTAAGCTTTTAAGAATCCCAAGGGCAACAGTCTTGTAGTTAATTAGTTTTGTGTAATAAAAACTTAGGTTAAATTGTAAAGAAAAAAAACTCAGTGGAGTGAAGATGGTCTGGGATATGACTGGAAAATAAAAATTAGACAAAGTAAAAAGTCAGTAAAAGTAATAGAGAGGAAAGAGGAGTCAAAAGTGTACAGTGAAAGGGTACTTTCAAGAGAGAAGGTAAGGAGAATAGGAAAAGATAATTTGGAGTTTAGAAAGGGGGTTAAGGTTAAATTTCATTGAGATATGAAAGATTTGAGAGAAATGTCTCTTTGATAAGTACTGAATGTCCTTTTTTGCATTTTTCTTTTAAGTTTTAATTTATGGAATAAAGCTAGCATTTCCATAACATAGTACAATAAAAAAGATGATTACATATGAAACTGCAGCTCCACCATGTACAACTTGCTATTCCTCCTAAATATACAACAATGTTGTCATGTCAATTTCTTTTTTACCTTTTTTTTTCTCTCCCCCTATACCACCCTAAAGATGGCTACCATTACACACAAGTAGGTATATATGTAAAATTATTCTATACATCTATCAATTCTTTCTTTAGATTCAGATAGCATCTATCTTCATATGTCCTTTATTTTTAATTTGTGCATTTATAATAATCAAAATGATTTAGTCACTCAAGGTTGTTCTTAAGACAATATTGTTACTGTATGCAGTGTTTCCTTGGTTCTGCTCATTTTTCTCTCCACCATTTCATGTCTTTCCATGCCTTTCTGAGATCATTGAGCTCATCATGACTTCTTCAAGTACAAATTAACTAAGTGATATTAACTTCTTTGGTCTGGTGTAAATAGTTATGCTAATGGCCTTCACAAAAATTTTAGTAAGTTGCTTTTCCTGCCTACCACATGCCCTGTCCTCTTGATCTTCCCAGGGTTGCAATTGAAAAACCTCAGGGTAAGGTAAGATGTGCCCTTTATTGGCCTCTTAAAGTATCTGGAAGGTATCTGGGTGGGGTTAGGTTAGGAAAATAAAAGGAATTGATTTGGCTGTTTGGGTGATTCAAAAGAAATAAAGAAAAAGTTATGAGGAGCTGGGAGTCCCACCATGAATTTTTTTGAACATGAGCTGCCTGGAAAGAGCAGGACCTTGGAAAAATTAAGATTTAAATGTTACCACTGGTAATTATAAATCCAGATTTGATTTGGTTAAAACTTCTGTAAGTAAATCATAATGTGGTCTTATGTACAGTGAGATATGTTTTCCTCTTAAGATAATTGTAGTAAATCAAGACCTAATGCAAAAAATAAAACAAAATACCAAGGTCAAATCATTATGTGACATTAAGCCTAATCTGTAAAGGAGAATAATATTAACACTTACCTCTCAGGGTTGTTGTGAGGATCACATGATTGTAAAGTGCTTATCATAGTGCCTGGCATATAGAAAGCATTATGAAAATGTTAGTAAATGTAAGCACTTTATATTGGAAATATAAAATGAATGATTTTCTATGTGAGACAATTCAACTGAATTGATGTCACCTGCTTGGTAATAAGTTTGTTTCGTAGTTTAAAAATTATTGTTTCAAAAAAAATTATATTGTGAAATTTGGGAAAGCATTGTACCAAATATTGTTGTAGAAGTAATTTTTCCTTTTAATCTGGATGCAGTTAAATTATGAATTAATTGAGCTGTTAAAAGAATGTGATCAAAATGTCTGAAAACTAATAAATATTTAATAGGGTATATTCTGTGTTTAAAATGGATTACAATGATAATAATTTACTGTTTACTTATAGTAAAAAGAGTGAATTTTATCTAGAATTATTTGGCCGTAAAATATGAGAATTATGAAAACTACCTAGCTACTGCCCATACTGATCTTTCTCCTCTAGAGAGCAGAGCTGTTATTGTAGACAACCTCAGTTGCTAACACAACCAGACTACCCAATGAACAGGAGTTTCCCAGAGATGCAGAGGCACTGAGTTAATTACAGCTTCATCTTTATCCCTTGAGAGCATCCAGAATCCCTTTGCAAAACGATAAGGTAGCTTTTATTACTGAGTAGTAGTATATATTCATTGCTAATGGCCAAACATTTATCTACTATCTACCTTTATCTATCTATCTATCTATCTATCTATCTATCTATCTATCTATCTATCTATCTATCTATCTATC
>NW_020954576.1:45969766-45979663 GCF_900497805.2 Vombatus ursinus
ATCTATCTATCTATCTATCTATCTATCTATCTATCTATCTATCTATCGATCCGTCTATGTTTGTATGTATGTATGTATGTATGTATATATGTATGTATCTATCTATCTGTCTGTCTGTCTGTCTGTCTGTGTGCCTGCCTGTCTGCCTGCCTGCCTGTCTGTCTATTCATCTCTCTCTTTGTCCATCCCTCTATTTATCTATGTATCTATCCATCCACAAATCTATCTATTCATGTATCTATCTATCTACTACCCAGCTATCCATCTATCTCTCTGTCTCATAAATTTAATAATCAGAGCACTGTTTCCAGAGTCATAGGGCCTGGATTGAAATCCTACCTCTGAATACTTACCTTAGCCAAGTCAATTTACCTCTCTGGGCCTCAGTTTCTTCATCTGTAGAGTACCATTGATACAGAATGCTACTCCCTTTCAGATGGAGAGGCAATGGCCAAGGTGGAGATCTGTTTTGTTTGACTGTGTGATTTGTTACAAAAGAATACAAGGAAAGAATATCTACAGATGATTAAAGAATAAAAAGATAAATGCCTAAGGAAGTTCAGAGGGGGACACAGAAAGGTAGAACAGTGTTAGAACTACAATGTTAAATTTGAAATATAAAATAAACCACAAAACAGAAGGTCATGATTTCATGCCTTTTGAGTTCTTTGTATAATGAAATATTTGTTTGTTCATAGGAGCATAACTTTAAATGTAGAATGGACCTCAGAGGCTGTGTATTCCCACCAACTCCCTTAATTTTATTTGGAATTTAGCAAAACACTAAATAAAATGAGTATTAATTTTCTTTTTTTTTTTCATTTGGGAGGAGGAAGGTAAGAGGGATAGGAAGGCTAGGGATAGGGTTCCCTTAACAGAAAAAAGTACAGAAGGAATCACAGGCCAACAGGATGGCTTTGAAAGCTACATTTTAAATTTATCATATACTTAAAAAACCCAACAAGCCCTACATAATGGAGATTCACAGTTTCATATAAAATCCTTTCCTTCAGTTTAGCAACGAAATGCTCCAGACACTAAAATATTTGCTGTAGAACCTCACCTTAGAATATCTATTGCAATGTACTTTCAAAACAACTTGGATAGTCAAGCACACCACAAAGTTCTACTATATACCAGCTTTATCTTCCTGGTGGAGGTGCCAGGGCACAGTGATCCTGAACTGGGTGTCCCTCTTCCCAGAATTTGAGTTATTTGTTATCTCCCCTATTAGATTGCAAGCTCCTCGAAGACAGGGACTGTCTTTTGCCTCTTTTTGTATCACCAGAGCTTAGCATAGTGCTTGACACTTAGTAGGTGCTTAATACATATTTATTGATTGATTAAACCTTTGTTTCACTGTTGTGTCTCTCTGCATAGTTCTCTTTAAGGTAGACTGTAGTACTTGTGATCAGCAGTAAGAACTACTGTGGAGGTTTTGTTATTAGAACAAACTTATTTGTTTTAAAGTTAAAGAGCAATTAACCTGTGTTTACATCTCCTTGGGACAATTTACTAAGACATTTTTTCGTAGGGCTTAAATTGTAGATCTTGTAGAATATTTCTATGGATCATTGGATCTGTGATGTCACTGTAAATTGTGTTGCCTTCCCATCCAATGTCACATCAGATTAAGTGAATAAGCATTTATTCAATGCCTGCTATGTGTCAGGCACTGTGCTAAGTGCTAGAGATACAAAGAAAAGCGAAAGACCCTCTCTGCTGTCAGGATCTCATGTTCTAATGGAGGAGACAAATGTGTAATCAACTGTGTACAAACAAGGTATATAGGGTATCCTAAAAGTCTTAGAGCAGTTTTAACCTTTTTAAGCTGTGATAGCTTGAAACTGCCTAAGACTTTTGGGACACCTTGTATATCCTCTAAGATATACAAGTTTTGTTGTTGTTGTTGTTTTTTTTTTCAGTCTTTACTGCCTTAAAACTGCCCTAAGACTTTTGGGACATGTATACAGGATATATTGCAGATAATACAGCACTAGTATTAAGAGGAATCAGGAAAGGCTTCTTATAGAAAGTGAGATTTTAGGTAGGATGTGAAGGAAGTTAGGGCATCCAAGAGGCAGAGATGAAGCGGGAGAACATTTCAGGTTTGGGGGAGAGCGTGTAAAAATGAAGAGTCGAGGGGTAGAGGGTTATCTGTGAGGAACAGCAAGGAGGGTGGTGTCACTAGATTGCAGAGTGTGTGGAGGGGAATAAGGTGTAGCAAGACGGGTAGATTATGAAGGGCTTTGAATGTCAAAATGTGTAGCCACTGGAGTTTATTGAATGGGGTGGGGTGACAGGAATAGACTTGGGCTTTAGAAAGATCACTCAGACAGCTGAATGGAAGACGGACTGGAGTGGAGAGAGAGTGGAGGCAGGGAGAACAACCAGCAGGCTACTGTAATAGTCCAGTTGTGAAGTAATGAAGACTTGGACCATGGTGATGGCAGTGTCAAGAGGAGAAAAGAGAGAGCATAAATAAGAGATGTTACTAAGGTAGAATTGACAAGTCTTGGCAGCAGACTGGATATGGGAAGTGAGAAAGGAGTTGAGGATGAAACCTTGGTCACAAGCCTGGGTGACTGGAAGGATGGTGGTGCCTGTGACAGTCAAAGGAAAGTTAGGAAGGGGAAAGGGGTTGAGGGGAAAGAGAATGAGTTCAGTTTTGGACATGCTGAGTTTAAAGTGTCTATGAGACATCTAGTTGGAGATATCCATAAGGCGATTGGTGACATGAGACTGGAGGTCAGGAGAGAAAGGTTTGGGCTGAATAAGTAGATATGGGAATCATCCACACAGCAGTGAGGATGGAGATCATGGGAGCTGATGAGAAGAGAAGAGGGCTCAGGACAGAGTATTGGCAGAGAGGGACACCTTTGGTTAGTGGGCATGATCTGGATTAAGATCCAGCAAAAGGAGACCAAGTAGAAACATTCTGATAGAAAGAGGGAGAATAATGTCATGAAACTCTAGAGAGAAGAGATTATCATGGAGAAGAGGGTGAATGACAGTGTCAAAGGCTAGCTAGAGAAAAGTCAGGAAGGATGAGGATTGAAGAAAGGCCATTAAGGAAGGCAGGCAGGCAGGAAGGAAGAAACAAAGGAAGAAAACAAGCTTTTATTGAGCTCCTACTGTTGTGCCAGGAACTGTGCCAAGTACTTTACAAATATATCTCATTCAGTCCTCACAACAACCCTGGGAGATAGGTACTATTATTATTTGTGCTTTACAATTGAGGAAACTGAGGCAAACAGAGCTTTAGTGACTTTCCCAGGATCACACAGGTAGTTAGTTTCTGAGATATGATTTGAATTCAGGTCTTTCTAACTCCAGGGCCAATGTTCTATCTACTGGGTCACCTTGCTGCCCTAGATTTGTTAAGAGATCATTGGTAACTTTATTGTTGTAGTCATTATATATATTGTTTTCTTGGCAATTTTATATATTGTATTGTCATTGTATATATTGTTTTCTTATATAATTTGATACTTTTACCAAGCATCAAAAGTACTAAATTATCTAACATTTTAGCCCTTGGATTAAAATATATTTTGATATCAGGAACTAAAATATTTTATAATTTGTCTGTACATGTAACCAACGGAAATCCTAAGCAAAATTGTGAAAGATATAGTTTTTGCTGTTCAGGGTCTCCTTGTGGATTTCCCTTCTTCTTATCAGTACTTTTTCTTATGAGAGAGTCTGATAAATTCATTCACACTCTGGGATAAATGACTGATACAGTTAAAAGTAAATAAATTGAGAAAGCCTGACATTTGCAAGGCACAACATCTTAAACCAAAGGAATTGCTCTCCAATTATGGAATTACTTGGTCACCCTCCTACCTGCCGGAAAAGCTATCGTAGGCTTGAAGTACTCTGTAATTTAGCACCCAGTCAAAACGACAGCTTATGAGCCCTCAACAATGTATTTAGTTTCATCTGTCACTAGAGAACACATTAGTCTAATTTGAAAAAAAATTAATGAAATAGTCAAAAAAGTGGTGAGAAAGGTCCCCCTCATGCTCTTCTATAATCACCAGGGCTTCAGTAGAGATAGGCACATTCACAAGAGAACACATATATCAGGAAATGTGCTTGTGTGGAATACATATAGGGAACACATGTATCCATGGAACATATATTCCTAGACAAACACATTAAATCCATGTGGCCAAGGCTTATGCATGGGGACATACGTGACCAGCAGGCAAATATGGCAGGGCAACTCATACTTATAATAATGTCATTGTGCTGCCCTCTACTGTTCTCTCCTGGGTATTGCCTTTCTTCTCTCCAATTTATGCATTATGTCTGCTGGTCATCACATCTCTGCTTTCCATTGTATTTTCTCCACTGGTCTTGTGGACTTTCAATCAATCAATAAACATTTATTAAGCACCTACTATGTTTATTGATTGATTGAAAGTCCATAAGACCAGTGGAGAAAATACATTGGAAAGCAGAGATGTGATGACCAGCAGAGATAATTCAGAAGGATTTTTGTTAAATAAGTCAATGACAGATATTTGGGAGTCTTAGCAATATTTCACCTTAATATTTAAACTTCACCATTAGTTGGTAACTGCTATTAGCAGGTGGGATTGCTCCCTTCTTTAAAGAAAATGGAGCGGCAGCTAGTGGCGCAGTGGGTAGAGCTCCAGCTTTGGAGTCAGGAGGACATGAGTTCAAATCTGACCTCAAGACACTTGACACTTACTGGCTGTGTGACCCTGGGCAAGTCACTTAACCTCAATTGCTTCACAAAAAGAAAATGGAACATTACTTACTCCCTTCTGGTTGGAAAGAGATGGTGATGGGATAGAGAAGGCAACAGATGGATATCCCCCTACCTTTCTATAAGCTTTTAGTTTTCAACATGGGAAAGGAGTCAAGAGGAGAGCAAAGAAGTTGAAAAAAAATCAAATTCTTAAGATGCCTCAAAAAGGCTCACTCTTGTTTTCCACAGGAGTAGTTGCAGTAAAAGAAAGATTCTAGAGATTTTAATTCCATATGAAGCCCTGGAATCCTGGAATCCTGGAATCCTGTTGGGTGGTGGTAAGAACGTTTGATTCCTCGATAAAGCAAAGCAGAGGAAGTTATAAAAGGACCTTTCTAAATTAGTCTGTGACTAAGAATCCTATTTTTGACATTTTTCAAGAGTGAAAAATACATGTTCATTGATTTTGTAACCATGCACATAGTAAACAGGCAAGGCAAAATTTTAATCTGAGTCCTCTGTTACTGGATCCAGTACTCATTATCCAAAATACTATACTGGGAGTAGTAGACTAAAGCAAGTCCTAGTTGCAGTGGAAGAAAGAAAAACCAAATTAAAATTCAGAAATAAGTAAAGGAATCACATGAAATGAATGGGAAATGGTGGCATTCATCCCGGAGTATTTAAAGGATGCTATTTCTGAATCATGAGCCCATTATTTTTGAGAAAGTGGGATTGTAAGTTCATTAAAGTCAGGGATAATACTTTAAACCTCTTTTAATTCCCCAAATCACCCAACACAATGTTTAGCCTATAGCATCATATTGGTCTAAACATTGGGTGTCTTGAAATATAAGCCACAGCCCTAAAATGAGATCTTGTTGAAAGGGGAAAAAATAGACAATCATTAAGAAGTGCTGAAGATAAATTATCCGCAGGTTTTATACTCACCAGATTTGGAAGAAGATCTATATTCAGGTTGAAATAATATGCGCTCAACAAATATAGGGTTATTCACTAACAACTGGAAAAGGACAAATATTTTTATCTTTAAAAAATGGTTGAGGGCAAGAATGAGTCCAGAGATTAGAGACCAGTAAACTTGACATCGATACCTGGAAAGAATGTATTGACTTGCAAATAAAATGACTTTTAGTGGAAGGCAACTATATACCTGTCAGTAAATATTTATTGAGTGCCCATCAGGTTCAAAGTAATGTGCTAAGTGCTATGGGAGATAGAAAGACAAATACTACTGGAACTCACAGTATAGAAGAAGGGACAAGGTAAGTTCAGAAAACAATGGTAATACTAGACAAACTATGGTAAGTGCCATTAGTGAAATAATAAAAATGCAATGGAGCTTTAGAGCAGGGAGGGAAATCTCATTCAGTTCAGAGGAAAGCGGCTGTCAACTTCATGCATAATGAAGGGAACTAACAGACTGCTAATGCTTTACTTAGCTGGCATTTTCTTATCAAACAACCACCATTTATTAAGCATCTATTATACATCAGGCATGGTAGTGGTTGAAGGGGACCTTTGAGGCAATCTAATTCAACTGCCTCTTTTTACATATGTGGAAACTGAGGCCTAGAGAAGTGAAGAGGCAGCTAGGTGGCTCAGAGTATCAAGAGCTGTGCCTGGAGTCAGGAAAGACCTGAATTCAAATTGCAGCCTCAGATACTTACTAGCTGTGTGACCCTGGACAAGTCACTTAACCTCAGATTCCTCAACTGCAAAATGCACACCAGATTAAAATCAGTTAATTCAGAAATCTTTAACAAAATAAATGCAAATACAATGAAACATTTGTTGTTCAGTTGTCTCAGTCATGCATGACTCTCCATGACCCCATTTGGGGTTTTCTTGGCAAAGATATTGGAGTGGTCTTGGTGGTGCTGGGCTGCTTCAGCTGCTATTTTTCCTGATGCTGCTGTATTTGGGGTGATGTTGATGCCGGAGCTGCTGGTGATGGTAGAGGGGGTGGTGGAGCTGGTGGCTTTCAGAGTAATGTGTTAATGTGTTTTTGGCATGTAATCAGTGCATTGTTGCTGGCTTTCACAGTAAAGCGCTGGCGTGTTGGTGTGTAATCAGCATGTCATTATCAAGCTGCTGATGTTGACATAGTGATATCCATGAGTAATTGGCATGTTGGTATGTAATTGTGTTGCTGTGCTTGAAAGTGGTGCTGGTGCTTGTGGTGTGGTGGTGCAAGCATTGCTGCTGCTTTGGCTGTTTTTGCGACTGCTGTTGGTGGTGCTGGTGCTGGTGCTGCTGGTTTTCACAGTAAAGTGTTAGTGTGTTGTTGGTGTGTAATTGGCATGTCATTATTGTGTTGATGATTTTAACACAGTGATAGCACCAGGTTACTGGACCAATGCCTAAGGAAATTAAAAACCTGACAGCTTACTAAACTTTTTTTTTTGGCAGTTTAACAAGATTACTGACTCAATAAGCCTCTTACCCTTTCAGGAAGGGGATCCCTAAACACCACAAGAGGCAAAAAATTCAGGAACAATGTACCATCCACTTTTTTTTTAAGGCAATTGGGGTTAGGTGACTTGCCTAGGATCACACAGCTAGTAAGTGTCTGCAGCTGGATTTGAACTCAGGTCCTTCTGACTGCAGGGCCAGTGTTCTATCTACTGTACCTTCTAGCTGGATAAAGCTCTGATCTTGGAATCAAGATGACCTGAGTTCAAATCTAGCCTCAGATACCTGACACTTACTAGCTGTGCAACTCTGGGCAACTCACTTAACCCCAATTGCCTCACCCTCTAAAAAATAATAATATGAATGTATTTTATTGATGTCTTTTTTTGTTTATTTTACATCACAGTCATTAATTAAAAAAGACACCCTCCGCAGCCTGAACCCTCCCTTGTAACAATAGTTGAGCAACAAATCTGACAATATCTACAATATTTGGCCCTCATTTTCCCCAGCTTCTATGCCATGAGAAATGAGCTTTGGTTTGTTATCTGTTCTCCTGTCATCCACTTTGTGAAAGCGGGTCCCAGTTTTTACATTGTTCTAATCAAAACGTCTTCCCTGATATCCTTGTCGTATAATGAAAAGATAAGCCAACCAGGAGTCCGGGGAGCTGGTTTCTCTACTCCTGGGGCTGCTAGTAATTACCTGGGTGACTGTGGGCAAGTCACAACCTCTTTGGAATGTTTCCTTCATCTGCAAATGAGAAAATTGTGGCCTAGTGAAAAGACTGTGGGACTTTCTGTGGAAAGATACATATTAGATTCTTGCGTTAGACACCTACTACATCATGTGGTCAAGAGCAAGTCACTTAATCTCTGAGGATTTACATAATAGGGGACTGAACAAATTGCCCTCTCCCAAAAAAGTATACGCAGATGCGGCTGATGCAGTTTCCCACAGGGAAGAGGCTGGGGGAATTCACTTCTGGAGACTCTTGATGTTTCAAAGTCTCTTGGAGAGATTTCAGAGCCTGCGTAGACATTCTGGAAGTGGTTCCAGTCTGTTAACACCTAGTGAGGACCGCGTAGGGATTCACGAGAAGCTAGCCAAACAAAATGTTGGCTTCTCTCTGGGTGTGATTTCCCTTTGGATGACTTCTTGGTTAATGGTGTCTGAGGAGATGCAGTGCTGTGGCCGCAAGTGGCCACGGGAATCACAGTCTCAGTTCTGTCCCTTAACATTTGTTCTTTTGTTTTAGGGGAAGACAATTGGTTATGATTACGGAAGTTTCAAAAGGTCAGAATGTTGAGAATCTAAGTTTTGGGAGACTGGGAGTCAAGTCCATTCCAATCTTGCAGCTCGCTCAGCCTTGATGTCCCAAGGAGCAAGGAATGACCTTGGGGACCCAGTCTAGCAAGGAGCAGCTGAGAAGAGGACTCGTGTAGCAGTGCTTTTTGGATATGGATGTGAACTCGGTGGGAGCAAAGCTGTGTAGAAAAGGCATTAAGTATGAGCCAACTATCCCCAGAGACCACAATGTTATTTACGGGAGAGGATGTGCCCCTTGGCATTGGGTGGAAATGTTGGTATTTCTGTTCTCTTCAGTCAATATCTTTTTACTTAAAGGATAAATGATATTAATTGGCTAAATGAAACCGGAATGCTCATTACTGATGTTAACAGTGGGGAGGACACATTGGAATGGGAGTTCAGTCCAATAGCAGGAGAGAAGACATATCTCAGCCCCTCAGGATAACCCTAGAACCAGAAGGGAGGAAATGTAGTTTGCCTGGCTCTGGGAAGTTGAGGCCAGAGAGAAATATACTTCTACTACCTGACAGGTTGTTGTGAAGACAGTACTTTGAAAACTTTTAAAACATCATGTAAGCATGAGCTATTTTCTTAAAGAATGTTAGATGGAACATGCTTCATGAATGGGATAACTGAGGCAATAGTAGCTCCCTGGGGCTTTCATTTTCCTTCAGGTTTTGCAGACATGATCAGGAAAGTAATTAATTTCTACATTAGAGATATCAAACATGCAGAGGGTAGCCTGCATGCAACCCACAACACTTGCAGCCCCAATGGGATTCAAGTGTAATTGGGAAATGTTAACAAATGCAAATATAGTAAAACATAGAAAATGCTAATATGTGGTTTTGTAAGTCAATATGGGGCTGGCCTGGAGCCTTATGTATTGTTTAGTGGCTCCTGTTTCTATTTGAGTTTGACACCAATAATGTCCACAGTTAAAGGGCTGGCCAAGGTGATGAGCGTTTTTGGCCATGGCAGTCAAAAAGACTGATGTATCCTGGCAGAAGTACCCAGATGGGTTAAATCGTGGATCCTTCAAGTAGTAGCATAAAATTTGAAAGCACAGGTTCTCACAAATTTGTTATTTTTGGCAAAAAAACCCCCCAAACAACAACAAAAACCACCCTCACAGTTCAGTGAGGTTAGGAGTAACACATCTCAACTTGCAGAGAAAAATAGAATATTTTCAGTCAACCAACAAGAACATATTAAGCACATACTGTGTGCTACACACTGTGATAGGTGCTGGGAATCAATACCAAGATAAAAATGAAACTGCTGAAGTGAAACTAACTGAAGTGAGTGGGTAGGGACAAATTTGCATTACATTAAAACTGTTTTATGTAGAAATCTACACAATGGGTCACTTATGTAAAGCAAGAACTGTCTGTATATATAATGTGTGTGTGTGTGTGTGTGTGTGT
>NW_020954576.1:45979673-46015189 GCF_900497805.2 Vombatus ursinus
AGATATTTGGACAATGACTTTCTTTTTTCCCCTCATATATCTGATGATAGCAAACAACATTATCCTCAACTAGCCTTTGAACTTTTGAAAATATTGAAGTGTTTGGATGCATCTTTTCAATACAAGGAAACCATTCATTCAAATGATGAAATGCTTCTGCCAGCTGTTTTGTTGTCAACATTTTTGGTGTGTCCTTGGATTCCAAAGCTTCCATTTCTTCTTCTGCAATCTTTGCAGCTAGCAGCTCAGTCAGACCCTCATTCAGAATACTCATTTGGATTTCCTTCAGAATTCTTTATGTGAAGTTGAATTTGTGTGATGCAAATTTATGTAAAATGAGGACTGTCTACATAACAATGTATATAACAGTATATACACACATACATATATGTATGCATATATAAATTAATCAACTGATAAACATTTATTAAGGGCCTCCTATGTGCCAGTCACTGTGCTAAGCACTGAAAATACAAAAAGAGGCAAAAGACAGTCCCTGCTGTCAATGAGTTTACAATCTAAGGGGGAGACAATATGCAAAGAAATATATTCAAGGCGAGCTATAAACAGGGTAATTAGGAGATAATTAACAGAGGGAAGCCCCTGGAATTAAGGACGGTTGAGGAAGACTTCCTGTAGAAGTAGAAGGTGGGATTTTAGTTGGGACTTAAAGGAGGCCAGAGGGGCCAGTAGTTGGAATAGAAGAGGAGGAAAAGGTTTCAGGCATGAGGGACTGCCAGAGAAGATGCCTGGAGTAGAGAGATGGGGTGTCTCTTGATCATGGAACAGGCAGGAGGCCTGTTGGGAGTAAGATGTAAGAATATTGGAAAGATAGGAGGGAGCTGGATATAACTAAATGTAATTATATCTATCTATCTATCTATCTATCTATCTATCATCTATCTATCTATCTATCTATCTATCTATCTATCCATATCACAAATACAAGGTAATTATGAGAGGGGGAGACACTTAGTAATGGTCATGAAAGCTGATGGTGGCTGGGACCATTGTTGGAAAGCAAGTTGCATCTCACTAAGATCATGGCTCAACCATTGGATGACAAATGGGCAAGGCATATTTCCAATTTAGGGAGGACCCAGGACCTCAAGCCAGGAGGGAGGGAGGCAGGCAATCTGTTTATCTCAGGCCCCAGGGCATGGCCTCTGTTCACTCAGCCTGGGAGGAAAGCTGAGGTTTATGTCCTGATAAGGAGGGCAACCTCATTAACTTAATTATGAAATCAGTAAACACAATGCAAAGTAAGAATAATTATAACATTCTACAAGTTCACACCTACACCTGGGTCATTGATGTCCATGGGGAGAGTGAAAACATACTTATAGAAACCAAGTAAGAAGGCACATGAGGAAGGACATCACATCTGCCTAGGGCAGCTCGTGTCTCTAGGCAGCTGGCCTTTATTTTATATTTATATATTTATCTTGATTTTCCTTAGGATTCAGTGTGCACAATTAGTTACCTGTTGATTTAAGCTGGCTCCTTGGTTCAAACCACTCTTTTTCTGGGACCTAAGGCAGTATTACACACTTGTAAAATTCCTTCCCTCAGCTCAGCTCCAAGCAACAGATGCAAGGTCTATCTTCCACCCATCAGCTCAGAAGAGGGGAGGGGCAATGCGGATTCTAAGCTATTTTTTTCAGCTCTCAGTTTGTGGGCTTTTCTATGTGTCATCCATGTGGCTGTCAGGGCTTGGCTCCTGTCAGGCAGCAGGAGGCAGTCATGGCTCTGAGTCCTCGATTCAGCTGAACTCTGCTAAGTTTGACTCACTTCAAACAACAGGAGGTAGTCTCTGTTCCTTCTCCTCCACTGCTCTTCTTTGTCTCGGTTGGTTTCTATGTCTTTTGTCCCTGTTGGTTTTTAGTTCTCTTGCCTCAAAGCAGTCTTCTTCTATGAAATGACTCACCTCTAGCCAAGGGTGAGAAACCTAAAGCCATGTGTCTCTCAGGCATGGAATTAATATGCAATATACAATTTTCCCATAGTCCCTAAAAAGTTTCAGATACCAGTGTTTCCCTAGATATCAACTACTTAAAATTGTAGATCCTGCACCCCTACCAGTGTGCTTCCTATTTAAATAAATCAGTCACTTAGAAAACTCTACTGTAATTTCTTGTTTATTGAATGTCAGTACTGCATGTAGCATCATACGAAACGGGAAGATTCAGTCCAGTCCAATGGGCTTACGTTTTTTCAACTCGTTAAAGTTGAAGGTAAGCAGCTCTATCAATTTTCCAAATGAAAACCCACAACTCATTTTATCTTTATACCTGGCTTCACAAGGAATGCAGTACCAATCTCTGTCTTTATGGTTATGGGTAAAAATGATGTTGAGTATAAGAAGTTACTTCCTAAGATCTTGGCCAGAAAGGGAAGCTTGGTTGAAATGTTTAGTGTTGATTTAGATTCAAGATATATGCAGTTGGTGGTTGCTTATCCCAGGGATGTTATCAAATATGTGTCCAGCAGCTCTGCTGCCTGCATCGTTCCTAAGCTCCTGGTAGGTAGCAGTTCTTCATCATAGACCCTCTTCATTTTCCTAAAGCTCTATCCTACTGATAGCATTAGTTGGTCTTCTGCTTGCAGACCCCTTTGGTTGTTCTCATTGCTCAGATGTTCTCTTCTGTCATTCTTCATAGCCTCCAGCCAAAATGGCTTGCCATATTTGAAAGAGCCACAGTTGTATCAATGTGGGTGCAGTAGATGGTTTCATGAGCTGCTACCCCCAAAAGAATCATTGATGGCCAACTCTCTGGTCACAAGCTTTGCTGTGCTTTGGTACTCAGTTGATGGGCATACTGTAGTTGCTGAGATCCACACTCGAAACCCTTCCATCTTGGTAGGATCTACTAGAGCTCAGGGCTTTCTGGCACAGCCTTCAAAAACCTAGGATCACCCAGGAGTGCATCAGCTGAAATAACTTCCGGTTCTTGTCCACTGACAAGCAGCTAACATAGAATACAACTGACTATACCTATACCATAAAGACATAAATAGGATGGTGGCCAGCCACAGAAAATACTACAGAGGAATTTGCCATCCAATGCCATACCAAGAGGGAGTATAGCATGTGCAGGGGCATGAGCTGGTTGGAAAACCCTCCATGCTAACTTTCAGGGCCCCTGTCCATAAAAGAGCACTCTTTATATCTGCTTGGTTTCCATCATTTCCAAGATCTTTCTAAAAAACTAATTAACAGCTTAGGAAAGCTAGTTCAATTGGGAAAATGAAGAGAAATTGTCTATAGGCATTCAGAAACAAAAGACATAGCTCTTGTTTTTTAGGGTATATGTAGAAATTCACCACAAAGTTCTAGTAAACCACAGCTATATAGGAACCTTCAGGAAAGTCATTTTGGATAGGCAAGGTTTTTGAACAGTTGAGAATTTACCCCTTTAAGCACATTAAAAAAATCTAAGCATTTGGAAAGAAATAATTCTAAAGTGTACCACACAATTACATGCCTTCTAAAACAGAGTACAGTGAGAAATTTAGGAAGCTTTCATCCTGTGCTACCTTTTTTTACTCCTATTCACAGGTGAACGAGGGGGAGGTCCGATAGGGTGAAGCCCCATGACAACAATATTTTAAATGGGACTACATGCTTTTACTATAACACTCTACTCTAGGCCATTTCTTAACTTCCCACTCCCCAATTCCTGTCATTCAGACTCAGTGGTCTAGGCACCAACTCTATCCTACTGCTACCAAACTCTCTACCTTCATCTCTATTCAGTTCAGCCCAGCTCCACTCCCCAACTCACAATCCTTATCCTCTGCTTCCTGATTCTCTTCCTGTGCCTTTTGGAACTCCTTTTTCAATGTTAACCTCTCCATCTTGGATCTCTTCCTCTCACACTCCTTCCATCTCTTTGGACTACTAGTAATTGAATCTTTGGTTAATTGGAGCTGTCCAGCTGCATCTAGCCTGGGGGAGGTTGGAAGGCACCGGCAAGAAAAATGAGTATGTGACTTCTGTGAACTCAGATCCCATATTGGTATTTTTCTGAGGAAATGGCCAGCTCTTAGTGGTGGAAATACCTATGGATAAAGTGCCAAAGACTCTACAAGGGTAGACACTCAAGGGGGATGGGAAACCTTATAAACAAAGTTCTGATTTAGGGGGAAGAGAACAAGACTGGCAAAGTGGTTTCTGGTGATCCTGGCACACTCAACTGCCATTTCCTGGAGAGCACAATGGGCAAGAAGCCATGTGATAGGCTACCTGCTATCTGCTTAGCAAGAATGATTCAATAAAATCTGTGAGAAGAACAGGAAGTGACCTGTATAGGTAGAGGAGGTGGATTTTCCTGGGAAGAAAGTCAGAAAATTAGAAACTATGGTTATTTATTTTCAAATCGAGGAGTAACATATGATCACGGTCAAAAGATATGAAATGAGTTTGGGAAATTTATGTTTAACAAAACTCTGAATACAATAATGATTCTAGTATATTCTCAGTTATCCATGCTGGTGGAGAGGAGCAGAGGAGGTCAAGTTAAAAGAACAGGTCATTTCAAAGCCAACTACACGTATTTTGATTTTCCCCCCAAATAATTACCTTTTCTGATGATGTTTTGTTTATGTTCCCAGATCATGTAGCTAGGGAACCATGTATCCATAGCTTCTATCAAAGCTACCAAAATTCATCAATCAGAAAACATTTAAGTGCCTTGGATGTGACAAGTATGCTACATAATGTCAGATTTTCCTTCCAAATATGACATTTAAATGCCCTCTCAGTGAGAACTACTGCTATGTTTCTGTTTATAGATTGTCATCTATAGCCCTTTGGTTGTTCTCGTTGCTCAGATGTTCTCTTCTGTCATTCTTCATAGCCTCCAGCCAAAATGGCTTGCCATATTTGAAAGAGCCACAATTGTATCAATGTGGGTAGAGTAGATGGTTTCATGAGCTGCTACCCCCAAAAGAATCATTGAATAGCCCAGGGGCCCTGGGCTATTATTTCCTTTTCCTGAAGAGGCTGCTTTGGTAAAGGACTCAAAACAGCCTAAGAACAATGGAGGCTTTTCAGGCCTACAGAGAAGGGCTCATAATTCTCTCATGAGCTGCTGTCACCCTTATGCCTATCATTGAGAGAAGCAAGGAAAGAAGCATCAGATGGAGATGAATGGTAACATGCAGGAAGTAATTTTTGGTTCTCTGGGATGTCAATAACATATATATATGTGTGTGTGTATGTGTGTGTGTGTGTGTATGTATATATATATATATACACCCACCCACACAATCACAAACTCACCAAACCAGTTCCCAACCACATATTGCATAGCTATTTACACTCAAAAACTGCATCAGTGACACATAGAGAAAATAGGAACCTAATAAAAATGACAATGCAGTTTTATATATGTTAAATGGTTAAGAAATATATTTCAGTCATTTTTTTTTTTGTTGTTGAGGCAATTGGGATTAAGTGACTTGCCCAGAGTCACACAACTAGTAAGTGTCAAGTGTCTGAGGCCAGATTTGAACTCTGGTCCTCTGGACTCTAAGGCCAGAGCTTTATCCACTGTACCACCTAGCTGTCCCTATTTCCGTCATTTTTTTCAGTTATGTCTGACTCTTCGTGACCTCATTTGGGGTTTTCTTGGCAGAGATACTGGAGTGGTTTGCCATTTCCTCCTTATAGATGAGTAAACTGAAACAGGGTCAAGTGACTTGCCCAGGGTCACACAACTAGTAAGTGGCTGAGGCTGGATTTAAACTCATGAAGATGAGTCTTCCTGACTCCAAGCCCAGTGCTCTATCTACTGCATCACCTAGGTGTCCATGAAAAAATACATAAATGGTGGCAGTGTCCAATGGCCTGTGGCTGCTGTCCAGCTGCTGGGGGATCACGCAAGGTATGAGCTGATGAAGTTGAGACACTATGTGTGAGGAGGTGGCCTGACCTCAGTGGACAGCATCTCAGAGGTCATGGTAGAAGGTGGGGGAGGAGTGAACCATCCCTCCTATTCTACTGTTCCTGCAGCACCAGAAGATAGTTAACAAATGTTTCCTTTTACCTTGAAAAAGACCTGAAGTTTGCTGTGGAACTAGGCATCAGACAGGTTGACACTTTGATTTACCGTGAAGTGGTGCACTTTTCAGAGTTCTATTGCTGTATCTTGTGGAGGGAACTACATAGAGGAAAACAAAATTTGCATCATGCTCAAATCATTGCCTAATATGTCAATCAATGAGCTGGAACAAATTTGAAATTTCAAGTCAAATGTTATAGCAGAACTGACTGTATATATGCATATGTTATATATACTTATACATGTATATACATGTATGTGCAAACACGCACACATGTATATGCATACACATATATACTTATATGCAATACATATAAGCCTATACATATATACATGTATATATGCATATATACAGTTACATGTACCAGCACACGTGTATGTGTATATATATATATATATAATATACATACACTTATATGGACATGCATATACTTCTATTTAGATATGTCACTGTTTTGCTGAGTCAAACTCTCATGGCTTCCTGCTTCATCTAAGATCAAATACTCTTTTCTTTGGTATCTCTAGTTCCTGGCAGTCTAGCTGCAGCCAACTTTCCCAGCCTGGTCACACATTCCTCCCCTTCACATTCCTCTCTTTCAGTTCAGCAATCTGTGTGCATATGCTACACTTCTTTCTCCTTGGCTAAAATCTTTTTTATATTTATGTCAGAATGTGTTGAATAGCATCATACAGTTCTTATTATTACACAAATTTCAGGGAGTAGAATAATCATGAGTAACATGTATAACAGCAAAACCAAGGACTCACCAGAGATTCTGAATCTCATGGTATTTTGTCCCCTGCTTTCTAATATGATCAGCTAAATATGGATGTTGTCAGATGTGCCAAGAATGTTGATCCATCACTGTTTTCTGATAAGAACACATACTAGCTAGAATGAAATCCAGAGCTATGTGGCTCTAGAGAATCATTGTCCTAATGATAACCATTTTGTCTGAGTGTCTAGGGAATCAGTAACATCACTACTTACTTGCCTTAAAAGTCTGGACAAGAGCCTCATTTCTTTAATAGCTCTAGCAACTCCACATGGTAAGAAAATTTCCAAACCATTCTCCCTCAGAGATTTTTTTAAATGTCAAATGGGTCTCGATGGGAGTTGGGTAAAGTGTCTCACAGCCAGAATGAATGATGTGGATCTACAGATGTCATGAAGTGAGAGGTACTGATCAGAGGAAGAAGAGATGAGAAATGGTTAATGCTAATTCCCTACCATAAGGCAACCATGTCAAAGAATCAGACTCTCAGATTCCAAAGTAATCTCAAAGGTCACTTAATCCAACCTATACTCCCCCAAGCCCCCCAAAACTCCTTTAATAGAATATCCTTAATAAGTGGCCACCCAACTTCCATTTGAAAATTTTCTGTGGGGAGAAACCATTATCTCTTGAGGTCAGCCAGTCAATAAACACTTAGGAAGTGCCTGCTACGTGCCAGGCACTGTGCTAAGGGTTAGGGATATAAAAGAAAAAAGATAGTCACTGTCGTCAAGGGGCCCATTCTTCTTTGGCACAGCTCTAATTGTTAGGAAGTGTTCCCCTACGTTGAGCTTAAATCTTCTCCTCTCCAAGTGACACCAGTTGTTCCTAGTTCTGCCCTCTAGGGCTAAGCTGGACAAGTTCACATCACTACATTTCAAATATAGTCAGATATTTGTCCTTTCTTTCCACTAAAAGTCTCTTCTCCAGGCACAATATTCCCTGTCCTTTACTTGATCTTCATATGACATAGACTCATCATTTTGGTCATTGTCTACGCTCTAACTCGTCAACGTCTTTCCAAAAATGTAATGGCCAGACATAAATATAATACTCAAAATGTGCTCTAAATGGAACAGAGTTTTAGCAGGGCTATTATTGCTTTTCCATTTCTGGACACTTTTTTTTTTTTTAACTCAGCCTTAGCTTGCAGGAGTTTTTTGGTTGTCATGTCACATTGTCAATTCAATTAAGCTTGTGGCCCACTCAAACCCCCAACCTGTCAACCTAGCATGAATAATAGAAAGGTAGGACGTCTTCTCAAGAAATGTATCAGGAAAGCCTTGGAGACTCCTTAGACTTGATGATTACCATCAGCTTGAAGAAAATGTATGAAAACAAGTAAAAGGAATAGACAATGTGTTAGGGTTACATATGTGTAGACCAGTGGAAAGTTTGTGTAGGAAGTATTGGGAGATCAAGTTGTAATCAGAATGAATCAGTGGGACTATGCTGAGGTTTTTTTTCTTCTAAAGCAGGGGTTCCCAAACTTATTTGGCCTACTGCCCTCTTAAAAAATTACTTAGCACCTCCCTGGAAATCTACTTTCTATAACCGTTTAAGTTTTTTTGAAATTTGCATCATTTCAAAAAATATATAAAATATTTTTAAATGACATCTTAAATTTTATAATTTATTGTAAATTTGTGGGTTTTTTCCTGTATTAAAATTCTGATGATGCAATATTGAGTCATGTAACCATATAGTATCATATTTGTAAACAAGCCATTACACGCACATATTCCTGCCAATGCATGCTGGACTTCCCGACAGTGCATGACACAGTGGCTTGCCAATACTTGCTTGTTAAGACCTCTCAACAGACTTGACCTTGATCGGTGATAACTTACATTTTGTGTGTTTATTTGGAAAATAACGTAATCACTATGATTTTAAACTCTGTTACATAACAGATTAAACATCTATGAACGGTTTTTTAAATTTTTCTTCTCTTCTTTATTTATGCTTCAACCACCCTTTATTTTTATTCAATACCCCTAATTGCACCCAAGGCTACTATCACTCCCCTGGATAATACCAGCAACCCCCCCCCCCCCACCGCCATGGCATCACCTACTTTGGGAACCTGTGTAATAAAGAGATGGAGATCATCTGTGTAAATATTTATTTTTCCAGGTGGGCTCAGGATAGCATCTCAGGTCCCTGGAAACAGCTGTAGCAACATAACCAATTGTCAGATGCCTCCTAGGTCCTGGAGCTCTCATTTTTCTTTAGACCCCTGAACAATCAGCCACTGTTCTCTGCCCCCTTCTCATCTGGCAGCAGTGACTGGGTAACATGATGAAAGGCCAACATGGTCAGGCCAGTTCTGGGTCTGACCCACCTAGATAACAAA
Organism: Vombatus ursinus; assembly: GCF_900497805.2. Classification (NCBI taxonomy): domain Eukaryota; kingdom Metazoa; phylum Chordata; class Mammalia; order Diprotodontia; family Vombatidae; genus Vombatus; species Vombatus ursinus. The sequence goes on from NW_020954576.1 coordinate 45,988,871, forward strand.
CTTGCCAATGGTCCAACTGTGAATAGGGTTGCAAAGGACCTCAAGTAAGTCTATACTCCTATGCTCTGGTATGGATAGAGTTCAGGGTTATCAGGCAGAAGTTTAAAAGGGCAAGACTTTGAATTCTAATGGTGAGTCACACTTATAAGGAACATGATCATATAGAAATGACTGGATTGCATAGATGACTCCATTCATTCACCAAGTAATTATTTACTAAATGCAAGGCATTGTGGGAATACAAAAATGAATAAAATAATCTCTGAACTTAATTTTGGTGTCTCTGGAGCCATTCCAGAGGAATAATCCATATAGACACCAGTGTTATTAATAGCAAAATGGCTAGGCAAAACAGGAATGTAGGTATCTATGGGTTGCTTACCCACAGACATGCTCAGCTTCTGCTCTTCTGAGTGAGATAATAGCCCACTGGCATACTGGGAGGGCTGATCCAGTGGGACAGAGTGACTTCTGAAAAGATGGTTCTCTAAGCCTTCTGGTGCTGCCCCTGCTTTTGCTAACTTTTTCTTTCTTTCTTTTTAAAAACATTATCTATGTTTTATTGTATCTTTATTTATTTTGTTAAATATTTCAAAATTATATTTTAACAATTTAGCTAATATTTTCTACGAATCTGACAACAAATTTGTTATATAGGCCAGGAAGAGACTTATGGTGGTAAATTTCACCTTCTAAAGGAATCCCTAGACCCATTAGTATCACATATAATTGACAGGAACATTTCCCAGTAAAAATACCTTCCCCATGCAGTTTTACTTCTCGACTGATACAGTACGAATTTTAAGTAAACGGAAATTTTCATGTACAACACAATTCATATAGGCTTGCCAAATTTTCTATAGAAATAATTTTTATTCGTTAGTTCACAGGTTTAACAACTTTTAAAAATAAGAAACTACAACTTTTGAAATACAAATAAAGGAGCATCAAAAGTTTCAGTATTTTCCCTCCCAAATTCCTCCCATTGGCAGTCAAGTTATCTCACTTAATAATTTTATTAAATTATTTCATGACGTCACTTTCATGAATCACAGGGTCAGAGGGAAACTCAAGACAGATACTGAGCTAACTTTAACCTGACGAAAAAAAAAACAAAATGCTGTCTTTAAAACTGAAAAAGAAATTGTTTTAAACAGCTTTTAATTTTTTTTAAAGAAAAACTGTCAAAGTGAGCAAAGTCAAGAAAAAAAATTTTCACCATCTTTTTTTAAATAATTAAAATCATGTCTCAAGTTCAGTGTGCAAATAACAATCAGTATGCTGATAACAAAAACAAAAGAGAATGGCTAGGTTGAAAGAAGATAGTCAGAATTTAGCTAGTCCAACTTAAACAAAAAAAAAAGAAACTTCTTATACGAGTTGATGTGAAAAATATGTAAGCTTCAGAAGTTTGCAAGTGTTTGTAGCTGCATCCTGGCAAGATGCCAGGCATGAAGATCCTTCTTAAAGTTAGTGGGAGGAAAACAGCAATGGAATTCGGTTTCCACCATCACAAGGCAGCCTTGCTTTGTTCCACCTGATAATTCAAATTCTAATAAAATTTGCATCTCTGTAAAATCAATTCCAAGATTCTGTTTGATGTCCTGTGGGCACACCTTCCATAAGCAGGGTGGTTTCTTTCAAATCAAGGTTAAAGCTGCATTCCCAGATCACTCTCCAGTTTCACAGCATTTAATGGCAACTGAAATAACAGGTTTCTCTTTTAGGTGGTAAAATAAATAGCAATTATTTGTACAAATTTTGAATGCAGACAACTGTGGCACTCTATTCATAAGTCATCAGTGGCATACAAACATTTAAACATGATGACCATGATGTTTACATTCTAAGTTACTTGGCTTTTTAAAAAAAACCTGTTTCTTTAGATGGAAAAGTCTGAAATTTTGGCATCACAACGTCCTCCAAGCTCACCCCTTTTTTATTAAGATGCTCAACTGTCTCTATGCACAAATTATGGATATACCTTTATTTATGGAGCAAACACATATAAAAGTGGCATATGAATCACATGCTGGTTAGATATTTCAAATGACATTTAAGTTCTGCATATAACAAAACTTGCAGTAATCTTTCTTCATACAATGAAAAATTATTTTGTAAAGAGAACAATATATATATATAATCCTCACTAATATCTTGGTCTGGTAAGTTGCATTATTTGAAAGCAAGGTATTTCCTAATATTTTACCTTCCTTCATCAGTGAAATGAGGATAATACTTGCATTATCTACTCAAGAGCCATGAGGAAAGCATTTTGTAAGCCACAAAATACTACATAAATGTGAATATTATTAACTATATATATATTAACAACTACATAGAGCCAGCTAACTGGCTCTATACAAAATACTGAACAAGCAAGGTGATATTCAGGCACATGAAGTAAGTAGTTATTAAAAGCTATACATTTTGAAAAGTAGAAATAAATTACTATTACATTTAGGTTTTTTAGGCATGTTTCATTCATACAGTGAGAATATTTCAAGTGGTAATCATCAATATACCTAGTTCAGAGCATGTTTATTATCAATACAGATTGACAAAAATATTCAAAATTGATTAGATACCTGTTAGCCTACTGTTTAAGTTGCAAAGCTGTAAGCATCACTATCGCAAGCTTCTTGTGTCTCTAAATGGATAGCTACTTCTTTACAATTTCCGTTAGTATAATAATTGCTAAATAGAAGAAGAAGAAATGCAAGAGAAATTATTCATCAAAAAGTTTTAGTTTTGAAAGGAGGCTAAAGTTACTAAACTATTTTTAAGATTTGGCTACATTCCTATTTTTAAAATTTTAAAGTTAACTAAAAACCACACTCAGAAAATCTTAAAAGTGCTTGCCCAGTCCATTTTATTAAACTTATTTTCTCAGTAGCTTGTGTAAAAACTCACTTGGAAAGAACCTGACAGTTATGATCATCCAAAGGATACAATGTAGGAAGGCCTAAAGAGCTTATAAGACCAAGTTCAGTTTTTCAAAGGAAAAGATTTTATCATACTATCACCACAATTTTAACCTATTCCAAAAGGTCATAAAATGAATGTAACAGTGCTGGTGACAATTTTGCACAAGTTGGCCCTTCTTTCTTTTCTTCCTTCCCTCTCTCCCTTCTACTTTATTTTTTTTTTTACTATCTTGTAACATTAGAGGCTTTAAAATTTATTTGTTCCTAATGAGTCTAGTTAATTTTAAAAAATAACTGTTTCCTTAAAAAGCTGTAGAATAGATTTCTCTAAATTAAGCTGTTAGTTTTCTTATAAAATTAGGGATGGGTTTCTACAGAAAAAAGTTGTCTGAAAATAACCCTCAAATTCTCATTTGAAAAACAAAAAGTTTTCTACATTTATGGGGTGTGTATATATGTATGTGTGTGTGTGTGTGTGTGTACATATACATATATATATTCCTTTATAGATATTCCTTTAAATATCTAGGTTCAAGAGCTTTACATATTCTTCAGTCCTACTCCAGTGATTCATAGCATGGAGGTGTTCCTAGGTTCTCTAAGACTATGCCAGGATGTAGAGGAGAGGATTCTGGGTAGATGGAGGAGGTCAGAAAATTCCAAGCTCTCCAGATTTTCCCCACAAACAAGACAAAATAGTACCTCAGGGTGAATGTAGAGTGGTAAAAATAAGAAAGAGGTGGGGCAGAACAGTGGTCCTTCTGGGATAGCTGGAGAAGACCTGAGATTTGGTTCCTGTGAAGTATAAACACCTCCAGCCAATTCTGCTGAAACAGTAAGCTGTAAGCCCTGGGGCTAGTTGGGTTGGGAGGTAGCCTCTGCCCCAGCCACAGGAATTTTCACCTCATGGACAGTGTGGGGAGTTGGGCATCTGAGCCAGGGAACACTGAGGCACCTTCAGCTGAAAAGGGACACCAGGCTCAGCTGTGCTGCTGAAATGCAGCCCTGGGTGAGAAGGAATCAGCAAAGGACTAGCGAGTGCAGAAACAATGGCGGGGGTAGGGGGGGTGACCCCATGGGCTGCAGGCACTTACAGGAGGGCAGAGTTCTTGGCTTTGGTTCCAGGCTAGAGGGGAGAACAGAAGGAGAATCTGAGGCCAGAGGCACCATCCCCCATACTCTAGAACTAGAAGTGATTATAAAAAATAAGATGCCACAAATAAAAAAAAAATGAGCAGGCAAAGGAGAAAGAATCCAACCATAGAAAGTTACTATGGGAATAGGGAAGACGGGGTTCATCTTCAGAAGAGGAGACTGAAGCAAAACAAGGCCTCTCCTACCCCAAAGAGTAATGTCAAATGGTCACCTGGCCAAAAAGAATTCAAAGAAGAACTTAAAAAAGACTTTAAAAATAAAATGAGATTGAGGAAAAATTAAAAAAAATAATCTAAGAAAAACAAGAAGATTATGAAAAGAAAGTCAACCAATTAGAAAAGGAGATCCAGAATCTTAAGGAAGAAAACATCTCCTTGAAAATTAGAATTGGGCAAGGGGAAGCCAGCAGAGTTATAAGAGACCAAGAAGTAATAAAACAAAATGTAAAAAATGAAAAAAATAGAAGAGAATGTGAAACATCTCATAAGAAAAACAACTGATCTGGAGACCAGATCAAAAAGAGAAAATATAAGAATAATTGGACTACCTGAAAGCTATGATCAAAAAAAGAAGCTTGATACAATACAAGAAATAATTAAAGAAAATTGTCCTGAAGTTTTAGAACAAGAAGAAAGTAGAAAAAGAAAAAATCCACTGACCACCACCTGAAAGTGATCCTACAAGGAAAACCTACAGGAATAGCATAGCTAAATTCCAAAACTCCCAGCTCAAGGAGAAAATATGAGAAACAAGGGAAAAAAATTCAAATATAGCAGAACCACAATTGGAATCACACAAGACGTAGCAGCGGCGACACTAAAAGACTGCAGGTCTTGGAACACTACATATTGAAGAGCTGGGTTGTGGCTGAAAATAGCATACCCAGCAAAGTTAGGCATAATCCTCAATGGAAAAAAAATGAACATTTAATGAACTGCCAGACTTCCAGGATTTTATTGCAAAAATACCTGAATTTAATAGAAAATCTGACATATAAGATCCAAGAGAAATATAAGGTAAACATCAAAGGGACTCAATTACAAGGGACTCAATAAGGATAGACCATTTTTACTTTTTATATGAGGAAATGTAAACTGTAAGTCTAAGATTATAATTAGTAATTGGGTAGTTTGAAAGAAAGATTGGAGTAGAGTCACATATGATGTGATTCTAAAAAGTAATACCATCTAGGAAAAGGTAAAAAGAGTAATTATCTTATACAAATGAGGTGCAAGAAGAACTGACACAGAGGAATTAGATGGGGGAAGAGGGCTGGTAATTCTGGAACCCTATTGTCATTGGGAATAGGTTAAAGAGGGAACAATACATACATACATACATACATATCTGTATGTATGTATGCATATAGAAGGATATAAAATTCTTCTAAATTCAGAAGGAAATAAAAGGCTAAGGGGATAGGGAGGAGGGAGAGGATAGTGAGGGAATAGGATAAGGGGAAGTGTAGAATGCTGTCTAGATGAACAAGAATGGCATAAAGAGGGAACAACATATATATCTGGAAAGCTATAAAAGTCTTCCAAATTCAGATAGAAACAAGAGGGCAAGGGGAAAGGGTGAGGGGAGAAGATAAGGGAGGGATCCTTGGAAGAGGGGTAGGTTAAGTAATAGGAAGGCAAGGTAGCAGTTAGAAGTAAAGCAGAGGAGTCAGGAGAGATAGGAAATAAGGGGTACACACAAATATAAAACAAAATCAGGAGTAGAATTTATTAGGAAAAAAAAGCAGGGGCAGTAATCATGATCCCAGACAAAGTTAAAGCTAAAATAGATTTAATCAAAAGAGAAAAACAGAGAAACTACACTATATGTCTGCCACATTCATCAATATTGTTTTAGACTATTTAAAATAACTGGACAGTGTTGGAATATTGCTGTGGTGTAGGAAATGATGAGTTGGTGGATTTAGAAAAATATGGAAAGACTTGGACTTAGGAAGGAAGATGTTATCTACCTTCAGAGAAAGAAGGGATAAACAAGTATAGTGTGGTCTTACATAGATACATATGAATGTATATGTGTATATGAATATAGGTATCTATGTATATGTGAGTGTATGTATGTGCATATGTATATATACATGTGTATATATGTGTGTGTATATATATGTATATATGTGTGTGTGTGTGTGTGTGTGTGTGTGTGTGTATCTCCAAGCTTAATTGTAGCCTTCTTGGGGGAAAGGAGGAGGAAGGGGGAAAAAAAGAATAAAGTAAAAAATGCACAGCAGAGAACAAAAGAAAACCTACAAGGAAGCAAAGGAAAGATGGATAGCTCTGAACACAATATGTAGCATTTATTTTACAGGCTTTCTTGAAATGGAAATTATTGCTTTATATTTTGAATCCTCTTTTATGTTCTGCTTTGCAGAGCGCAATGTTTTTTTTTCTTTTCTTATTTTGCATTTAAATTTAAAATAAAAAAATATTTAAAAATAAATAGAGTGAGGAAGTGGAGGTAAAAGGGAAAAAAAGATTATGCCAGCAGAACACGAACTATAGAGGGTACTGACAAGATGGATAGGCTTTGAGTATGGCCCTGGTGCTTTCAATAGAAATAGGGAAATTTGGAAAAGGTATGAGGAGGGGATGAGTGGGAGAAGGTGAAGTCTAGTTTTGGATATGTTGAGTTTGAGATGTGTCTGGGATATCCAATTTGTAGTGAGTGTGTGTGTATGATGTTCATAAACCCAAGGGAGCAAACCAGGTTACCAAGAGTGTAGAAGGAGTAAAGAAGAGGGTCAAGGACAGAATCAGGGGGAACATTCACAGTTTGGGGGCATGATATGGATGATAAGGCCATAACTGAGAAGACAAAGAACTGATGATCACCCAAATGATCACTCAAACAGTGTAGATTTTGTTTATAAATATATAATGGATGTTACTACAAAAACAGCATTGGTTTAGACAACCTTAAGCTAGAACAATAATAGTATAGGAAAGAAAAGAAAAAAGTAAAATGAAACCAAGCTTGCTCAACCTCAAAACTTTAAATGGATTTGAATAGCAAATGGGAAAACCACAAAACAGATAAACTAGGTCAGATTAAAAAAGAAATAATGAAATAACATCAATGACTGTGCAGTATGGCTAATAGAGGAAATTTAAATGAAGGTGAAAAAGAGATAGAATACATCAGTGGATAAGCACAAAATGAGTTGTTATAATATATTAGTCAAAATATCACAACCAAAGATGGTTCACAGGGTTCTCTTGGAAAAGCAAATAAAGGAAACTGACAAGTTAGTTTTATTCTTTTCCCAAAGAACAGCAAAAAACAACCCATGGGTGGCTTGGCGATCATGTATTGCACATTTATTTCTAAAAAGATTATGTAGCCAAAGACTTAAAGGTTCACAATTATATCGTGATAATGTTCTTCAAATGGAATCCAACACAAGACATGATTAACACCAAACAACATCAGAGAAACATTTTTCATTGTCCTTCCCTGTGTCTAGCCTTTCATTGAGGTCACCAAGCATCAAAGTAAATGCTGATTAAATTTGAAAGGTCTTATCAAGTTCTTTGTAGAATTTCTCTACTTCATCCTCACTGAAAGATTTTTGGCAAAAATAAACTATAATTAATTTAATGATACTCATTTTGCAATATGGTGTAATATAAGATGACACATTTCCATTAAATTGTTTCTTTTTGCCTTTGGATACATGATAAAATCAATTCCATTAGTTCTCTTATTTAAAGCCTTGTCAATGCAAATCTTGCGACTTCTTTTTTGTTTTCTGGTTTCATTTCTCAAAACTGATATGATTTGGTTTCTCTCATAATATGTCTTCTTGCTGCTCACTGGACCAGGATCTCATATTAAGAATACAAACTGGCAGGCTGATGTTTATAGCCAGTCTGAAAACTGTGATTCTTAGTACACTTTCAAGCCATCCCTGCAGAAGCATAAGGGGCTGCATTGGACTTTGTGTTTTTCTTTGTTTCATGGGTTGCCATGGCCAAAGAATTCACTGGCACCTGCCCAGTCTCTTGGTGATGATACTCTCCAAACTTAACTAGGATAGATTTCATAAAGTGGTATGTTGAAAAGAAAAAAAAGGCAACCATGAGATTTGACTTTTCAGAGTAAAAAAAAAAAAGGTTAAAAAGTGACAATCATAAAAATACCTAGTAGGTTAAAAATATCAGCTGAACATCGAATACTTGGAGATGGAATTGAATTTATATACAAGAATAATATTACAAATATATAAAAGATTTCTGGTTTTGTCAGTGTGGATCCTCTCTATACCAACATAGTCCATCTCTGACTTAAGAGTTCAGCCCTGGGGAGTTGCATGAGACATAACCTGAAGTGATACGTGCAGAGTCACACAACTGGTGTCAGAGGTGGAATCTGAACCTAGATATTTCAGCCTACCAGTCCAGCACTTTATCCACTATGGCTATACAAGATTAGTTTTTGTCTAGGCCTATGACTTCACTGATATCTCCCAGGAATATGACTTGTACCAATCCACACTAGCAACTGTTCTGCAACTATGGCAGTCTGAGAACATTGCCTGGGACATCAAGAGGTTAGGTGAGCAGCCCAGCTGGGCTCACTCAGCCAGGGTATGTCAAAAGCAGATTTGAAGCACTTTGCCTCTGCATAAGATTAATAAACAATTTAACTAACTAATAATTAATACATATTTAATCAATACTGTTAGAAAAATTGCACAATATAGAAAAATTATAATTGTATTTCATACCATATACACTAAGCCAGCAATCTCCAGTGGCTTCCTATGATACCTAAGATCCATTTCAGGCTCCTGGAGCCATCACCCTTTCCATGACTTGACTCCAGGTACACTGGCCTCTATCTACTGCATGGCTGTTGAGAATGCCAGGAATGCTGTCCCTCTTTTCTCTGCCTCTGAGAATCTACTGCCTCTTTGTGCTTAAAGGTTCTTTCTCCCAACTGTTCACAGTTAGAACAGTGCCTAGCATATAGTAAGTGATTTAAAAAGCTTGTTGATTGACCTGCTTTTTATGTACTTTTATATGTACATGACAAATATATTGGAAAAAATTCAACAGATTGATATGTTAGAGATGGTTACTAGACTGCCACAAAAATGACAAACTGAAAAACTTTGCAGGAATGTGAATAGTTTCTATAAAGAATAATGCAATGTGAATAGAAAGCTGGATGTAATGTACATGTACTAGGTTAACTAAGTAACTAAGTAACTAAATAACTAAGGGGAAAATATTATTTGTCCGCTCTTAAGGAACTGAAGGCAAAAGATGGCACTAACGTTTGTAGGCATAGTTTATTTTTACTGTAATGTTAATTGTGTACAAAATAAAGGATATAATTTTATATCCTCTTAGAAATTATAGAAAAAGAATATAAAGAAACAGCCATTTGAAGAACAGTGAGTTTTATCTTTTGCAAAACTGAAGTTAAATTAATCAGTCAATAAGCATTTTTTTTATAAATCTCTTTCTATCAGTAAGCATTTTTTAAGTACTAAGCTAGGCACAGGGGACACAAATTCAAAAATTGAAATTCCCTGTCTTCAGATTCTACCATAGTAAAAAACATGACACAAATTCATAGCTAAAATAAAAACAAAATAAATGTAATACAGCTTTGGGAGGGAGGGCATCAGCAGCTGGAAGAGAAGATCACAAAAGATTTCATTTGTAAGGGGGCATTTGAACTAAGTTTTGAAGGAAGAGCCTCCACTCCATTTCACATCTGACCCCTAGCCTATAATTACACAGTCATGTCACTAATTTAAACCTTTCTCACTTGTATCCTGGACCACTGCAATACCTTTCTAATTGGTCTCCAGGGTTCTAACTCCTCCCCTGCATTCTCCATCCAGATGTTAGAGTGATGTTTTTCTTTAAGTCCAGGTGTGACATGTCACTCTTCTGCTGAGTAAAGCTCTCATGGCTTCTGACTTCTTCTGAGATCAAATACTCTTCTCTTTGGTATCTACAGTTCCTGGCAGTTTGGCTCCAGCTGACTTTTCCAGCCTGATCAAACATTCCTCCCCTTCACATTCTTCTCTTTAGTTCATCTGAACTGGCCTTCTGTCTGTTCCTCATACAGAACATCACACTTCCTGGTGCTGTGATTTTACTTAGGCAAACTGAAGGTGAAATCATCGTACAATGTTGCTGCTACTGTGTACAGTGTTCTCCTGGTTCTGCTCGTTTCACTCGGCATCAGTTCATGTAAGTCTTTCCAAGTTTTTCTGAAATCAGCCAGCTCATCATTTCTTTTTTTTTCTCAGATTTTATTAATTTATTTATTTTTAGTTTTCAACATTGACTTCCAAATTTTCTCCCCATCTCATCCCTCCCCCCACCCCAAGATGGTGTGCTTTCTGAATACCTCTTCCCCTAATCTGCCCTCCCTTCTATCTGCCTCCCTTCTTTTATTTCCTTCCCCCTTTGATTTTACTGTAGGGCAGGATAGATTTCTATACCCCATTGTCTGTATATCTTATTTCTCAGTTGCATGTGAAAATACTTTTTAACATTTGTTTTTAAAACTTTGGGTTCCAAATTTTCTCCCTTCCTCCCTCCTCACCTACTCATTGCTTGAGAAGGCAAGCAATTTGATACATGTGAAGTCATGCAAAACACTTCCATAGTAGTCATGTTGTGAAAAACTAAGTATATTTCCCTTAATCCTATCCCACCCCCCATTTATTCTGTTCTCTCTTTTGACCCTGTCCCTCCTTAGAAGTGTTTGCTTCTGATTATCCCCTCCCCCAGTCTGCCCTCCTCTCTATCATCCCCCTGCTCTCTTGTCCCCTTCCCCCCTATTTTCCTGTAGGGTAAGATAGATTTCCATACCCAATTGAGTGTGTATATTATTCCCTCCTTAAGCCAAATCCTATGAGAATAAGATTCACTCATTCCTTCTCACCTTCCCTTGTTTCCCCTCCACTGTAAAAGCCTTTTCTTGTCTGTTTTATGTGAGATAATTTACCCCATTCTACCTCTCCCTTTCTCCTTCTCCCAGTATAATCCTCTCTTACCCCTTAATTTTATTCTCCAGATATCACCCCTTCATCTTCAACTCACCCTGTGCCCTCTATTTATCTATGTATCTATATATACATACATATAATTTTTTCCCTCCAACTACCTTAATACTGACAAAGGTCTCATGAGTTATAAATATCATCTTTCCATGCAGGAATGTAAACAGTTCAACCTTAGTAAGTCCCTTATGATTTCTCTTTCCTGTTTACCTCTTCATGTTTCTCTTGAGTCTTGTATTTGAAGTCAAATATTCTATTCAGCTCTGGTCTTTTCATCAAGAATGCTTGAAAGTCCTCTATTTCACTGAATGTCCATTTTTTCGCCTGCAGGATTATACTCAGTTTTGCTGGGTAGGTGATTCTTGGTTGTAATCCTATCTCCTTTGCCCTCCAGAATATCCTACTCCATGCCCTGTGGTCCCTTAATATAGAAGCTGCTAAATCTTGTGTTATCCTGATTGTGTTTCCATAATACTTGAATTGTTTCTTCTGGCTGCTTGCAATATTTTCTCCTTGACCTGGGAACTCTGGAACTTGGCTACAATATTCCTAGGAGTTTTCTTTTGGGAATCTCTTTCAGGAAGTGATTGGTGGATTCTTTCAATTTCTATTTTGCCCTCTGGTTCTAAAATATCAGGGAAATTTTCCTTGATAATTTCTTGAAAGATGATGTCTAGGCTCTTTTGTTTGATCATGGCTTTCAGATAGTCCAATAATTTTTAAATTCTCTCTCCTGAATCTATTTTCCAGGTCAGTTGTTTTTCCAGTGAAATATTTTACACTGTTTTCTATTTTTTCATTCTTTTGGTTTTGTTTTACAATGTCTTGATTTTGCATGAAGTCACTAGCTTCCAGTTGTTCCATTCTAATTTTTTTTGAGGTCATATGACAAATTTATTGCAAAAAGACCCACAATCCCAGCAGTTGCCTTATTGATAGGATTTCTGGTAGTGAGCCTGGGGCCCCAGGACTGCCAAACTTCTTGGACTCGCAGTGACAAGGGTCAGCCACCAGCAAAGTTTGGTCTTACTGGAGAAGGATGTCGTTTATTTCCTTCTTGGAGGCCTCATCCACATATTTCTGGTAATAGGCCACCAGGGCTTTGGAGATGGACTGCCAGATAGCATAAATTTGGGTGATGTGGCCTCCTCCTTTCACATGGACTCAGATATCTATTCCAGCAAAATGTTCCTTGCCTAGTAGGAGGACAGGCTCCAGCAGCTGGTACTGCAGGGTGCGAGGCTCAATCATCTCCAGTGGTCGCCCATTCATCTTGATCAGCACATTGCCTCTCTTGCAGTGGGCCACAGCAATAGCAGTTTTCTTTTGCCCAAAGACCTGGACAGACTGGAGTGGCCCCTTGGATGGCTTGCTACTGGTGGGCGGCACAAGCCCAGAGCCAGGCTGGGGCAGAGGAGGCAGTGGCGGCAGTGGTGACTGCAGAAGCCAGAGACTGGAGCTCCTCACCTGCGTGGCGCCAAAGCATGAAAGGGCCATTCTAATTTTTAAGGAAATATTTTATTCAGCGAGCTTTTGGACTTGCTTTTCCATCTGGCCAAATCTGCTTTTGAAGGCATTCTTCTCCTCATTGACTTTTTGGACCTCTTTTGCCCTTTGGGTTAGGCTATTTTTTAAGGTGTTATTTTCTTCAGTATCTTTTTGGGTCTCCTTTAGCAAGTTGTTGACTTGTTTTTCATGATTTTCTTGCATCACTCTCATTTCTCTTCCCAGTTTTAACTCTACTTCTCTTACTTGCTTCTCACAATCCTTTTTGAGCTCTTCTATGGACCAATTCATATTTTTCTTGGAGGCTTTGGATGTAGGAGCTTTGACTGTGTTGTCTTCTTCTGGTTGTATGTTTTGATCTTCTTTGTTACCAAAGAAAGATTCTATGGTCTGACTTTTTTTGTGCAGTTTCCTCATGATCCCAGCCAATTACTTGAGTTATAAACTCTTTGTTAAGGTAGGGGTCTGCATCCAGTGTGGAGAATGTACTGTTCTAAGCTACAGGGGTTTTGTGCAGCTGTTTTCAGAGAAACTTCTAGGGACCTGTAAATTTTCAGTTCTTCCAAGGTGGTATGATAAGGGACGAGGTGTTTACTCCTTTCCTGGACTGTGCTCTGGTCTATGAGTGACCACAAACACTCTTTTCTGCCTTGAAACCATGAGGAGGATTCCCTCTCCACCGCCACTACAAGCTCTACAACGTCAGCACTCTTCCTCGCCCCAGGACCGCCATCCAGCACTGTGACCCAGATCCAAGCATGGGCAAAGCAAGAGAATCCTGTCGCAGCACCAGCAAAGAGATCCCTGCAATCCCCCTCTGCTCAGCCACTCGATTCCCCCTCAGTCTGTGGGCCAGAAGCTCAGGAAGCAGCCGCCACCCTGGGGCTACACCTGGGACTGGGGCTGAGACCAAACTTCTCTCTTTCAATGCAGTCACAGACTTTTCCCACTGACCTTCTAAGTTCTCTTTGGTGTTTGTGGGTTGAGAAGTCAGGAAACCGCCACAGCTGCCTGTGATTCAGTCTTCTGAGGCCTGCTCCAGCTTGGCTGAGGCCTGTTTTGCCTGCGCACCCAAGCTGAACTGCATTCCTCTCACAGCCCGGTGCGATAGACCTTTCCAATCAACTATCCAGGTTGTCTTGGACTGGAAATTTGTTTCACTCTTTTTGTGGGTTCTCTTGCTTTAGAATTTGTTTAGAATCATTTTTTTTACAGGTATTTGGAGGTGTTTGGGGGAGAGCTCAAGCAAGTCACTGCTTTTATTCTGCCATCTTGGCTCCACCCCCCTGCTCATCATTTCTTATAGCACAATAGTATTCCATTACATTCATACACCACAACTTGTTCAGCTGTTCCCCAATTGATGGGCATTCCCTCACTTTCCAATTCTTTGCCACTACAGAAAGAGCTGCTATAAATATTTTTGTACATGTGGATTCTTGTCCCCTTTTTATGATCTTTTTGGGATACAGACAAGAGGTAGAATTTTGAAGGAAAAGATAAGAAGTTCTGTTTTGGACAAAGCAAGTTTGAGATGCCTATAAGCAACATCCATTTTGAAATAACCAAAAGACACTAAATGATTCTATCACGCAATATCCTTATCTACATGATAAATTTTTTTTCCTAAAGAATTTCCCACTTTCATATGAGAACCTGATATATTTCCCTTTGTACCTTAGTCACCAATAAGCTAAGCATTTATTCTAAACATTTCTCTTATCAATCTTAACTTCTGATAAAAAGCATATGCAGTATTATGTATTTTTTAACACAATATAATTGAACTTACCCTTCTTTGTGTTTTGATATTATTGCCAACGTGAGACCAACAAATAGAATAAGAAGTACTGTACCGAAAACAATGCCTAGGCAGAAAAGTAGGAATGTTAAATACCAGGAAAAATGTGACCAATAGGTTTCTTAACTTCTAATTTATGACTTATTAGCAATGCTTTTTTAGCCATAGTTGAATTCTTTCATAGTAACATATATCAATTTATTAACAAGCTGTATTAATACATACCTACACAGGGTTCAAGATTAAACCTTGAATGCAAAAAATCTATATATCAAAAAGTTTCATCAAATGGTTAAAGTTAAGAGATATCCACTTGTGGAGAGGACACACGAGTATAAATACCTTTGTAACTACTATCTTGTCTCAACAGCAACACTTTAGTCAAATAACTAGAGCTAGACTGGGAACCAGTATTAATGTATTTTCCTTCCCTCATAATACATATATGAATATATTCTGTACTAATGAGTCTTCTATTTCTTCTTGCCACAGGCTGCTTCAAATAGACTATTACTATCAGTTAGACAGAATCATCAGAACAGGACTACATTAACATGAAACAAATTTTTCCAACATCAAAAGCCAGGGCTTTCTTTGGAGTTTTTCTTCAGGTGTATAAAGATCTGAATTATAATTCTAAAGAGTATTACTTTTATATAATGGTTCAAAATGACAAACTGATATTTAGGTAGAAAAAAGGGGACTGGATTGATTCCAGATATTGGTTCAAAACAGCCATTATTGCTTTTCTAAAGTTAATTGTTGGGGCAGCTAAGTGGTGCAGTGGATAGAGCTTTGGCTTTAGAGTCAGGAAGACCTGAGTTCAAATCTGACCTTAGACACTTGACACTTACTATCTGTGTGACCCTAGGCAAGTCACTTAACCTTGATTACCTCACCAAAAAGCAAAAAAAAAAAAAAGTTAATTGTTGTTAAAACTTACCACTGAGAACAACAGGACCATGGGAGCCTAAAGGGGAAGAAAAATTCACTGAAAAAAAACATGAAAATATCTGTTTAAGAGTTTAACACAATCTCAGAATAGATTCTTATAATGTCATCATTATACTAATGTAAGAACTTTTGGAAAGATTTCACAAAATAATCATGTTAACACATGTATTTGGTCATATGATTTTTTTTAACATTATTTGAAAATATCATGACAAGAAAACTATTATAGGGAGACAGCCAAATGAAATGTGTTGAACTTGCAATTTGGGGAATATAATTTTTGGCTATATATCAGGTAGTCAAAATCATGAATGAGAGATGGAGAGCTGGAAGGGACCTCAAAGGTCAATTCCAAACTCCTACAGATGAGGAGACCGAGGCCCAGAAAGTTAAGGTTACTTGCCAAAGATTACACAGTAAGTGACAATAGTGGGATTAAACTTGTGTCCTCTGACATATCACCTTGTATCACACCAGCTCCTAATTAAACTGATTTATGTAATTATCTGTAGATCTGGACAATAACACTTTTTAAAGAAGAAATGAAATGGGGGGGGAAAGACTATCAATTCAGATTCTGAAATACAAAGTTATTGGTTTTGCATTGCAAGCAAAGTCTTCTTGGGACAGAAAATGTTACCTGCCACCCTAGCACTCTTTTATGTCAACTGAGAGATGCTTCTTTACAGTTAGATAACAAGTAATTATTAACCACTTACTCTGTGCTAAGGACAGGGATACAAAGAAAGGCAAAAGACAGCCCCTGGCCTCAAGGAGCTCACAGTTTACTGGGGGAATTAACATGAGGATAACCAAGTTCATCCAAGATCCATAAAGAATAGAGGGAGAGTCAGCTCAGAGGGGAAGGCACTAGCAGCTGGGGAGAAGAGGATATGAGTCTTGAGGAAAACCAGGGAAGCTAAGAGGTACAGGTGGGGAGAGAAGCCATCTTCCAAACAAAAGATAGCAGTGCAAAGGCCCAGAGGTGGGAAATGGAGACTTGTGAGTAATAGTAAGTAGGCCAGTAGTGGCAAGGACTCACTGGCTGATTTCAACTCCTGCTAAACTAAATCAATCAATCAATCAATAACATTTATTAAGTACCACATCTAACCACTTTAAAGTAGAGGTATGTGGAGCAGCTAGGTGGTGCAGTGGATAGAGAGCTGGCCCTGTAGTCAAGAGGACCTGAGTTCAAATTTGACCTCAGACACTTGACACTTACTAGCTGTGTGAGCCTGGGCAAGTCACAACCCTATTGCCTAGTGCCCCTCCCTCCCCCTGCAATAGAGATATGTGAGATTTAAACTCCATGGCATACAAAATTAAAGGAAACCTCCCAAAATGCTACCTGAAATTTGATCATCTTACTTTCATATATTCATTGAACTGAACTGCTCCTTCTGTGAGTCTTTCAGCAAAAGAAAGGGCATCCCTGATACAGTCCAACACTAGAGGACAAAAAATGTAGTCTGATGTGACGGGAGTTATTATATCATACTTACGTGATTTACAGACTGCCAAAGGAGGGTCCCATCTTTGATCTTCCTGACACTGGCTCTGAGGACTGCCTTCTAGCATATACCCTTCATCACACTTCAGAGTAAAGATAGCTCCAAAATTATATATTTTTTTGGTTGATACATTCTGGGCACCAATTATGAACTCTGGGAGGCTACAGTTCACTTCTGAAATCAAAGAAAGGAGACTGAGGTTATTACTATCTTCTAACTTCTTTCAGAGAAATACAATACACTTAAGGGTTTTAAATCTATGACAAAAGGTCGCCTTTATCATTAGCATGCATCATCTCAGTGAAAAGAAAATAAACAAGAACTGGTGATTCATAAATCATAATCTCTGACATCTCGAAGTGTTTTTAGTTTCTGTGGTACAAATTACTTTCTTTTTAAAAATGTTAGAAATACTAATTCTTTACCTGTCTCCTTGGAAGCTGCCTGAGTTGAACAAACTCAGAGAATTTTGGAGCTGGAAGCAATCTTGGCAGCCATCTAGTACAACCTATATACCAAGGAGGTCCCACTATGATACTGATTGTGCACTTAATGCAGCCTCTGAAGGTTAAGATGCAACAAAGTATGGATTGATTCTCTGCTGCTTGTGCTAATTTTCGCCTCACAATGAACACGAGGAAAACACAGGTTCTTTACCAGGCAGCACCACACCTTCCACACGTGGAACTGTCAGTTACAGCAAATGGAGACGTTCTGAATGCTATGGATAAGTTCACTTACCTTGACAGTATACTTTCCAGGGATGTTCACATAGATGATGAGGTTGACGCACACACTGCCAGAGCTAGCCCAATGTTTGGGAGGCTCTGAAACAATGTGTGGGAGAGAAGAAGTATTAGGCTGACTACCAAACTGAAGGTCTACAGAGCCTTTGTGCTGACCTCATTGTATATCTGTGAAACCTGGACAGTATACAAGCACCATGCCAGGAATGTGAATCACTTCCATTGGAACTGTCTTATGAGATTCTGAAGATCACCTGGTAAGATAAGGTACTTGACAATGACGTCCTTTCTTGAGCTAAACTGCCACGCATTCAGACTCTGTTGCAGAGAGTGAAAATCCAATGGACTGGCCACACTGTTCAGATGCCAGACACAAGTTTGCCTAAAAGACTATTTTATGGAGAACTCACACAAGTCAAGTGCTCATACAGAATTCAGAAGAAGTGATACAAGACCATTCTCAATGCCTGAAGAGCTTTGGACTCGATTGTATGACACAGGAGACACTAGCAAAGGAATGCCCAGTATGGTTTACCTGCATCAAAGAAGGTGCTGTGCTCTATCAGCCAAGCAGATTTGCAGTAGCTCAAAAGAAAGGTGAGCTGTGCAAATTTGGAGACATCTCTACTCCAAATGTTCATATGGACTATTTGTGCCCGACCTGTGGTAGAGCGTTCTGAGCTCATATTGGTCTGATCAGCCACAATCAGACACACTCTCCGTACCTTGACTCCAACATAATGACGTCATTTTGGTCCTCTTCAAGAATGAAGAACAACAGCCAACCAACTATAATGTACTTGACAAGTGGCCATCCAGACACTGATGGAAGATTTCCAAAGAAAGGGAACCCATCACACTCATTCTACTTCTGGACAGCTGTGATTGTTTAACAGTTTATCTTGACATCAAGCCCAAATTTATCTCTTTGCAATTTCCATCCAATTCTCTTGGTTCTGCAAAATTTCAGAGGCTAATAAATCTAATCCCTCCCCCCAATGACAACCCTTCAAGTACCTGATGACATCTATCACATTCCCACTTCTTCCCTATATTCTTCTCTAAGCTAAGCAAATGCATTTCCTTCAAACAATCCTCATATGCAACATGAACTCGAGGCTCTTTGCCATCCTGGATGGCCTCCTCTGGGTACTTTCTCCAAAATGGAACACATACTCCAGATGAGGTCTGATGAGGACAGAGTTATCAAGACTAACCCTATTCCTAGAAGCTACACTCCCCTCTTTATTCAGACCAAGACTACATTACTCTTTTTTAGCTGCTGTATCACACTGGTGACACGGAACTTGCAGTTCACTAAAACCCCAGTGTTTTTTCAGAACCGCTATCAGACCATGCTTCCCATAGCTTATATTTGTGAAGTCAGTTTTTTGTGCCTAAGTACAAGAATTCACATTTGTCTCTGCTGGAATTGCATTTTATTAGATTCAGGCCAATGCTCTAGCCTCCCTAGATTCTTTTGGTTCCTCCATCTGTCACTTGCTGTGGTAACTATCCTTCCCAGCTTTGTGTCATAGGCAAATCTGATGAACATACCATTTATTCCTTTATCTAAGTCACTGATAGAAAGGCTAAACAGTACGGGGCCAAGCACAAATTCCTGGGTACTCCACTGAAGACTTTCTACCATGCTGACACTAAAGCAGCAACAATTATTCATTGAATCTTGCCATCCAACCAGTTTGAAATCTGTCTTATTTATTGTTTAATTGTCTAATCCATACCTCATCTTTATACACTTATTAACTTCTTATGTTGTATTGTACATTATGTTTACTCTTTCTTACTAGATACTGAATGCCCAAAAGACCTCTCAAAACTAACATTTGCAACATAAAACTTATTATCTTTTCCCCCAAGCCCATCCTCTTCCAAACTTCCTTATGAGTTCTAAGCCACTTCCATTCATCCAGTGTCCCAGGTTCATTACCTTGGCCCTATCCTGGACTCCTTAACTTTCTCTCTTGCCACACAGCTGATCAGTTGCCAAATCTTGCTGTTTCAACCTCAGCAACATCTCTTCCATCTGATCCCTTTTCTAATCACACAGTTACACAGGTCCTTATCACCTCTCACCTAGATTACTGCAGCAGACTCTAGTTTTTCACCACTCCAGTCTATCCTACACACTGCTGCCAAAGTGAATTCCTTAAGTACAAAACTGATTAGGTCATCCTTCCATTCAATAAAGACAAATAGTTTCTATTCCCCAATTGATAAGTGTTCAAAGCATACGAACGGGCAGTTTTCAGACAAAGTAATCAAAGCTATCTACAGTCATATGAAAAAATGCTCTAAATCATTACTGACTGGAGAAATGAAAATGAAAACAACTCTGAGGTACCACACCACACTTATCAGATTTGCTAATATGGCAGAAAAAGAAAATGACAAATGTTGGAGGGGATATGGGAAAATCGAGACACTAATGCATTACTGGTGGAATTGTGAACTAATTCAACCACTCTGGAGAACACTTAGGAACTCTGCCCAAAGAGCTATAAAACCCTTCAACCAAGTAATATCACTACTAGGTCTGTATCCCAAAGAGATAAAAATACAAAAAGGAAAAGGACCTATATGTACAAAATATTTATGTCAGCTCTTTTTGTGGTAGCAAAGAATTGGAAATTGAGGGGATGCTCTATCAATTGGGGAATGGCTGAACAAGTTGGGTATATGAATGTAATGGAATACTGCTGTGCTATAAGAAATGATGAGCAGGATGCTCTCAGAAAAACCTGGAAAGACTTACATGAACTGATGCAAAGTGAAGTTAGCAGAACCAAGAGAACATTGTACATAGTAACAGCAATACAGTATGATGTGAATGACAGCTATTCTTTGGCAATACAATGATCTAAGATAATTCCAAAGGACTTTTGATGAAAAATGTATCCATCTCCAGAGAGACAATTGATGAAGTCTGAATGCAGACTGAAGCATGTTTTTTAAAAACTTTCTTTATTTTTCTTGTTTTTTTGTCTGTGCTTTCTTTCACAATATGACTAATATGGAAATATGTTTTGCATGACTACACATACATAACCTGTATCGAATTGCTTGCCTTCTCAATGAGGGAGGAGAGTGGGAAAGAAGGAAGAGAATTTGGAAATCAAAAACTTTTAAAAAAAGGAATCTTAAAAATTGTTTTTACATGTGCTTGGGGGAAAAAATAAAATATTAAATATTAAGAAAAAAGAAACAGTAAGTGGTTTCCTATTGCTACTAAATAAAACAGAAACGCCTCTATTTAGCTTTACAAGTCCTTCACAACCTGACCACAACCTATCTTTCCAGTTTCATTGTAAATTCTCTCCCTTTCCTGTGCTGTGATCTAGCAAAAATGGCCTTCTGTCTGTTCCATCTCCCATATCTGTGCCTTTGTACTAGAATCCCATGTATGAACTATATTCTCCCCCCCCCCCAACCTGTTTCTCATGGCATTTTTCCCTTCCTTCAAGACTCAACACAAATCACCTCCTTTCTGATCAAGGGCCACTTTTTTCTCATTGCCTCAAATGCAAGTGCTCTCCCTCCCAAACTACCTTTTATTTAACTACTTTTTATTCATTTTTATTTATCTACTTTATTCTATATATACATATGTACACATTGTTCTAATGATAGCTCTTTCAGAGTAAGGGCTGTTTCTTGTTTTTCTATCATCAGAACCTAGTACAGTGTCTTTATGTACTAGTAACTTAAAATGTATCTTGAATTCTATTCTCATACACACCAATTTGTCATAGCCTTAACAAATTTGAGCAGGAAAAAGAAAGACACCTTTGCAACAAGGGACAAATTTGTTCCAGGATCCTTCATTGGTACAACTTATGAATGACTCTCCCAAAAGGAAGTAGCTTAGATCACATTTATAGAATACTGACATCCCAGGATAATTCTGAGTCATAAAAAAAGAAAGAAGGCACTGAAAAGCAGGCCCCCAAAAGAAAAATGGCAAACTATTAACAACCACATGAAATGCTTCAAATCACTAATAAATAAGAGAAATGCATATCAAAACAACCCTGAAGTTTCAGTGCACACCCTGAAAATTGGCAAGGATGAAACCAGTCAATGTTGAAAGACCTATGAGGTTGCCACGCTTGTCACTGTTGTGAATAAACATAATAATTTTGGAATTATTATGCAAATCAAGTCATTAAAATATCCAATATTCTTTGACCCAGAGATTCCACTACTAGACTTATATCCCAAGGAAGTCACGGATAAGAAGAAAGCTCTTACACATACCAAAATATTTATACCTTCACTTTTTATGAAAGCAAAGAACTGGAAACAAAGTAGACACTCATCAGTTGGGAAATGGTTAAATAAATTGTGGTGCATGAATGCAGTGCCATATCACTGTACTGTAATAACAATGAATATGATGAAAACAGAAGAGCATGGAAAGATTTATACAACCTATGCAGAGTAAAGTAGCAGAGTCAAGAAAATATATGTAATGACAATGTAGCCAGAAAGAACAATCACAAAATAATCAAGTGTATGCTGCAAAATCCCAAAGAACAAGCACGGCTCCAAAAAAGACATAAGAAGATACCCCCACCTCACACCTTTGCAGAAATTGGAGGCCCATGGATGTGGTACATTGTACATATTTTCAGACTATTCCAATGTACTTGTCAGTTTTATTGACTTGCTCCTTTTTTTTTCCTTTTCTTCTAAAAATATTATTTGTTATATGAAATGTCTTTCTGGGAGGGAAAAAGGAAGAGATGCT
The DNA here is from genome assembly GCF_900497805.2 of Vombatus ursinus. Lineage (NCBI taxonomy): Eukaryota > Metazoa > Chordata > Mammalia > Diprotodontia > Vombatidae > Vombatus > Vombatus ursinus. Next base: position 46,011,290 of record NW_020954576.1, read on the forward strand.
AGTAGAAATTTTGATGATATTAAAAAACCTTTATCAAAGCTAGAAGAGTTGTGGTGATTAGGTAGTAAACCTATTTTCTAAAATTCCTATTCTGACCAAGATTGTCCCCGTTAGCCTCCTCTCACAAAATATCTTTGGAAAGATTTTTCAAACCCTACCAAAATTAGTGCCATATCAATTTTTCAAAGGATTTAAGACAAAACTTCCTTCAATTACTCCCCACAAAGCCCAACTAAATAAAAAGGGTTAGGGTTACTCACCTTTACAAAGTGCAATCTTTTGGAACCAAAACCTATTCCCCGCCTCAGGATTCCAACAGAGCTTATACACATGGCCAGTTAATTGGTACCTAGAGACAGATGGTAATACAGCTTCACCTCCCAATGTCCATTCTTATTTGGCCCATACCATTTAGAGCCAAAGTAGGTACCACTGAGCTAGAACTTTTGATAGAGGACTTAAAGCTTTCACTGCTAGAAACTTTATCAAGAAACACCTCAGCTACATGCATCAGCTTCATTTCCACACATAGAAAAGCCCAAGAGTTAAGGATACTTGTTAAATCAAAGTCTAGAACTCCACACATAGTGTTGAGTGATAATGAAGAGCTTTTAAAGCAAACCACTAGGCTAAACTAATAATTAATGCATAGAAAGAAGACAAAAGCTCTTATTCAAGCTGTATCAATTCACACTTACCCCTCTTGGCAAGAGGAATTAACTGGAACCACAGGACTGCCATCTGAGGGCAACTGCAATTTTTCTTCTATGGATTCGCATGATGCTTCTAAAGAAGCAAGACTAAGATCACTTAAGGATACCTCAGAATTAAAAAAAAAAAGGAGCCCAACTTGGAACCACTGGTACCTTCACACTGTGGGGCAGAAAGACTCCAAGCTCCTGAAGGCGTACAGCAAATTGATTTGTTTCCCAGAAGCAAGTATCCAGGGTCACAGGTATAATCTACACACATGCCAGGAGCAAAGTGGCTTCTTTCCCAACCTGTGTGCTGACCATGGGGTATCTGAGGAGGTGGCGGGCACTCTGAAGAAAAAGTATTCTTTATGTAAAAGCATCAACTAAAAGGAATTCATGTTAAAATCAGTCTGAAACTTTCTAGCAGAAGACCACTGAGTTTCTCTGAAAAGAAAGTGACAACCTTGGGAGATTTCTCTCATTTCCTATTCAATTCTATAATTGTCTAACAAGATTACATTGGGGTATTCTTGTTTTCAGAAGATATAAGGGAGAAGCCATTTGCAAAGCTTTCTGCAATTACTACATTACACTTAGTACATTGTTTCAGAGGACCATAGAGTTAGGGACCTATCAGAGGTTCATCTAGTGCAACTCATTTTATTGAGACCATTCACTGAGAGCTCCCTCTTCCGCATTCTTCATCTCACACCACCCACACCACTTCTGCCGCTATCTCCTCTTTCCCCCATTTCACATGACGAGACAGCTCTCCTCTCTGCTAAAGCAAATCCCTCTACATGTGTGAGTGATCCCATTCCAACAGATCCCTTCTCCAGCAGATAGTTTCTTCTATCATTCCTACTTTCTGATTTAGCTTCAATCTCTCCTTGTCTATTGACTGCTTTTTCTGGACTTCCATATCTGCCCCATCCACAACAATCCTCACTTGATCTATCCATTGCTGCCAGCTTTTTGTGGCTAAACTCCTTGAGGCCATCTATAACTCCCTTTCCTCTCACTATCTTTTTAATGCTCAACAATCTGGCTTTCCAACATCATAATTCGACTGAATACTACTCTCTCCAAAGTTACTAATGAACTCTCTGTTGCCAAATCCAATGGCCTTTTCGTAATCCTCATCCTTGGTGACCTCTCTGCAGCCTCTGAAAAGGTTTATTACTCTCTCCTCCTTGATATTCTCTTCTCTGTAGGTTTTTGTGACACTTAATCTCTCTTGATTCTCAAAGATGTTCATCTATATCACGCCCACTAACCACGGATGTCCTACAAGCTCTGTCCATGGCTCTCTTCTCTTCTGCATGTATACTATTAAGCTTGATTCTTTCATTAGCTCCCATGCATTCAATAATCATCTAAATGTTGATGATTTTGAAATCTGATGATGCAGCCCTAATGTCTCTGCTCTCACACTTCAACAACCACTCAAACTGGAGATCCTGTAGACATTTTAATTCAACATGTTCAAAACTGGACTATGTCTTTCCTCCCAAACTTTCCCCTCTTCCAAACTTTCAAAGTATTATTGAAAGCATCACCGTCCTCCTAGTCTCTCAATATTGGAATGTAAAAGTCACTCTTGACTCTTCATTCTCCCTCACCAAATAGCCAAATACGCCACGGCCTACTGATTTCGCCTTTGCAACATTTCTCCCATAAACTCCATTTTCTCTTCTGACACATCTGCTGCTGTGGTCTAGGCTTTCGTTGCTTCAAACCTGGACTATTGTAACAGCCTGCTAGTTAGTCTCCTTACCACAGTCCCTCCACATTCAATCTATCTTCCATGCAGCTTTTAAAGTGATCTTTCTAAAGCAACCATGTCACCATACTAATCAATATACTACAGTGGTTCCTTATGCTTTCAGGGTCAAATATAAAATATTATGTTTGATGTTCAAAGCCTTTTATAATCTGATTCCCAATGCCTACTTACCTTTTCTAGTCTTTTATCTACCACCTGAACATATATTCTGTGATCCAATGAAACTGGCGTCTTTGCTATTCCTTGAACAAGACAGTATAATCTCCTGATTCCAGGCATTTTCGCTGGATGTCCCTCATGCATTAAATAGCCTCACTCCTTCCTTCCAAAACCTGGTTTCCCTGCCTTTCTTCAAAACTCAACTAAAATATCACTCTTTCAATTGTAGTGCCTTCTCAGTGTTATTTACTTGCAATTCATCCTGTAAATTGTTAGTACATAATTAATGCATGTTGTCTCCACCCACTGGACTGAAAGCTCATTGAGAATAAGTACTATCCTTAACTTTTCTTTATGTCTTCAGCAATTAAAACAGTACCAGGCACACATTATAAACTTATTAAATGTTAAGTGACTGAGGATATAAATGAAGAAAAGAAAGGTTAACTGATATGCAGAAGGTCACATAGATCTAACACAAGAATTGAAGAAATAGCAAAATTAAAACCATTTAATTGTTGGTTTTAATGACAACTTAAATATTTAAATATTTGATTTTAATGACTATGTAAATATTTAAAATATATTTTATTTTCAATAAGATTTTCTAAAAAGAAACTTTCAATATGGGAGAAGATGATACCAAAAACAAACATAATAAAGGCCTCCTTTCGTTTACTTAGATATCTTTCACTCACCCTTTTCACAGATTGGCACATCAGGATCCCATGTGCCATTGGCGCTACAGCGGATCTGTCTGCTGCCCTTCAGGCTGAAGCCAGTGTTACAACGAAATACCACACTGGCATTATAGAAATATGGGGGACCCTGTCCAGATATCTCGTAGCCATTTGGAACTCTGGGCTGTAGGCACTGAACAGAGGAAGCAGAAAGCTCACACCGAGGGGCAGCTGCACTCCAAATCCCGTGGCCCTCTCGGGCACTTGTACAGTGGATGGTGCTCTCTCCAATGAGGTTGAATTTCACGCCTCTTTCTGGGTCAGCGTTGCATTTATAAATTACTTTGGTTCCGTATGGAACGTCATCTGCAGAGCTACCCGTGTGTTGCCCATTTTCAATCACAGGAGGAGGAGGGCACAGGATTGCTAGAGAAGAAGAGACATGGAGACTGCAGGATTCTGTGACAATCTTGCATACTAACCCAAGGACAGTTTTTGCGGGAAAGACTGGGTCTAAAAGAAAGCCTAAATGGAAGCTGGAGGACAACCTGCTCTTGCAGTTCCTAGGACTAATGTGCAT